>NC_045560.1:34045000-34356875 GCF_009819795.1 Aythya fuligula | reverse complement strand
CACTAGCATCATGCCTCACACCTGACAGGCTTTTGGCTCTGGCAAGTATTCATAAGTGAAAACTTCAGTTAAGGACGCAGAAGAAGAAAGTTGAAGGGAAATAAAAAGGGGGGGGGGAGGGGGGAGGAGGGGAGGGGAGAGAACATTAGACTCTTCTAGGAGCAATAGCACATATCTAACTTCAGTCTCAGTGTTGAACTAACAGTAGCTAGTGTCCAAGAACCACTTGTCAGTGGCTGATGGAGATACCAGATTGCTTTGGTGCATGTTGTGGGGTACGTAATGTACGATGAACTGCTTGTGCAATTCCTTTTACTGTAAAATTCAGAGGTCTGCTAACACAGGCTGCCATAGACCTGAATTACACAAGTCCTTTGACTGTCATACACATCCTATTTCCTGAATTCTCTGGGGTGCTCCATATTTTCCTCTCTTAGGATGCCTGAAGGACCAGCTGAACCTCAGCCCAGCATCCGCTGGGAAAAAAAAAAAAAGGGGGGGGGGGGGGGGGATGGTGAGGGAAGGTGTGAAACCTCCCAGGACATCCACTGCTTCTGGGAAGGGGAAGGGGATTGCTGACCCAGGCTCTTCCTGCACCAGCCAGGGGAGAAATAAGGAACAGCAGGGAAAGTCTGCTGCTGGGGCAGGCTGCCTCCAGTAGTAGCACCACATCTCCCACCACACCACACATACACACAACATCAAACAGCAGCAGTAAGCCAGGCTCTGCCCTGGGCTGCGACAAGATATCCAGCTGTCCTAGCAGCATTTTAATATAATCCACCAAATTATCAGCTTTATTCCCTCTCCTACTATAACACAGAACTGGGGCTTTTTGACATTAAACGTCTAGATGGTCTGAAGTTTTGATCAGCTAAAATAAGCATGCCAAAATAAGACTTGATTTATTTACTCCTTTGCCTTCAGAATACACAAAATAAAAACTTAAATGACACTAAAATACATCTGTTTTATTTGATAAATGCATAAGCTCACCTATAGGCAGCCTACCACAGTGCCTTCCAGGTGACTATCGAGCTCAAAAAAAGCTAGTGGAAACAGAAATACTTTTTTTAAGAGCAGCTGAGATCCATCAGCTACTTCAAATTACTCTCATTCCTCTGGAATAATTTCCCCCCCCCGGAAAAGGGGCAGAAAATGGAGCTTTCCAGAGGAGCATGTAAGAAGCATAAGAGACCTGCTTATATGTACATCTCTACCCTGAGCTAGAAGGGCTCACATTTGCCACGTGTTGGACGGATGTGGAGGTGAGGCACCACCTAGGCACTCAGGAAATAAGAGATAATATTAGAAAGATTAGTGTCCAATCTCTTGCTATTTTCAAAGCTATATAACCCTCAATGCTTTAAGCATAATGCTTTTGTAGCACAGAGCATCTTTTCTGTTCTGTTATGTAGTTACCAGCACAGAAATTCCCTAGCCAAGTTAGGTGCCTGCGGTGACAGATGTGTACTCGGCGGGGTTCAGGGGTGGGACTCACTGGGAAGTCTCTATTGAGGTACAAGTCCATGGTGGCTGGTTCTCCTCTGGTCTCAGCATGACCAACAAATCATCTGAGGTTTAGAGCAGATCCTGCAGCTTTGGTGTGAGAAATAGAAATTACTCTATGGAGGCATCTCTGTCCTGGAAACTTGTGAAACTTAGAAACCAGTCACATCAAGCAGATGACCATTCAGAAGGTGAATGGACCATTTTCTACCCCACATCTGCAGTGAAGAGAAAGTTTATCATGTTTCCTTCAACTGCTGATGACTAATTTCTGTCTGGTTCATCATCATTAACCACATCATCTGCCACAACACTAAATGTATCACAACCAAACAGTAAACACATGTTTTAAGAACATAAGCAAGACTCGCTGATTTTTGTAGTATTTGATGTTCCTAATTTTTTTTATTGTTTTGGGGAACATATTTGCAGGTTTGGGAAAATCACAACAGTTCACAGAGTATATAGTACATTTTTAACAAACGTTATCACTGTAGGTTAAGAACGAGACTTCCATAGCTTTGTAATTGCTTATTAAAGACAAAATTTATTATTCCTATCCATAATTACAACTGTGTAGAATCTGTTTTAAAAGAGATGTTTTTGTTTTAAAAGCAGACTGTTCTCAGCAATCTGCAGTTCTAAGTGAAAGATATCATTAAATGGCCAAATGAAGTACAACAGTAACTGTTTTATTTAACTGTATTTTATTTAACTGCATTGTAGTATATAACATTTCTGCACAGGGACCTTCTTCTAACATCTCCTAACCCATGAATTCACCACTTCATGAATTTTAATTATGTGTGGCAAAGAAAAGCCCACATCATTAAGACCATAAAAGATGTATTATATTTTTGCTTCTTGCAATTGACACGACAAACCAGGACCTTAGAAAAGCAACAAAAAGAACTCCAATCAGTACCTCCAGAGTTATTTTGTTATCATCTGGTAACAGATGATAACAAGCAAAAACAACAGAACAGTTGTGTATGCATGTGAGAGATGTCACAGGCAACACTGCCTTTCATTATGTTGTTTTCAAATAGTTTATGGACACTTCCTTTGAAAAAAATGACAAGAGATTTACTGGAAATTTAAATAATAGAAAATCTGGGATATATACTCTGAAACAAAGAGGGGATAACAATACGTTGAAGTGATTCCTTCAGCTTTGTTAAACCTTCTCAAAAAGGCCATAATGGCATCATCAAAATAAAAGAAGGCATTTTCTCCTTTAGGATCTTTATAAAGACTGTAGTGAATTACAGAAAATCCTAACAATAATGAAGAGTCATTTCACTTTTCATTTACAACAATATTCTTTTATGTGTTTTAATGTAAATGGTTTTTATAATTTTAATACCTTTGCCTTCTTATACATTGGTATTTATGGCTGTCTATATTATACATCTATCTAACAATTTCTGTGAATTAACTAACACGCAAATACTCAAGGCAAGCCAAGCATTGTTTTTTTGTTTGTTTGTTTGTTTTTGTTTTGTTTTGTTTTTATTTATTTTAAAGCAACAATATTGCTTACAAGTTTTGTTCTAACTCTTCCAAAGGCGAAGCATCTACAACTATTTCATCTAAAATAGTTCACTAAACATCTACAACTATTTCACATACTACCTACAAAGTGTTACTGTCCTCCTGAGATACTGCAGAGTAACAGCTTTGTGTGATGGTGAAGATATGCCCATACTTCCTGGGTCTATTTTTCAGCATTTTTATTCAGCTTTTTTTTTTTTTTTTTTTATTTTTATTTAGTTACTCCTCTGATGACCATGGAATCGAACAAGCACAGACTCACATAACATGGAAGGGACAAGGGTAAGCACAGCCAGCAGTACCACAAGCAATTGCAAAATGATGTCTTTGGGGCTCTTACCACTGACTTCTGCTGGTGGTGAGGAAGCGCCTGCAGAAACATCAGCCAGCAGAGAGTTAATTCAGTTCCACCCTGCAGCATTTACCCATCTATCATCGGTTTAGCAGTGTGCTGCTTCATGTGATGCTTATCAGGCTTTTGCCTCTTGGCTTGGAAAAGGAAGTAGAGTTTGTGAAGAGCTTTGAGGCTAACTCATAGGTAGATACACTGATAGACAGATAGGTAACATGGTAAATCATTGCTACCAGGACAGTTGGTAATAGCTTGCCTTTACAAGCAGAAAAGTTTCATAAAAGGTGCCATGTAGACAAGGTACATCAGATATTGCTAAAAGGATTTTGAAGCTTTAAAAAGCAGTTGCTTTTCTTCTCTTAATGGAGATGTAATAGTTCTATTTTGCACTTTGCAGAAATTAAGTGTATTCAAGCTCCAAATAATTAATTGTATGGCATATTATAACCTCTTCAAAAGAGATAGGTAGTAGATTTACTGTCCAGATGTTTAATGGATTACTATTTTGCCACATTACTAACCTTGGCATTCTTAAAGTTCATTGATTTAATGTTTAATGAAACGAATGACACAGGGGCAGTTTGGAGCTCAACTGGGAGAATTGTACAGAGATAATATACAAAATTACAAAAAATGAGACATTACCCTACAATTACAACAATTACTAACAAAGGTGGAGACAGAAAGTGAGATATACTTTCACTCACGCAGATGCTGGAAACTGGCACTTTAAAATGTAGACATAATGAACACTCATTATTTGAATTCATCTTTGAAAAGGTCTAAAACATTGCCTTTCTGAAAACGTAAAGACAATCTGAAATTTACTCTTCTTTTACATATCTGAAAGTAGAAGTCTTTGAAGTGCACAGTGCTGCACAGAGCCAGGGAAGAGAAGCCCTCCCAAGACATTCCTGCTACAAAGCTGGGTAACAGGAATCCTCACCAGAGCCAGTCCAGGGCTTAAATGTCTGCCCCATAGGTGATAGCAGTCATTTACAGCACTGTATAAAATCTGCGAATAAGGTCTTAATGTTCTCATAAGGCTAAGAAATACATACCGTACCAAGAGTTTAGAATCAAAAGGACAAAATATTTATCATCTCTATTCTGTAAAATAAGACACCAATAAAGAAGTCTGTAGCAGATTAAGCTGGACTTAGCATCCCCCCAGCCCAAGCTCATTGTCTTAACTGCATAGCCATACTTTCACAGGAATGAAAAAGGCACCCAGCTGGAGAAATGCAGGGGTTGTGCAGAGATTTAGCTCTAATCTCACAGCATTTTTCAGAGCATGATTAACATTGAGAGGTTTGCTTGATGTGGAATACAGCACTCAGCACTTTGCAGGTTCCAGTCTGTAACCACTACTTTGAAGAAACAAAAATCTAAGGAAGGGAAAAGATTAGCAAACTGTAGAGCTTAACAGTTTACAAGCTGAGCTAATGGATGAAACTTTGCATGAAAAGACCAGAGTGTATTTCAAGGAAAATTTTGGTAATGCCCTCAGAGTCATCTTCTTGTCTGTACTTAGAGCTCCAAATCAAGCAACTTACAATGGCACCTTCATCAAAGTTCACTCTGCTACAGAGTTGCTCGCAATGAAGGGCTAAAACATGCTTAAACAACACAGTTATGCTACTAAATCCCTGTTTTGTGACCTCTTTAAGCATCTTTAAGTCCACCTTGATCTTCTTTTGAATACAGCAGGTTTTCTAAAGAAGAGGTCATTAAATGCCATTTTAAAAAGCACATAGCTGTAAGATGTAGAGGCAAACTTACCAGTGATTACCTTCAGGAGCTCACATGGGAACACCCACGGCATAAGCAGGGGGTGTGCAATGAAAAGCATTAGCCTTGGCTTGTGTGTCAGGATGGGTTCCTGTCATTGAGCTTGCTGTGAGGGCACTGCAGGAGAATCAAGAAAGAATAAGGGCTTGAGTTAAGCAAAACTGGGCAAATATCTGAACTGTAAATTTTAAATAAAAGTCTACATTAGTAAGATAAATATGACACTGAAGAATTGTGTGAATTTTTCTGACTGAAAATTTTATTAATGTTATTAATTTGTATTAATTTCATTTCGTTGCTTTGATTAAAACACCACAAAGAACTTGAAAAAAAATAAATATTTCAGAATAATTATTTATAAAACAATAATATAACAATGATAATAAAACAAGAATAATTATTTATAAAACAATTATTTCAGGACTGGTATCCTGGCTCTCTCTTTAAATACAGTCATATGTGAGAATGGTCAACAAAGAAAGAACCAGTTCTCAGATAAAGCATTCAGATTAGGTATTTTCTCATTTTGTCTGGCTTGGTACACATGAAATTTCCAATAGGCTACAAACTCCATAAGGCACTTCTGGACCCACATGTTACATGACTGGAACAACAGCTTGATTAATTTTGCAGGGTATGTATTCCTCAAGCAGATCCGTGCCAGCTGAAATATAGGAAATGCTTTACATATTTCCCTTCCTACAAACTACACTTTGGTACAATTTAACAGTCCTTCCTCTTGACAAATTCCCTGAGAATTCACCATTTTACTTGCAGACTGCACAATTGAAGTTACTAATGGCAGCAATAAAAATAAAAATGCTATAAACCCCGCACTTCTCATTTTCGGTTGTCTTCACAAACAGTAATTAATCTCCACAAAAAGAACCTATGTTTTCTCCAACATTGTTAGGCTCCAGGAAGACTTACCACAGCTGAACTTAATGTAGGCATGGTAAGACTGCTTTTCTTACAGATTTCTGTCATGGTCAGGTTACAAAAGTGCAAGGATTCCTCCAGTGGCCCAGAGAAAGAGCTTTTCAAACCCCCATGGCAGATAAGTGAAATTTGACTGAACACAGAATACCAGGTGGGTCATAGCACACACCTTGCCTCACATGCAAACTACTACCTGTGCAAGGCATAGAGTTAACTTTAACACAGTGTTGGCTTCAGCAGAAAGGAAAGGACTGCAAAAATGAATGGTCCTAAATTTGAGGCAAATTGGCTTATTATTGGCAAATTATGGCTAAATGTACATACTACCTCTAAATCTATCAGTGAAGCAATAAGCAACTTGTGGTTTTTTTTTTTTTTTAATGTATGTGTCAGTAAAAATAAAAAGGTAATTTAAAAATATTTTCGAGACTCTGTAAGTCTTGTGTTTAACTGTGAAATAAAACTCACAGTGTTTTATTTCAGTGAAATAACCTGGTTTCTTCGACTTTTTATTTTCAGCATTAAATTTGATCAATGAAAACCCTGTTAGACATGCAAAAACAAAAACCCTCAAAATGTGCTACTGTTTGTTTTTGGCATATATGCATGTTGCTGAGTTCTGGTGTAAGTGCAACCCTTCAAGAAAAAAAGAAAAACAGTCCTCTCAGTATATTTGTTTTGTAAAGCTTTGCTGTATTTCCAGCTACAAGAGAAGAGATGGCTTAGTCCTTCAAGATAATCCAAATTTAAATGAATTTTCAAGTTTGCCAGGCTAGAAGGGTTTGACATCATAACATTTTGCACAAGGAATGACACCTGGTTTTGAAGGGAGATATGTATTTATTTTTAAATACTTCACTTAAAGACTGATAAAAAACTCTTACCATATCTTTTGAAATATTCCTCACGTTAGATAGAATACAGATGTCATAAGGGTGAAATTTCAATTGTTTCTCTTTTTAACCATATTTTTAACCAATTAGCTATGTAAATCCTCTCCTGTGTTACATGGAGAAAACAACTCTCTCTCACTGCACTGAGTGGTGACACTGGTTCGCATGAGCAGTCTCTGATTCTGCAGAGGTAGCACCTGACTTCTCCCACAAAACTCTCAGTATCGCCGCACAATGAATAACTGTGTCTGAAGTTAGAGACAAGTTACCTACAAGTTCTCCCTGGGGCAAAATGAGGGGAAACATTTCATTTCTGACAGACTGCAGCTCCAAGTCCCACTGTACATAAAGATCTCACTTAAGGTTTATGAAGCAGCAATGAGACTGCAGGAGAGACACAAGCCTCCTGGGATACAATCACTCACTTCCACATAGGCTGTTAATGAAGGGTCATCCAAAGCAAGTGTCAGTAGAAATGAGGCAGGACAGAAATTCTTTCCGATCCTCCATAATCAATGTAATAACAGTACTCAATGTAATCTCTCTGCAAAGTAAATTGAATATGGAAAATTGGTCACAGTCCCAGCTTGAGATCATTAGTACCATGTCCATTGCTGTCAGGAGGCTTCAAAAGCAGAGATCCCATGATGCTCTTTAAGTGATGCACTAAGCTTTAATTTAACAGATTCTGAGGTCTTATTAAAATATCAGGGTTATTGTTGCAGCTGTTGCTGTAGGAGTTGAACAAAACCAAAATATTATTGATTGCATCACCCCAGCATGCAGAGTCCCCAGACAAGACAGAATACCATTGTGCCAGACACAACCAATCTCTGCATTCACAGCCAGGGCCATGCGCTACAGAGAGACTTCTGAGGGAACCTGCCAGCAGTGCCAGAGGGATTTTGGAGCACCTGCAGAACCAGTGTCTGTAATCTTTATATTTTGGGGAAAAAAATAATAATAATAATAATAAAAACATCTTACTGAGGTTGTTTTACAAAATTCAGCCCAGACTTCAGCCTAGTGCCAAATGGGGCTTGAGTCATTAGACATGTCTGCCAGTTATGTTTGTCTTTAAATGGCAAATTTTCATTGCTTAAATTTCTGTTTATCATATTAGTTCCTATGGAACTTAGAAGTAAATTTTTCCAGACAATTCTTTATTCAACTTTAAGATTAGCTGCTAGTTCCTGACTGCTGTTTCTGTTGAATTGCTGTCCAAAATTTGATTCTTTTTCTTTGAGTGGTTACTATTAATTTAGATCCCTCTCAGTCATGTGGGTAATTCAGATCTTTGCTTTATCCTGTCTTTATCCAAGAAAAAGCTTCATAAACTTTAACTGTCACTGTGATGCCCATTATCCCAAGCACTCACTAGTCTCCAGAATTTCTTGGATTCTTTTGTAAATTCTACCTAAATAATATTATCTGCTCTTCATTTACTCTCTCTTAACCTATAAGAATACAAGGCATCAGCTTTAGTGCAGAATATTGCAGCTCCATCTCACTTGTTGGAAAGCTGAATTTTTTTTGTTGTTGTTGTTTGTTTGTTTGTTTGTTTGTATTTAGTCCTTTTCTTTTACCATTGCTTAGCATACTCTGGATTCACCAAAATGTATTACTACACATCTTGTGACTTTCTAATCCTTACCCCTATAATAGGCTCCAGGAATGCAAATTCTGACATACAGCTCTCTTATGTCAGGAATAGTATTTAATATTCTCACACAGCATTATTAACCAGTGACTGAGATCTAAACCTCTCGGTGCAGCCAGAGACACCTTCACTTCCCTACAACTTTCTCAAAGTAACACGTGCACTCCTTAAATCTACAGTCAACTAACTCATACTCACTTTGTGATTGTTCTGTCAATGTGATTTACATTTCTAATAACCGTGGTCTTGTTCCCAAGTCTTCTCTGACAAGTAATGATGAACCCATCATTTTCTGCAAGGACTTCTCATGCACTGAGAGGTAATTAGTCTTCGCTAACAGGGAGGTTACCATGTGCCCAAGATCTGCGGACCATCCAGTGACCTCCAGTGACACAAGGCTCTGGATAGGTAAAACTGCCAGGCTTCCTGCCTGCTGTAATACACATCATTTGGGATAACTCTTAAACCAGATGAGCAACTCAAGACTGGTCCTCTGGCTGTGAGGAGCAGGACAACTGCATGAAGCGCCCAGATGTGCTACTTTGTCCTGAGGAAACCACCCCTTCCTTTCACACAGTTTGGAAGTCAGCTCTGACTTGTTCTCTCCCTCTAAAGTTTTGAAAATCTTTGACTTCATTCGCAAAAAGGGTTGTGATTTAGCTCAGCTCTAGAAATAAAAATGTACTTTTTTTTTTTCCTTTAATTCTTATTGTATACCTACTACCACTCATGCAACAGCTGATTCCTCTCAGTGCTGGACTGCGGGGCACTACAATTTTTACTACTATTTTTTACTACTATTTCCTCACTTAGTTGTAGAGCTCCTCTCATTTCAACAGAGCACTCTACCACTGAGCCAGTTATAAACTCCCAACCTGTAACCCAAAGGGCTCCTTTGCAAATCCCTTGCATTTTGCAGCTCTTTCAGTAACTTTTCCCCTCTCTCTTTTAAACAGTAAAATTTCCCACAGAAGCAGAGGAGAAATGGGCACTGCTTAAAAAGGTCAAAAATGTACCATGATCTCCATGGTCTGAAGAGTTCTTGATAGAACAGTGTTTTAATGTTGACTTAAAATTATTTGAGTTAAGAAGATTCAAAGATACTGTCAGGAAGGAGTCCAATGAAGGTGGCCTTCCTGCTCTAACTCCAGACCCAAAGAAGTATTATTGTTCCTTTAAAGCTTAATTACGCTTGTACTTAACACTGAAATTTCTTCTCTTTTTATTCACTCTGTTGAGTGAAAGCTGAGTTTAAAAGCAAGTTTACTGTATGTTTCAAAAAACACTTTGTTTTGAGTTTTTGAGGTTCCTTTGTTGTTAGCATCAGTGAAGGTCAGCCAACTCGGCTCTGTCATTGACAGGCTCCTATTTTATTTGGCTAATACATTCTACTTAGCATCACAGACAACAATCAGACATATTCTTAACAGTAGGAAGTTACAGAAGAACAAAAGGCATGTGTGTGCTATCTAAGATTTCCTTGGAATGAATTACACTGGATGAATTATTTGGAATTATTCAGAAAAAGAAATTGTTTACTATCATAACAGATGCTCCAGACAAAGAAAAGAGGAAGCTGTTGCAGCCTCTGACTGAGCCATAGCTTTTTGCAGCTGAACATGGTTGTGCAAATTAGCTGGTAAACTTTATGGAAGAACCCAGAAAGAAGCAATTAGAATTACAGTGCCAGTTACAAAATCTGTAGTTTGTAATCAACCAAAATTGTGCAGTTTTCCATATTCTCTGCTGATAATGCAAATGTAACCTTTGAAGGAAACTGCTCTGTATGTAGCACATCCTGAAAGCAAGAACAAACACTGAAGTCCAAGCAAATAGCTTCTAGGATGGTAGGTTGCATGTGTCTCAGTCAAGTTATATATGGGCATTACACAGATCGTGAGCAAACTCTACAAAGCACGTGTTTTGGTCATTGGCACAAGTAACAGACAGAACAAAATCGTGAGAGCAAAGCAAGAACCATGATAAAACCAAAATGGACTGGCTCAAGACAAGGGAGTAGAGATCCCTTGTGGAAAGATCAGTGCAATCTGCGTTGCTCAGGAAAGCAATGATGACAGCTTCCAAATATGTGAAAGGATGCAGGAAAAAGAGGAATACAACAAAAAACACCTCAGGATTCTGGAGCAAAGACCAAGAGGAATGAACTTGAAATGCAAGCAGAGACGGTATGTTAATATCAGAAAAAAAAAAAAAATATATATATATATATATATCCTATAGAAAGCACAGGTAAGCAGCAGAATGTCTACGAAGCTTGTAAAATGTCAGTGTGAGCATACAGTGATCATATTTGCCAGAGAGGAGGTTCTGCTATGGCATAGAATTGCCATGGACTCGGGGAAAGGGTGAACATCTTACAGATCTCTTACAGATTCACCTGCTTTATTTTCTCATGTTGAAATAGACAAGGGGAAGAGAAAACTTTACTGATATTGTCTCGTTTCATCACTACTGAAAATACCCATGTGAAGTTTTATCTGAATTTTGGGTTCATGCAACATCTTTCTTCAAAGTCAAGATGGAAAAATTGACATGTGCTTAGGCAAACACCAAAACTTTGAATCTTCTGGAAGACAAAAATAATATTTCAGGTGAATTTTCAATATTTTCTAATAATTAGGCTCTAGTTCCTTCTACACACAATGAAGATCAGGTCCCTAAGCAGACATCTCATGTGCAATGATCTAAAGCAGGTGACTTGCCAGTACAGGAAGAATTCCCACTTCTCAAACCTCTTACCTTTGGCCATATGCTTCTAGCACATTTCTTGTGAAAAATCAACTGAACACAAGATCTGGTGGAAGGCAGAGAGGGAGTGTGTGGTTGATGCTGACCACACTAGTGGAACCAACCCTTTCAGCAATATCTTAGCGTGATATGCCATTATACATAACATGTACTGCATCTCAATATTAGCTAGTACTACAACAGGATTACTCACTGAAAAGCTGTGAAAGGCTACTGGTGATTACAACCTGCACATTAAAGTATTACAGACATTGGAGACTGGAAGTTCCTACAAGTACAGTGCAAGTTGTGCAATACTGCTGCAAACTATCTAGGCTTGCCAAACAACTCCAATGGAGAAACTGAATCTGAATGGAGATCTTAGATGGACTCAGAGCAGGGCATGGTTCTTCCTTATCATTTTAGTCACACAGAAAGTTCTGACCTTTGCTACCTCCAGGGCCCATTCTGGAGCAATCAACATTTGACTGCTACTACTTACTTCACAGGGATGAGGGCAGTTTAATTAACAGTGTCACCTGCTTTGAAGCTCATTGCTCAGTACAATGCATAATTACTCCATGAGTAATTACTATATAAAAGTAGTTAATTTGCCCATACTAATAGCTTTCCAGATCATTAAATTAATCTCTGGAGTTTTTCAGGACGCCACCTTACATCATTTAGAGGTTCACTTTGTCTTATTGTAAGTTAGTGGAATCCAAATTCCTGTCCTTATACTAGGGACATATTGTACCATAATATTTAACTGTTGTCCCAAGATTTAGAGGTGTGGGGGGGGGTTGTTTGTTTGTTTGTTTGCTTGCTTGTTTTGTTTTCTTGTTTGTTTTGTATGATTATTCTAAATCACAACCTCTGGGTTTGGTTTAAGTTCTATTTATTAATTTTTACACGGTTTGTTCAGTTACCCAGAGTACCAGTTGGAAACTTATAAAATGAAATGAACGTTCAGCTACAGTATATAGCACAGAGATATGAGGTTCATTGATCCCTGCAGCAAATTAAACATAAATAATTGCTTTCTTTTTTATTGCAGCTGTTGCAAGCTTTTTCCCCTCCATGTCTTGATGTGTGTTATTGAATGCAACATTCAAGATGAGGCAGAAAAAATGTCAAACATATAATGATGAAAACACAAAAAGATGGTTCACAGTATCAGTATGTATCATTGCTTTTGCTAAGAAAGAATATTTGCTATTAAAGTATATTGCCAATATGCTGAAAAGCTGCCTAGTCACTAAAACTTTTATTATTTTTGAGATACATTCATTTTTACTGTATATAGATAAGTTGCAATAGACAGCATATAACCATAATGCCAGTTCTTTGATATGGATTAGAGAAATATTCATAAAGAAAAAATTTCTGCAGTCTGGGCCTCCATTAGAGACATGTCAACATAAACTGCAAAGGCTAAACTGGCAAATGGCAAATGACACTTTACTTTCATGTTTAATTTTGTTTACTGTAGCCTACTACATATAGACCAGCCATTCACTTAGAAACACACGTATTTTGTATACTGCGATAAGTTTAAGACAAACCTCTGGTCTAGCACTTTCTCTCCCATTCCTACACTGGTACAAACAGAAAAGTGAAAATTACAGATTACACTTTCAGAGGCAGGCCACTACTGCTTCCTACACCTTACCCCAGGACTGGTGTGATCTCTGGGGAGGTCCTTTGTAGCACCTTTCATGTTCCTGTTATTAAAAGACCTACCTCCTCCCTGCAGCTGTGGGGTGAGGTATGAGGCTAATAACTCTGAGTACCTCTTCTGCAAAACTGTCGCATTTCCCTGGTCATCCATGTTGCAGAAAAGCTTCCCCAGTTCACAGTAACTTGGCATAAGATATCAAATGGGGAATAATCATTTCCTTCCCCATGTTCTCTAAGGTCTCTTAATTAATATGTCTGTTGTGCTCCTCATTCTGCACATCTCTTCTCTGCTCAGCTTCTCCTGTTACAACATGCAGAATGCAACATTAAAAACTACATAAATCCTGCTTCTTGGTGACAATAATTTTATAATCATCTTACTGCACCGATAACATTAATTTTCTTGAGATCTTAATTTAAAAGATAAAAGTGAGACAACAGATATCAAAACTGGATTTAGATGCTTCAATTGAATGAACACAAGCAAATGCCCCTACCATGTCCTGCTCATAAACAACGGTTGTTTTAGGGTGACCTCATCATATATATGATACAGAGATAAGACCTTTGAACAATCTTCTGCAATACCCACTCCTTGGTGGTAAGGAATGGAAATGGACATTATAACGGTGGTCATTTCACATCTAATTTAAGGCAACTAGCCCAGCATTATGAATAAATAACTGTAAAACAATATAAAAGCCAAAGTTTTCTATGAATTCTTAGATCACAATTTCCATTATCTTGTCAGCTTTGAGTTGTGCAGTACTAAGCTTTGGAAACATGTACTTAATCAATACAAGCGCATCTTTTAGCTCAGTTCCAACAGATCAACAGGAAATATGATTAGAGACACAAGGAGTCTGTCTAGGCAGTGGCTGAAGCTCTACAAGGTTGCAGGAAACTTGGATGCAAGTCTAGGCTGGGAACGTGGTTCAACGTTTTCCTCTCTTGGTCTAGACCAGCTGTTCCAAGCAAAGAGGGGCACCCACATCATAGGAGGTACCCAAGAAGGAAGCAGCAGTACTGGTGACATAGGAGAAAGGCAGGCTCAAGGGATGGACTGCATCACACAGCGCGCTCTGACTCCATCATTCCTCAGATGGGAAAGAACCAGAGCTGCCGTGGGTGGCACACAGGGTCCCAGGAGCCCTTTAGGTTCCCCATCCTCTGATGCTTTAAGCATTGTTAGCACCAGGCACATGCTGGCCATGGACTGTCTGCTCTCCCTCATTAGTACAACATGCACTGACCCATCTCCTGCACAATGTTGTGATTCACACAGCAGAGACATATTTATCCTCCCCAACACTGCTGTATAGTTCCCCATACATGCAGTTGTAGGGTTGTGAGTTAACTCCCTTTTATGTCCAGGGATGTGGGGCCACTGCTCTCCTCAGTTTGTGGCAATTAATCTCTCTTGACAAACTTTCCTTTGGCTTCATGTAAGCCCCAAATAAAAAAGCAGTAAGAAGAAGAAACCTATAAATACCCTGTAAGGGAGACTCATTGTTCACATCAACTGTCTTATCATGAAAAGAGGAGCAACTACTATCTCGTCCACCCCACAGAGCAACACAGCTTGTGAGACCCCAAATCAAGTGAGCTGAGCAAGGTCCAGGAAACCTACAGACATTAAAAAGAAAAAAAAAATGCACAGCATAGGTCTGCCACTCAAGATGAGATGCCAGGTAGCCAAATTATGCACATCAGCCACTGCTGACCCAAATACTGCTCTCATGATAGTATTCAGAAACCTTAAGCATTGGGTCCCTTCTCTCACATATGGAAAACTAGGTAATCTTATACAATAACAGGTGTCCTAACAAAAAATCTGACGGTATAAATCACCTATTATTAGGCAAAGTCTTCCCATCACACAGCCATGGCCTCACCAAGAAATGGGCACTGCACAAGTACTGTAGGTTTAATTCACTCCCATAACCATTTTAGGCTATTACCACAGGCAGCTCACCTGGAGCCAAAGCAACTTCATCAGCAAAGTGATGGGGACCTACTTCACCATGAAAAAAACTTTAATTTTTTAAGTGAGCAGAGGCAGTGGGATGAACCAGGTCTTCAACACGTGAAACTGCTCTGCTGTGGCAGAAATGATGACAGAGATTAAAAGAGCTTTTGTAATGTGGGCTCCACAAGATATACACACTTCAGAAACAGCTGCTCTGAGCAGGAGGCTTCTATTTGTGGTTTTCTCTCTGCCTCCCTTTCTGATCTTCTCTACTGTAGATCATGTGCAAATTGATGTGACCCATGAAAAAGGTCAATGAAGAGGAAATTCAGGGGCCAGCATAAAGATAAAAGAGGAGACAAAATTATGATCATGCCCATCCAGAGAGGTCAAAGTCAGAAGAACAACTTTATCTTTTGAGACCACTCACGGCCGCATGAAGCTCCATTAACTCTTTGCGGTGGTGCATCACAAACCTGTGCCTCATGCCCTGTGGGGTCAGTGTAGGGCAGCCTGCCACCAGGATAGACAACGGCCCCAGTGCAACAGCCACAGCACTGCCACGGGGTCACAACCATGCTTACCAGTAGGATTTATGGCCACCTGGGACTGCACTAGTTCCAGAGGCAGGCACAAAAGCCAGATCAAACAACTGTCACAGGCAGCCAAAGCCTCTGTCCCACGCATGCATTAATCTCAGCCTCTTAACACACGCTGGATATGGCACCATTATTTATCCTGGGTTTGGAGCTACAAACTACTGGGATTAGCTGATAAGGTCTTCACTGAAGCCCTGGAGCATGCCCAGAGGAGGGCTATGAAGGTGGTGAAGGGCCTGGAGCACAGGTCCTGTGAGGAGCAGCTGAGGGAGCAAGGGGTGTTTGGTCTGGAGAAGAGGAGGCTCAGGGGAGACCTTACTGCTTTCTACAACTACCTGAAAGGAAGGTGTGGGGAGCTGGGGGTCGGCCTCTTCTCACAGGTAACCAGCGATAGGACTAGAGGGAATGGCCTCAAATTGCGCCTGGGGAGGTTCCAGTTGGAAATGAGGAGACATTTCTTCTCAGAAAGAGCAGCCAGGCATTGGAACAGGTTGCCCAGAGAGGTGGTGGCATCACCGTGTTTAAGGAAAGGTTGGACATGGTGCTTAGGGACGTGGTTTAGTGAGTGACATTGGTGGCAAGGTGCTGGTTGGACCAGATGATCTTGGAAGCCTTCTCCAACCATAATGATTCTATAATCCTATGTTAACTAACTCCCTAAGATCTTTCATGCAAAAGCTTCAAATTTAAATCTAAGATGTAGAAGAAATTGTAACAACACCTTTGAGGAATGGCATCACACAGAGCCTGTAACAGCCCATCACGTATGATTAAACCAGTTCCAGTTCTGGGAGAATGGAGTATTATAAACTGCACCTTAACTGAAAATTCACCAAGACAAAGGTGTCCTCAGAAGCCTCCAGGCAGAACATCTCCAGGGACGTTTTGAACCTGAGATCTTCCAGCATTTCTGTGTAAAAACTGAACACATGAAAAATATTTTGGAACAAACTGCACAAACAGGGTACATCCAAATTAGATCAATTTGTTTCACTGTTGAGTAATAACAAGTTCATAGAAATCTGTGTTACTGAATGTTTGACAGCCTCTGTGAAGGTATATTTGGATAAATTTCTCTGCAACTAGTTCCTCCAAGCTGGGTTCAGGAGAACACTGGGACAGCTGTGGTAAAAATAAAATAAATAAATAATAATTAAAAATAAAAATGCTATCACAATTGTTTTAAGATCTTGATCAGGTCAATGATCACATTTTAATCACCCTTCTGGTATTTTTCCCTCACAACGTAGCTCTAAAATCATGCAAACTTTCATACTTGTAGGCCACAAAAGAGATACATGCTGCTTTTTTATTGGTGAAATTCAGCTGCAAATTCCATCTAGGCCAGCCCTGCCTGTCTGCACAGCAGGGGCTTTGTCATATGTTTCCTTTCAAACATTTCCTATTGACAGTCACATTTTCCATATACGGGCTCAAGAACTAAAACAGCACTTCAGAAATTAAAAATTGATTTTAGCTCCAAAAATCTGACTGTGTAGGGGAAAAAAAATTAAAAAAAAAAAAAAAAAAAGAAAACATCCCTATCTCTAAAGGCTGCTTTAAACATGAAAAGTGTTTGGAGTTTTTTTCACTTGGTTGTTTTCACATCGCTGATGTCTCTTCGTGTTTCTCAGGATGACGGCAGTCCCTTTTCAAGATGTGATTTGTTCCCCACTGACTGCTGGGACCGGCTGCTTCATCACTAACTCCCCAAGGCCCCTCATTACAAAACCCTTGGTTTAAATTTGAGACATAAAAGGAAATTGGGCAGATGCAAGATAGACATTAGCCACAGCTTATTAGAAAAATAGTTCTTAATAGTCTTGATAGGAATAAGGTTCTTTATCTTCTAACCCCCAGATGGCACATGCACAGAGAATAAAGGGTTATAACAAGGTTACAACAGGCTTAGTATCATGTTTTTAACTGCATTCAGTATTTGTGGGGGGGCAGTGTCAGGGAAAACTTCAAGTGAGGTTTTACATATGTTTATACTGCCTTTATGTTTGTGTTATGATAATTAGCAAAATGACTTGGTTGGGCTACTTAAGTCATTTAAATTACATTTTATGACATAGAATTAATGAAAAAAATACACCAGATATGGTTCGGTTTTGTTTTAGAATTCAAATAGCATTAAAAGCATGATTTAATTAGCTATCTTGTCATTTTTGACCTAGAAGGAAGCAGGGAGCGATGTGTTTGCTCACTACGTAGCAGGTGAAGTCACCAACCACTCCATGTACAACTGTGCAGCTCCAGATGAGTGGTCCCCAGACCCCGTGAGAGTCCCTGCAGTGAGGACACCATGACATTGTCCCAGTCACAGGCAATCCAGATGTCTGCTCCTTCCATGCTCTCCCTGAAAAACAGACACCAGCTTACATATAAACAAACAGCAGTGACAAAAATTTTCAGAGGTCCAGTCATTTTTGGAGTCCGCTTTTCCTGGGTGCGAGTGAAGTGTATCAGATGGAGCAACTAAAACTAGAGGCACCCACAATTAATGGACTTGGTTCAAAATGAAGGTCTTATATATATCTGGATCTAAATCTTGCAAGCTCTGGAGTCCTCTGCACACACTTCATTTTCAAGTCACACTTCATTTTCAAGACCCCAGCCCCGTAAGGCGGTACAAAACCTGATATTTCCATGCTTTTCTGCCAGCTGCTTTGCACATCCCAAGGGTCTGGGAAGAGGAACAGTGCCCCTGCTGCTGCAGGATGCTATGCCGCACTGCCAGAAAGGGGACACTGAGTTAGAAACACACAGGTACTGCCCCCCATCAATAATTAAAGAGATGTCCTCCCCTTGCAGAGTCTCACCTTCACCTGCAACAAACCCTTGCCCAAAAATATTAATTTCCTCTAACAGCTTGTTTCAATTTACCAATTACTTTGCCTCATAGCATTTGTTCTCCCTTTCTCTCTGAAGAAAAGGCCTCAGGAGCTATTATGTCAGCTGAGGATTTATGAGTTACATATGCTTCAGCCTATGGCACTTAGGACAATTATTTTTTTTTTCCTTATAGGCATTTCTTGGAAGGTACCTGTCTCCCTGAGGACAGTATGAAATCTTGTTAACACTAATGAGACAGACGCCCTAATGGCAAAAGAGAATAAACAATCAAGTGCACCTTTCTTACTTTTCACTGATCCTCTTTGAAGTCCTATTGTTCAAAGAGCCTGCGAGAAACTCGTATCTGTCTCCCACGAGAATTAGTCAACAATTATTCCTCTTCCAAGAGAGATTTATTTTGAGTCAATGTTTTTCAAATCTATCTATTCATCAGGCTTACTCATGCATTAAGGATGATTTTCAGTGTACAATAGAAACTCCTGAAACAAGGAGCAATTAGAAACATCTGATTTCATGATGCATTTTCCCTCCATCAAACCAAGCAACTGTTTCCACAAGGAAAATGTAAGGACTCTCTGTCTTCCAAGCAGTTATTAAGGGTACAGAAGAAGCGGCTAAATTTCAAAAGCTGAAATGCAACAATAACTTGGCATGCAATGAAAGTTGTCAAATGACTGAATTTAGTTGTACGACAGCGGAATAAACATAAACATAAACTCAGCTCCATTCAGCTGAAAGAAAGCAGCTAACAATGCAAGCAACAGCCACCCCGCCAGGAGCATGGGTCAGAAAGTCTTGGCTTTGCCCTTGGTTTCTCGCCTAACTTCAGGCAAGCTCCACGATTGCTTTGCCCTCATCCTGAATTGTAAGGGGCCACTGAGTGTTATTTAAGAACGAACATTAAAAAGGTAATGATACTTTTTACAGGTGCTTAAAATGAAGCACACTTTTAAGCATTATACTGATGCAGGAACTCAGAGCTGCTACAGTCAATGGGCTGCTGCCATGTTCTTATCTGAATAACTTTATCTTCTAAATGATGATTAGTGACATCCAATATTATATAATTTCTTAGATATTATATATAACTAAACTAATAGTTGTAAAAACACAGCAAATTGCGCAGCCCAGAAGAAAGCAAATTAATCCACAAGGCTACCCAGATATTACGTTGCCCTTTTCATAGAAACCATAAAACATGGCCTGGCTAGGAAAAGTGAAAAATTAAACACCATGGCTTACTCATCTGTTATTTCTGTGTGTCACATCATGGAAAATATTCACATGGGGCAACAGAAGTACTCTCTAGCAACGGTTTCAAAAAAACAGTTCTTACAACTTTGCCTTTCTGTCTCTGCCACACAAATAGATGCAGGAAAGTTATGCTACAAAATATGCCTACTTCTGTTTTCTTCTCCTTGCTTTCTTTTGTGATTTTATTTCATTTCTGGCCTCTCCATATACAGAAAACTGGCCCTGCGGACACATCAAGCCAGGTAATGTTCATAGGTGAACAGTGCATCTTGCAGTACAGCAGACAAGTTCTCCCGAGGGGGAAATGTCAGCACAATTCACCAGCAAGTAAACAAACACAACTAACAGGCAAGGACCAAATTCAATGCATTCTTCCTTTTTACCGTCACTAAGACAAAGAGCCAAAGGATGGCAAAATGGAAACAGGCAGCAGCCTAAGGTGCTAAAGAATATATAATACTTTAAAACAAAGAGAGAGAAAAAGAAGGAAAGAGAGGGAGAGAAAGAGAAGAAGCTATTTCAAACAAATAAATTAGAAGCAGAATCCGAGCACAAGAAGAGAATACTGAGCTTCTTAAATTTATTCTGGAAATGCTCACAGGTTCCATCAGCATGGTGTAATTCTGCACCAGCTTCTGCAATGGGAGCCGTGGGAGCAAACATTGCCATTGACTGGTGGAGAGGTGGAGAATGAGATGCTTCTCCAAACCTCCTATGACGTGGCTACTGAGAGTACCCATGGGCTAGACTCAAGACACATTGAGAGCTTTTCAATTCCTGGAGAACAGCCAATGCTTCGCCCCTGGACTGTAAAACCACAGAATCCTTTACAACCACACAGCAGATCACAATGCCACAGGTCCCACACTGAGACAGAGCACACCTCCTAGAAAGTGCCCGAATTCACCACAGTCCTCTGTACATTGTGACCACAGTCCCTCACCACACTGCAGGCATTTTTTTTTTTTTTGCATGGATACAATCAAGCTGAACAAGGCAGAAGGGACTGTTTTGCCACCCAAATAAATGTCTTGTGTCCTCTCACTGAAACACAGTAATATCACCAACAGTCCTTTCTACTTGCTTGCACTGCTTAGTACATCACAGATCAGCACCTGGGCTGGTGATCTTAGTCAGCACTACCTGATCACAGCACCACCACTACAAGACTGAAGGTCAGGACATCAGCCGTGAAATATCACCACAATCTGCTATTGATCTGTCCCATCTTCCACACATAGAATGGTTTGGGTTGGAAGGGGCCTTAAAGACCATCTAATTCTAACCCCCTGCCAGGGGCAGGGACACCTCCCACCAGACCAGGTTGCCCAAAGCCCCGTCCAGCCTGGCCCTGAACACCTCCAGGGATGGGGCATCCACAGCTTCTCTGGATGGAGAACATGGAGTCCCTTCCCTACTGTAGTCTTCAGCCACTGTGCATACACACTCCAACAACTCTTTCTTCTCACAGGTTCCACAGAAAAAGAGTAAACAGCCTTGTTAATCATTATACACACACTAATTTATTCTTATTTATATATACAATAATTAATACAATAATTAATTCTCACTGCAGTTTTCTTGCTTAGACTGTAAGCTCTTGAGTTAAACCAGACAACATTTTCTATCATATTAAGCATACTGTGGGCACCATTGAAGAAGTTCAGAGAAAGAAGAAGCCTGTTGCACTGCTCAACCAAACAGCAGGCACAGAAATTAAGGGGAGTTTTGCAGCTGAATCCCTTAGTCATCCATTTATGCTTCCCCTTCCTCATAAATCAAAGCACAGGAAAGCAATTTAATCACAAATAAATACAGAATTAGCACTACAATTCAGTTCCTTATGCTCTTTCCTAGTTGCTTTTGATAAGTAGAGTCAGCAAACAACCAAACAGCAAAAGAAAAAAATAATGAAAAATTAAAAACCCTGCCAGTATCACTCTGCTGCAGATTTCATGAAGTCCTATTCCAGTCCAAAATCGAATATTCTTCTAGATCAGTGCAGTGTGGTTAAATAACCGGATTTTTCAGTCTCTTAATAAAAATCTGATTCTACTTGTATTACTGCAAAGCTCCAAAATTGCAGACTATACTTAAATATTTGTTTTATATAAATAGGCAACCCAATCACAGTGATGTGGCCAGATTTCCTTTACTCAGCATTCTGTTCTGTGATATGTAAATATGCTTGCAAAAGGACATGGCCAGGAGGTCACTGTGATAGCTTAGTAAAAATGTAAAAGAAATGGTCAATGAAAACAAAGGGGGAGGAAAACAAGCCAACTATTAAAAATACAGTAATTAATGATACATAAATCATTACTGAAAAGGTTAAAGACTCCGCTGTCTTAGGAAACAGTGCTTCTCTCCCATCTCACAAAAAATGCAGCCAAAAATGCTGTAAGGGCAAATAAAACATTTAGGTGCACAGAAAACCTCTAACTAAGGGTCAGAAAGATAAAAGATACTCAAAGAATAATGAATGAGAAGATACACAAGAGATGTATAAAAACAAAAAATGCCATGAAATTAGCCCTTTACCCTCTCTGATAACATAAACATCAGGATATACAAATAAACTAGCATAAAGTAACATATTCTATGTGGGGTGGCTAAATATCTTTAAAGGATTCCCAAATCCCACAGATGAGAAATTTAGTGTTTTGTTTTTTTTTTTTTTTAATAAAAAAAAAAAAGTGTTTTACTGAATAAGCAAAATAGTAATTGCTGTGAATTAAGAGACAAATTCCCTTCTAGGAAGATTATTCCGTAATGTCTATCAGTGGGACAAGTTTTCCCCTTCAGCATCTGCTAACAGCCACAGCCAAGGGGCACCACACTGCCTGAACCCTCCCAACACTTCCTATTTTATAGCAAGTCCTGCTAAGTGCCTCAGGCAACTCTGCTCCTCGGTATGAAAAAATGATAAACCTGCACCAGCATTTACACCGATAAGATGCTCTGAACAGAACATCAGGCAGACTGATACTAGGGTCCCGAAGAAGAGCATGTGTGTTATGTTCTGGTCTGTCAACCCCAGCCTGCACAGGACGTCCCAAGCAAAAATATTAAGGGAGCATTTGCTGCCTTCATACTCCCAGATGCTGCTCCGTGCTCCCTGGGCACCAGTACCTGACTCCACAGGGCCCTCTCCTGAAATCACCCTATTACACCAAATTTAATTAATTTATTAATTCATGCCCCTCTGTTGAAAGATGCCATAATTGGGCTCCCTTTCTTCACTGAAGATTGAATTTACAGCAGGGCTTGATGGCTGTGCAGCACAGTAATATTCGCAAAGGCCACTCTGACCTGAGAGCTTTACGATGGGTTTTGACTTCACATAATTGCCAAGGGCTTCACACAACACCAAGAATTTGGCCTTCAGCAATATATATATTTATAACCACCCCAGCTTTCAGCAGTACTAGCTGTAACACATGCATTCATGATGATGGAGATTGCCTCAAAGGAGAAAATAGAAGTCTCCAGGATTTTTCCCCCTCCAGGTTGAGCCTTGCCTGTCTCTCACTCACACATAGCAGTGACCCAGCCTTTATGAGTGACAACATGGAAAAAGAAAAAAAAAAGATGACATTTCTTGACCTTTAAGAAGTGCTCACTGATCATCACTAACTGCACTATTTCACACATCTTGTTACTTATTAGATTAGCTATAAAGAAAAAATGAAAGCCGAAACTGAGTGTGTTGTGCTCATTATGAAATACTACAAGCAATGTCCTGGTTTCAGTGCCATGACTGCCTTCAAGAGAAGGGGAAGCCCTGGTCTGTAGTTGGCACTCAGCTCCCACTGCAGACAGAAGGACTGAGAATATTTGACATCAGATAAGACATAAAGTTTACATATATTACAGAAGCAGATTTATAGATTTATGAGCTAGGTTTAAAAATTAAAATTTTTTGGTTAGAATAGATGCCATTTTGGCTAGAAATAGATTTTTTTGTTAGAATAGATGCTGCACTTATTTATATATTTTTTTTTAATTATTAAAACCTGAGTAAAACAATAGTTAACAGCAGATAGTTCAAGAGAAAAAAAGGATTTGGTTGGACTCCATATATGTAGTGTAAATATATATATAGTCAGCCACACCAAGAGAGTACGTCTTCCTTGCAGTCAGAGCATGGGACTGGGGTTTATACCCAGGCTCAAAGACAGCTCTGAATGAGTTCATGTAGGTCCTGAGCACACTGTGGTCAGAGCAATGTGGACATCAGTCCTCGCCGTCTCTGCAGGTATTCAGCCAGGACTCTACAAAAGCCTTGCAATTGGCATTAAATCCCACATTAGCACTATTTAACCTCTCCATAGCCAAATGGGACAGCTCAGGGCCACTTGGTGCATGCACTCATTCACCTTGGATTCAAGGGAGCATCAGCATCTTGGATGCTCAGCATCCAAGAGAGCACTACCACACCGAATCTCATTCAGGACACTAGCAATGTATTCAGCTCACTGCAAGGGAGCGTTTTGACAGTTCAAGCAAAGAGAAAAGCCTCAGGACTGCAGATGACTAATCTCTCTCTCGCAAAGACTAACTTCAGCTTAAGATGAAGCTGACTGGAGACTACTCCCAGTTGCTCCCACGGAACATCTGTCCTCACGGTGCTGCCCTTGGGCAAGTGAGGTCTTGTGATGGGTCTTCTAATGTTACCACAGCACCCACCATGCCCTAGGCGTCCTTTCAGCACTTCTTGATACAAACAAAAGAGAATGGGTTTGTACAAAAAAATCAAGCTTTGACCCTGACTCGCACCAACTTTATCTGCACCAACACTGCCTGTCAGCGTCATATGATGATTTAGAGAGTCCTGGGAATGGACACGTCCCAGATATCACAATGCTTTCAGCCTCCTCTGATCAGTACTGAAGGACCAAAGGAGGAGTCGGGAGAGAAAAAGGTCGAGCTAGGCAGGATGAAAGAACATGACCTCGTTTTTTGATGGGAGGTACTGGTGGTGGGAAAAGGAAGCAGGAAAATCCTCTACTCTCCTTGTTCAACCACATCAACAGTGCTTAAGGGAACTTTTTTCATCTTCCGGCCACAGCTCTTCTCTCACTTGTGTTTCTGGATTTTGACAAGAATCATTAGGGTTCTATAAGTTTGGTTTGACCAGAATATTCAACTCCTTTTCTTTTCTGATGACTATTACTAACAGTTTTCCATCGTGACCCACATCCACAGGCAGTATCATTCACCCATGTGGCTCTCACATGGACATTGCAATTGGTTTTCAAAAACAGCAATTTACACAAGTAAGAAATCAGGTTTCCAGCTATCCCGATATGAGTATACCAGTGAAATATCACTCCACCGTATCAGTTATGCTATTAAGATCATTAATTTTATTTTTCCTTTTTTTTACTTCTTAATTACTTCACATCACTCAGTTTCACGTGCCACTTGCCGAGGCGATCGGCTCCGGGGCAGACGCGTTGTGCAGCGGAGCGGGGAATCGATCATTTCTCTGGCACCGAGCCCTGTACAGCAGGGTGTACACTCGTGTACACCAGGCACAGTGTGCTCTCCAGGAAGTCTGTACGCACCCAGACCGACTGCCTGCTCAAAACTGCGGCAGTTCAGGTCTCCGGGTGCAGGGAGTGCCTGAGCCTGTTGCTACCACCTGCGGGGGGCAGAGAGACTGTGTGCGTGAGGTGCGAGCAGGTGGACGACCTGATCCGCCTCATGGCAGAACTCGAGGAGGAGGTCGAGAGGTTGAGGGATATCAGGGAGTGTGAGCAGGAGATAGACTGGTGGAGCAGCTCCCTGCGCGGCCTGAAGGACAGGTACCGGAGTGAGACACCCCAGATGGGGGTGGACCCCCTGCCCTGTTGCTGTCGGGCAGAGGCAGGGGACCTAGGAGTTGAGGAGGAATGGAAACAGGTCCCTGCTCGACATCCCAGGCGATTCCCCCCCCCCTACAGGCCCCACCTTCCCAGGTGCCCCTACACAACAGGTTTGAGGCCCTGGAGCCTGAGAGACCAGTAGCTGAGGAAGAGGTAGAAAGTCTACCCAGGAGGATGCCTAGGGCGAGGAAGTCGACTCCAGGCCTCAGGACTGCCTCCATCAGGACAGAAAGAAGGGTGATTGTTGTGGGCGACTCCCTTCTCAGGGGAGCAGAGGGCCCTATTTGTCGGCCTGACCCTACCTGTAGGGAAGTCTGCTGCCTCTCTGGGGCCAGGGTCAGGGACATTGCCAGCAAGCTTCCCAACCTGGTTTGCCCCTCTGACTATTATCCTCTTTTAATAGTCCAGGCTGGCAGTGATGAGACTGAAGACAGAAGCCTGAAGACCATCAAGCGGGACTTTAGGGGACTGGGACGGTTAGTGGATGGAGTGGGAGTACAGGTGGTGTTTTCGTCCATCCCTGTGGTGGCAGGGAGGGGTACAGAGAGGACACGGAAAGCCCACCTGATAAAAACGAGGCTCAGAGGCTGGTGCCAACACATAAATTTGTTTTTTTTTGACCTTGGGGCGCTTTACTCAGCACCCGGCCTGATGGCTGCAGACGGGTCCCTATCTATAAGGGGAAATCGGATCCTGGGCTCATTGAGAGGGCATTAAACTAGGTAAGAAGGGGGACGGGGCTGAAACAAGGCTTGTTAGAGCTGTGTCAGGAGTAACAATGGCAAGGCTGGGAGAGAAGGCAATGGCCCAACTGAAGTGAATCTACACTAATGCACGCAGCATGGGTAACAAACAGGAGGAGCTGGAAGCCATCGTGCGCTAGGCAGGCAAGGACTTGGTTGCCTTCATGGAAACATGGTGGACCACTCTCATGACTGGAGTGCTGCAATATCTGGCTGTAGGCTCGTCAGAACGGAGAGGCAGCATGGAAAGGGTGATGGTGGACTAAAAACTGAGGACTAAGGAGAATCTCCAGCCTTAACTGGATGCGGAAGGGAACTTAGTTACAAAAGATGAGGAAAAGGCAGAGGTGCTCAAAGCCTTCTGTGCCTCAGTCTTTAGCAGCAATACCAGTTGCTCTCTGGATACCCAGTACCTTGAACTGGTGGAAGGGGATGGGGAGCAGAATGTGGCCCTCACCATCCATGAGGAAATGGTTGGCGACCTGCTACGGCACTTGGATGTACACAAGTTGATGGGGCCAGATGGGAGCCACTCGAGGATACTGAGAGAACTGCTGGAGGAGCTGGCCAAGCCGCTTTCCATCATTTACCAACGGTCCTGGCTATCGAGAGAGGTCCCAGTCAACTGGTGGCTAGCAAACATGACACCCATCTACAAGAAGGTCCAGAGGGCAGACCCGGGAAACTATAGGCCTGTCAGTTTGACCTCAGTGCCAGGGAAACTCATGGAGCAGATTATCTTGAGTGTCATCACGCAGCACTTAGAGGGCAACCAGGTGATCAGGCCCAGTCAGCATGGGTTTATGAAAGGCAGGTCCTGCTTGACGAACCTGATCTCCTTCTATGACAAAGTGACGCGCTTGGTGGATGAGGGAAGGGCTGTGGATGTGGTCTACCTTGACTTCAGCAAGGCTTTTGACACCGTCTTCCACAGCATTCTCCTCAAGAAACTCTCTGCTCATGGCTCGGACTGGCGTATGCTTTGTTGGGTTAAAAACTGGCTGGATAGCCAGGCCCAAAGAGTCATGGTGAATGGAATTAAATCCAGCTGGAGGCTGGTCACTATTGGCATTCCCCAGGGCTCGGTGCTGGACCAGTCCTCTTTAATATCTTTATTGATGATCTGGGTGAGGGGATCGAGTGCACCCTCAGTAAGTTCACAGATGACACCAAATTAGGTGCGTGTGTCGATCTGCTCAAGGGTAGGAAGGCTCTGCAGGAGGATCTGGATAGGCTGCATCGATGGGCTGAGGTCAACTGCATGAAGTTCAACAAGGCCAAGTGCCGGGTCCTGCACCTGGGGCGCAATAACCCCGAGCAGAGGTATAGGCTGGGAGAGGAGTGGTTGGAGAGCTGCCAGGTGGAGAAGGACCTGGGAGTATTGGTGGATAGTCGGCTGAATATGAGCCAGCAGTGTGCTCAGGTGGCCAAGAAGGCCAACGGCATCCTGGCTTGCATAAGAAGCAGTGTGGCCAGCAGGGCTAGGGAAGTGATTGTCCCCCTGTACTCGGCTCTGGTGAGGCCGCACCTCGAGTACTGTGTTCAGTTTTGGGCCCCTCGCTACAAGAAAGACATCGAGGTGCTTGAGCGAGTCCAGAGAAGGGCGACGAAGCTGGTGAGGGGTCTGGAGAACAAGTCCTACGAGGAGCGGCTGAGGGAGCTGGGCTTGTTCAGCCTGGAGAAAAGGAGGCTCAGGGGCGACCTTATCGCTCTCTACAGGTACCTTAAAGGAGGCTGTAGCGAGGTGGGTGTTGGTTTGTTCTCCCACGTGCCTGGTGACAGGATGAGGGGAAATGGGCTAAAGTTGCACCAGGGGAGTTTTAGGTTGGATGTTATGTTAGGAAGAACTTCTTTACCAAAAGGGTTGTTAGACATTGGAATGGGCTGCCCAGGGAAGTGGTGGAGTCACCATCCCTGGAGGTCTTTAAAAGATGTTTAGATGTAGAGCTTAGGGATATGGTTTATTGGAGGACTGTTAGTGTTAGGTCAGAGGTTGGACTCGATGATCTTGAGGTCTCTTCCAACCTAGATAATTCTGTGATTCTTCAGTATAGATAGGCTCTTATCTTTTATTTATGTCATGAACTTAGATAATATATGTATATACACACTTTTTCATTTCTCTTTTACCTATGTCACACACTGATATATTTTGTATATCTACTGTTGTATTTTAACCAAGCAGCATGCCAGGAAAAACAATATTGGTGTATGTTTTCAAGTATAGAAGCAATGATGTGGAAAATTGAGAAACAGAATAAACTCCCAAGTGGTGGGCTGGAATACTTGGAAGTGATATTAACAAGTATGTCTGCTCAGGAGCTCTCACGATGGGACCATCACCTTGCAGTTAAAGATATGTTAGACAATCATACTAGATTTGCAATATGAAACACAAACTAATAACAAAATCTGAGGATTTACAATCATTCTGCAGTTCTGTCCTCTAAAAAACTCTGCATTTCCTTCTCATGTTTGAGAATTGTCATTCCTCAGAACATCCTCCTTATCCAAATTTCTAATGAAAACAAATGGTAATGTGATTTATTGCTGAGCAAGGGTACAAACCAGCCTCCAGGAACATCACTCGTGAAGTGAATATTCACTTATTCATTAGGCAACAGACTGTAATCCACTGAGGATTTCTCATCCACATCTGTAAGAAAAACTTAACTATGGATTCATCACCTTCTCCCAACATTTACCTTCCCTTTCTGTTTTCTTCCCTCTCCTAAATATATATTAACTGTATTTCTCCATCTTCATGCCTATTAGGAAATTCAGTTCAGATCACCATAGATGATTCCTACACTTCACAGATACACCTGATAATACTTCACTCACAATATTTCTATTAGCTTGTGTCTTAACAGAATGGCTCGCATTGTCAAAATTGTTTTTTAATCAATTGAACTGAGAAAATGAGATTTGGAAAAAAAAAAGACTTTGCACTACCTGTTCAGTGGATGACTACTGCATTTATGGACTGGTATTTATGTTCACCTGTGCTGTGCAGGTTTATTGCTTCTTACCACGCACTATTACTGATGAAATAGGTCTGTACAATTTTGTTATTACTTCTTACAGAATAAGTAGAAATTCAGAACCCAAATCAATATGAATCTAAGGGGAAAATGGTATTCATACTCCATGGTCATGTAGAATGGGAGGTAAACAAAAAAGAGGGATTAACAGCCTTAAAAGCCAAGTACCTGTAGGCACTATAAGTTACAGAGGTCTCAGTCAGACTCACAGCCTCCAGTACATTACAAAATCACAACACTGCTCTGAGTCGAGCACACTAAAAATACAGCCGATGGGAGAGGAACAGGGAACTGCAGACAAAAGATGAGAGAAGTAACAGAGAAGGCAGCAGGGAACACAGATACATCCCCATGGAAAGGAAGGGGAAAAAGTCAATTGTGAGAGACAGTGGCTGAGAGGAGTTTCATCTCATTAATACTTTGTGCACTAATTTCCTGACTTCTGGATGCCAGCATGGACACACGGCTCCTAGTGGCCAGACCCTAGGCTCCCTCACTGGCTCTGCGAGGAAAGACCAGTCCCCAGGAGCTGCAGATGAACAGGGAGTGATGGAAATGTTCATTGCATTCTGTCTGCTGGATGTGTCAAAACCCAGCTAGTAGGTGGTGCTGGGAGAAAAGAGAGGACAGACTGCTCCAGAGGCAGGCTGCAGATCACTGGGGTGAAAGCCAAAAAGACAGTAAGGGCTATTGAAGCCTGGCGCAGTCAGCATAGCCCAAAAGGAGGAAAACTGTCAAATCAGTTCTTCGTCAATGATGGGAAGTGTCTGAATGAGGGAGAACCAGGCAGAAGGAAACCTTTGGGAAGACTCAGCAGAGAGCTGCAATGAGGCTGGCAAGCTTCCCACCTCAGGAGATAAGGGCAACTAAATCTGCAAGAACAAAGGAGGAACAGTTTGGGTGGAAAAGGCCAGGAAAGTAGTAATGTTCTCCTGTCCACCCATCATGAGAGAAAAGAAAAATCAGGCTCAATTTTTTCCTGGGTTGACATGAACGTGTGATGTCAAGGGAGAGATGAGGCTCCAGGTGCTACCCAGATGTGCACCCCATCAGCCACGTGCACACGGGCTCTGGCTTCAGGGGCTCTGGCTGAGAATGCAAGAGCAAATATCTACAGGAATTCTCGCATATCAGGTTCACATTTCAGATCAGGTGCCACTTCTTTGGCTCTGTAATTACAGGAAAATGTAATTTTATACACAGCTAAACCAAGAGAAGTAAAACTAATCTCAAATGCACCAATCAAAAATGTATTCCCACCCCTGCAATGCTTACAAACCATGACCAAGGAAGAAGCCCAGGCCACATAACATAGTACTGCCATTAGCTTGCCATAAGCACGAAAGCCTGGATAATACGTCTTACGTCACATTAGTGAGTGACTGCTACTCCTTGGTCAGCTGCCACAACCCATCTGACACTATAGCACTATGCAAAGTTGCAGCATTTCTGGGAAGTTACTAAATTTCAACAGCAGAACTGGGAAGTTTCTACTTCTCCATCCCTTGCTTTCTCATGAAGACAAAGCATTCCAACTTAATTCTGCATTTATTTCCACCTTGTTTGTTGTTGTTTTTTGTTGTTTTTTTTTCTCATTTTGTTTGTTTTTTAAATAGCAACAGAGTAATTTTAACCATCAATATCCTGACATGAAACTTTTGCATTGCACTTCTCTCCTTGATTTACTGGCTTAGCTCAGCCTGATGGCTTTACTCCAGCATTAGCAGTTCTTCTGATTTTTATTTCTTATTTCCGTCATGTTCTCTCTGCACAAAACTGTAAATTACTATTTTGAATAGACTGCATCACTTTTGCAGAACAGCTTTAACCCACAACTCCTCTTGAAGTCAGTAGGACTGCTCATTAAATAATGCACCTCTCAGCCAGAGCAGGAATACCATAGCCTGCCCCATTTCATGAGTCAAATCAAAGCTTTCCAAGTAGGATATGCAAACTGATTATCCACTCTGCAAAATGCGTTTCAGTAGGCATTTAATTTCAGAAGGCATTTAAATCTCCTGAATTTACTTGTTCATTGAACACCCAAATCTGGCTTCAACTATCTTTAATTTCTCTATTAATTTTTTCCAAAAAGTCTGGCTTGCATTTTCTTTCTTTTTTTATGAGATGGCTACATTATTTTTTAGCTATCTGTTCTACATAAATATTTAAATATGGTTCTTTATCTTCTTCCCTTCCAAAAAATATTAAGAAGATAGTTTGGCCCCTGTGTACCAAGTCAATTCCTAGATTCACCATCAAGAGAACTTGCTTTGTCATATTATTTTTCACTGTGTCCCTTTTCTTCCAAATTGTCAAGACTTGAATAAGAATGAGAAGCTATTATACAGCACAGAATAAAAAGAGATTGCTCTGTAAATTTCTTCAAAATTACAACATTTCATGCAAATCAGCACATTTTAACAAACAGATTTGTTCTTTATCTCCAGTGTGTATAATTTGATTCCCTATTGGCTTGTAAAGTGGATGTTTTTCAGATTAATCTCTCTTGATCTTTTGCCCAGATCATTTCAGTGTACAATAAAGACCACAGCAAAGCTGCAGTGCAGTTTAGGAACCCCGTGAGGTCATGGCTTTCCCCAAAGAGCATAATCCAGATCTCATTTCAGAAAGAGCCAAGTAGGATTTACAGTTCTGAATGTGCATTATGATGATTCTCTGGGCATTCAAGAAAAGTCCCACAGACTTTTCCAGTAGTGTTTTGTCCCTGTTGTGCTAAAGCACCTTTATTGCCAATATACATAAGCAATCAAGGGAGAAGTTTATGGTTTGGGTTTTTTTTATTTGTAGATTTTTTTTTAAACACATAGTATATATGCAACCACTGCACACCTTTTATGCCTTAGGAGAGAAAAAGCTCTCCTCACTCTGTTTGTGTTCTGCTTCTTTTCTTCCTGGTGTTTCTCAAGAAGAATCATTCTTCTGTTTGAGTAAGGACAGATGTAGCTACCATCTCAAGAGTACTCTGTGTTTGCATACTTTACTGTGAAAAATGCATCCTGTACGAAAGATAAAACTCTGGGCTGTGAATCCAATACTCTTTAACCCAGAGGGCATCACCTCTAGCTTGATTTTCAGCTACTTTTCCCCAGATTACAGATTTTAAAAAGAAAACCAAAACAAACAAACAAACAAACAAAAAAAAAAAAAAAAAAAAAAAAAAAAAAAACAGCAAACCACTAGCCCATCAATGGCAAATGCCCATACAACACTTAAAAAACAATTCCTTTCTCAACTGCTATATTTCATGGCATTCATCCTGTACACATCCCTACTCCAAGCCTCGTATTTGTGAGCTTTTGTTTGCTTTTCAGAAAAAAGAACTGGGCAAGACAAATCCACATTTTTATTCTTGTTTGATTGTAAAGGTCTGAAACCTTTGAGTTTTCCATTTCCTGAATTATACATTGATGAAATATTTTGACAAGGTCAAATTGAACCATGGTTCATAGGCCATCATAAGTTTGATCTTGATTCCATCATGAACTCTCAGAAATTAATTTTCTTATCTCCAGACCACAGAAATATGAATTAACCAGATTCTGGACCATTTATATTCATCAAGATGAATGCTAGCTCATCTTGGTGTAAGATAAATGCTAGATGTAAGATCTGAGCAACAGTTTTTCTTCTTTTCCTACTAATACACATAATCTGTTGACCTAGTGTGTAGACCATTCCTCATCTTTCACCTGTCAGTTACAGTATTCTTCAGAGACTCTGTTCGTCATTACTATTGAAAAGTGATTTAAAAAAATCTCTGGGAAAAAAAAAAAAATCCTGTGCAAAATTCACATTGATTTAACGACTTCATACACATACATTTATCACACAAAAATAAATATTTTACTTATGTCACTACTCAGTTTTAATCAAGACTTCTTTAGGAGACTGAATTAATCAATCCGTTTTCTGTAAAACTTTTTTGGCATCTCCTCTCTAATAAAAGTTTAGCATGCCAATACATTAAAACACAGCTGAAGATGCTGTACTTTATTAGGATTAGATGTTGAAAGTTATGCTTAGGCATGGGCTCCCAGGGAACAGTAGGAGAGGGACACTAGGTACCTCCATTAAGACAAGTACAGCGTACCAAGACATAAAAGAGTATGACAGTGTGCCTGTCCAGACACAGCACCACTGCATAAATTACTCCAGCCAGAAATGCAGAACTCCAAGGCACTTAGCCAAAATATACATGCAATAACTGCCTGCCACCTATTTACATACAAGTACACAACTGCAAGTTGTTTTGTGTCCTGCTACCAGAGTCCACTTAAAAGAACCAGGCTACAGCTTTTTTTTTACTCCCTTCCAGTAGATATGTATATACTTTGATGAGAGAACCCCTGAGCTTTGGTTACTCCAGGCTCAAGAGCCCCAGCTCTCAGCCCCTCTTCGTATGTCAGATGCTAGTCTCTTCATCATTTTTGTGACCCTTTGCCAGAGTCACATCTATTTTTTAAGACTTGCCCTGATATAAAAGCTGTCTTTAGGAAAAAGTATCGAACTCAAAGTCCAGCCCTCCAGAGTCATCAGCAGACTGATAGAAACAAGTTATCAACCCTGAGTTATCCCAAACTATTCTGACAAACCTAATAGCAAAGTTGACAGGAAAATTAAATTCCCACAGATACTATGAGATTCACCCAACAGCATACATTCAAAGCATGGATAATCTAAAGTGAACCATGTATGATTTGAGGATATCCATTACTGCCATAGAAACCATAGTTTCCACATTGCTTGACACTTCCCTGCACCTGAATAAATTTTCACACTGGACATGGCACTAGCTGGACTGATGGTTAGATTTAGCAAGGGACAGTTACACTGAGTTGTCAAGAAGTCCATTTAGTTCTGTATCATTTCTTTGAAAGTCAGCAGCAGATATTGAAAGAACATGAGAATAGTCTGTGTATGTCCTGGTTCTTTCAGAAGATGTCCTTACCACTTCCTGTAATTGGTACTTCAAGACCTTCCTGTTCTTATTATGGTCTTGAGAAACAACGAATAACCACTTCCTGCTCCACAGTACTCGAGGTGAGGCCTCACCAGAGCCGAGTACAGGGGGACAATCACTTCCCTAGACCTGCTGGCCACACTGCTTCTTATGCAAGCCAGCATGCTGTTGGCCTTCTTGGCCACCTGAGCACACTGCTGGCTCATATTCAGCTGACTATCCACCAATACTCCCAGGTCATTCTCTGCCTGGCAGCTCTCCAACCACTCATTTCCCAGCCTGTAGCTCTACTTGGGGTTGTTGTGCCCCAGGTGCAGGACCTGGCACTTGGCCTTGTTGAACTTCATACAGTTGACCTCAGCCCATCGGTGCAGCCTATCCAGATCCTCCTGCAGAGCCTTCCTATCCTCGAGCAGATTGTCACATGCACCTAACTTGGTGTCATCTGCGAACTTACTCAATCCCCTCATCCAGATCATCAATAAAGATATTAAAGAGGACCGGCCCCAGTACTGAACCCTGGGGAACGCCACTAGTGAACAGCCTCCAGCTGGATTTGACTCCATTCACCACGACTCTTTGGGCCCGGCTATCCAGCCAGTTTTTAACCCAATGAAGCGTACACCAGTCCAAGCCACGAGCAGACAGTTTCTTGAGAAGAATGCTGTGCGAAACGGTGTCAAAAGCCTTGCTGAAGTCAAGGTAGACCACATCCACAGCCTTTCCCTCATCCACCAAGCGCGTCACTTTGTCATAGAAGGAGATCAGGTTCGTCAAGCAGGACCTGCCTTTCATAAACCCATGCTGACTGGGCCTGATCACCTGGTTGCCCTGCAAGTGCCGCATGATGACACTCAAGATAATCTGCTCCATGAGTTTCCCTGGCACTGAGGTCAAACTGACAGGCCTATAGTTTCCCAGGTCTGCCCTCCGGCCCTTCTTGTAGATGGGCGTCATGTTTGCTAGCCGCCATTCAACAGGGACCTCCCTCGATAGCCAGGACTGTTGGTAAATGATGGTGAGCAGCTTGGCCAGCTCTTCCGCCAGTTCTCTCAGTATCCTCAGGTGGCTCCCATCTGGCCCCATCAACTTGCGTACATCCAAGTGCCGTAGCAGGTCGCCAACCATTTCCTCATGGATAGTGAAGGCCACATTCTGCTCCCCATCCCCTTCCACCAGTTCAAGGTACTGGGTATCCAGAGAACAACTGGTATTGCTGCTAAAGACTGAGGCACAGAAGGCATTAAGCACCTCCAGAAGAGCTTTGACCTTTCTAATTTTGTCCCTGCACTGCCTTGCAACATCCTTATAGTCTTCCCAAGTGGCCTGCCCTCTTTTCCAAAGATTGTAAACCCTCTTTTTTCTCCTAAGGTCAAGACACAATTCTCTGTTCAGCCAGGCCAATCTTCTTCCCCGCCGGCTTGTCTTTGGGCACGTGGGGACAGACTGCTCCTGCACCATTAAGATTTCCTTCTTGAAGAGCACTAAGCCTTCCTGGACTCCTCTGCCCTTCAGAACCGCCTCCCAAGGGACTCTACCAAATAGTGTCCTGAATAGTTCAAACTCGGCCCTCCGGAAGTCCAATACAGCGGTTTTACTGGTTCCCTTCCTGACTTCTCCAAGAATGGAGAACTCTACCATTTCATGGTCACTCTGCCCAAGACAGTTGCCAACCACCACATCTCCCACCAGTCCTTCTCTGTTTGTGAAGAGAAGGTCTAGCGGGGCACCTCCCCTGGTAGGCTCACTAACCAGCTGCGTCAGGAAGCTATCTTCCATGCTCTCCAGAAGCCTCCTAGACTGCTTTCTCAGGGCTGTGTTGTGCTTCCAGGATATGTCAGGGAAGTTGAAGTCCCCCACAAGAACAAGCGCTGACGATTTTGTAACTTTTGTCAGCTGCCTGTAGAATTCCTCATCAGTCTCCTCATCCTGGTTCGGCGGTCTATAACAGACCGCCACCAGGATGCTTGCCCTGTTGGCCTTCCCGCTGATCCTAACCCATAGGGACTCAACTTTATCATTCCCAGCCTCAAGTTCCACGACATCCAAACTCTCTCTGATATAGAGAGCCACACCACCACCCCTTCCATGCTGTCTGTCCCTTCTGAAGAGCCTATAGCCAGACATTGCAGCACTCCAGTCATGAGAGTGGTCCCACCACGTTTCCGTGATGGCAACCAAGTCGTAGCCTGCCTGCCGCACGATGGCTTCCAGCTCCTCCTGTTTGTTACCCATGCTGTGTGCATTAGTGTAGATGCACTTCAGCTGGGCCATTGCCTTCTCTCCCAGCCTTGCCATTGTTACTCCTGGCACAGCTCTAACAAGCCTTGTTTCAGCCCCGTCCCCCTTCTTACCTAGTTTAAAGCCCTCTCAATGAGCCCAGGATCCGTTTTCCCCTTAGAGATAGGGACCTGTCTGCAGCCATCAGGCCGGGTGCTGAGTAAAGTGCTCCATGGTCAAAAAAACAAAATTTCTGTGGTGGCACCAGCCTCTGAGCCACATGTTTATCAGGTGGGCTTTCCGTGTCCTCTCTGTACCCCTCCCTGCCACCATAGGGATGGATGAAAACACCACCTGTACTCCCGTTCCATCCACTAACCGTCCCAGTCCCCTAAAGTCCCGCTTGATGGTCTTCAGGCTTCTGTCTTCAGTCTCATCACTGCCAGCCTGGACTATTAAAAGAGGATAATAGTCAGAGGGGCGAATCAGGTTGGGAAGCTTGCTGGCAATGTCCCTGACCCTGGCCCCAGAGAGGCAGCAGACTTCCCTACAGGTAGGGTCAGGCCGACAAATAGGGCCCTCTGTTCCCCTGAGAAGGGAGTCGCCCACAACAGTCACCCTTCTTTCTGTCCTGGTGGAGGCTGTCCTGAGGCCTGGAGTCGACTTCCTCACCCTAGGCATCCTCCTGGGTAGACTTTCTACCTCTTCCTCAGCTACCGGTCTCTCAGGCTCCAGGGCCTCAAACCTGTTCCATAGGGGCACCTGGGAAGGCGGGGCCGGTAGGGGGAGGGCATCGCCTGCGATGTCGAGCAGGGACCTGCCTCCATTCCTCCTTGACTCCTAGGTGCCCTCTCTCTGCCCGACAGCAGCAGGGCACGGGGTCCACCCCCATCTGGGGTGTCTTACTCTGAGGCCTGTCCTTCAGGCCGTGCAGGGAGTCGCTCCACCAGTCTATCTCCTGCTCACACTCCCTGATATCCCTCAACCTCTCGACCTCCTCCTCGAGTTCTGCCATGAGGCGGATCAGGTCGTCCACCTGCTCGCACCTCACACACACAGTCTCTCTGCCCCCCGCAGGTGGCAGCAACAGGCTCAGCCACTCCCTGCACCCGGAGACCTGAACTGCCGCAGTTTTGAGCGGGCAGTCGGTCTGGGTGTGTACAGGCTTCCTGGAGAGATCACCGTGCTTGGTGTACACCATCGCAGCTGAGCTAGCGGTACACCGCCGTTAGAGGAGGTGTTCGTATGGGCGGGGCGCGCTCTGCCCTGCCTGCTCGCCCTGCCTGCGCCAACTGCCGCGCCACTCCCTTCTGAGGCGCCACGCGCTGTTTGCCCGTCCTGGTGGCCGCGCTCCCTGGGGGCAGCGTTAGAACGGCCGGGGAGGGGGCGCTGCTGGCTGCTGGCTCCGCCTCCGCCTCGTTGTGGCCTCGTTCCCCTCCCTGGCGAGGGCTGCCGGGCCCTGGCGGCTCCGTCGAGTGGGCTCGGTGCCGGAGAAATGAGCCCTGCCTGGCCGATCCCCCGCTCCGCTGCACAACGCGTCTGCCCCGGAGTCGATCGCCTCGGCAAGTGGCCAAAAAATATAAAGCCACGACATTCGTGCGTGTTGCTGTCCACGGAAATCTTTAGTAAAAGGCGAAAGATTTATATGATCTCAAGAGAAACCAGCTTATGTAAGAGTAATTTTCTAGGTATTGCATAGATGGCTTTTCTTCACATGTAGTACTTGGCATTTAGTGACCTTGAGATTTCTCAACCAGTACTTCTCAACATTGATGATGACCTGAAGGTACTGAATGATTATATTCGGTTGTTCTTGTATCTTGTGAGGTGCTTCACAGTTATTGTGGCTATATGCATGGCTAGGGATTTACCTGTCCTTCCTCATGAATCTCCAGATAACAACTGCCTCTTTATCACAGCCTCTGCTAGATGGCAGAGACCACCATGGGATTTAGGATCGTGTGGTTCAAACCAGAAATCACACAATACCCATACATCTGAATGCAAATTAGAGGGAGTCCAACTTGGCAAACATCAGTCTGATATGGCCTGTCCCAGTCCTTGTGTGGGATGTTCCTCAGCCAGCTCTAAGGACCGAGTCCATGTGTGTACTTCTGTCTTTTCACAAACACTGACCTACCAAAAAAATAGACTGAATTAAATGGAAGAACATAAATATTCTTCTGGTACTGCAGCAGCAATTTATATCCCAAATGTTTTCATACATCTTGTGGGAAGTTAAAAATACATTCATTTCACCATTTTTTAAAGTATTCTGTATTTTCTGGAGCTCAGCAGACCTTTATTAATCTGATACTACGTTATTCTGCCCAACAAATTCCCCGAGAACATGCTGTGTTTAATCAAGGATTTTCACAGACAGGCTCTGGGAATACAGCTTCAACTTTTTTTTTTACAGGGAGACATTTCAAAATCAGACATGCACATGCATACTCTCATACGAGCATGCACATAAACACAGCCATCACTGCGTAACTACAGTGCTATATATATGTAGCTATATAACAAGTATGAAAAACTTCAGTATTTAAAAACACATTTTTCTCTGCTCAGTTTTTCTGAGAGCCCATGCAATTTTGTTTATATGAAAATCTGCTAAGGAAACCGGCAAGAAATTCCCCCTAGAGCTATAATGAAAAAAAAAAATTATCTGCATATGGGGAATTCATGTTTTTGCGAGCTCATAAAAAAGCACAACATTTACTCCTGTACTCCATAATGATTAGTCTTGCTTTAATTTTTTACCCAAGCTTTAAAAAATGGTTCTGATATTTTACCTCAATAATGTGTTGAATAATCTGCCACATGGGAACTAGCATGAACCACGCTTTATTGGGGAGGGGAAATTTTATCGTGCTTCTCCCACCTTTAGAAAATTCTGTGTTTTAAAACCTGGCATTGAACACGTTAGTGTATATTCCAAATTTTGTATACACCTGGAAAGCTTACCTAAGACAAAGGAAAGCAGGTAGGTTTTTAAACAGAAACTACTTCCAGAGCAAAATCTGACAGGTCTGCACAGCTGGAATAGGTTTGAGCCCTGGCTCTGAAGTATTTTGGAGAGCTTTTCTCTTTCCATATGGCCTCTAAGATCAGAAATTCTTTGGAGTTGATCTCAACTTCCAAGCTTAGATCCCTGAAATATCAGCACAGAGGATGAGTTCTAATAGCAAGAATTGTCATCCGCATATTCCATAGGACTCTTCTGAGATAAATATATATGTATATATAGATACCTGTATATATCCGTGAATATGTGAAAGGTATAATCAGAATGGAATTTGTGGCTACTGCAGTGGTTTGCATCACTGAGTTGGTTGTCTATGGCCAGAGCCCTAAAATCTATGCTTGTACACAAGCAGCTTTCTTCAGACAAATGTCTTTCATCATTTACTCTATGTCCCTGAGCATTCTGCATCACTTAGTGTCTTTTGTAATGTATTTGTTTACTATTCAGTAAACCTCTTACACTGCTTTCCTGCCAGAACAGCTAGAGCTCTCCAGATTGTTTTGTGGCTCACGTGGCAAAAGCAGCTCTTTTGAAGCTTACAAAATTTCATGATGCAACTATGCAACCTGTATTAACACTGCTGGGAGGCCCTTGTCTTTGTTCAAGGAAAAAATACATCCCCCCATTAATGTACATTTTATTCCCTCTGAACACATCTCACTATACAATATAAAGCTGTGAAACCTGGAATCTATAAGACTACAAACCCATGTCGCTCTTTCCATTTGCACACACTCACTCAATCTTCCCAGTCTGCCATCTTCCGTGCTAGCCCCTCTAGCTATCAAGGACAAAAGATAGGACCTTTTGTGTTTCACCATCTCTCCAAATAAATTACTCCTCCTTAAAAAAACAACAACAAAGAAACCAGCATCTTTAAGGAATGTGTTTCTTCAGAAAACATTGCAGAAATCATTGGTAGTGTCAGGGCTTGTATGTGCAGTCAGCCTTCAAGCTGGGTCAAAATCAGCAGTGTTTAAGTGGTTGGGCTCCTTTCTATAAAAAATGTTGGCTTTCTAGCAGTCAAAAGTTTTACATTTCAGATCTAAAGGGCTTCTCAAGAACTTCAGTTTGGGTGCCCAGTGCTCCTACTCTTCTTTACAAACAGCATCCTCTGGTCAAATTAACACTCCAGACAAACACAGCTCCCCCATGACATCCCCATGGCCAAGGTGCTCCATGGCAAATACAGCCCTGGTTACATCCACCTCCAGAGAAGACCCTAGATCACTATAAGCCAGGTGAAATACAAATTTCAGCCAGCACTGCTTTTGACAGAATATTTTTTAACCTACACTGTGGGGAGATCTGTGCACTGGTGCTGAGCCTTGCTGCCTTGCTGAGGCAAGCAGATTTGTTGACAAACCCTAAACACCAAATAAATGAGCTAGACCTTCTTGAGTGATAAATCTAGAGCCTGTGGCTGGGCAGTACCCAATGTGTAACACTTGGAAGAGCTGCAGTAACATGAAAACGGGAAAAAGTAAACATCCAAGCCAGCTCACAACACAAGGGCACTCTCAGTGCCAACCCTCTAACAGCACAGAGTTAATGGAAGAATTTTATTTGCTGCCTCTGTCTCTTTTTTTGGCAGTGCCCCAAATTCATAATTAAGAATGATGCAAGTGTGATTAGAATATTCAGCAAAATCTGAATAGTTTATGATTTCTACTAAGTTATTTCCCATGAATCCAAAGAGCTCATAAGATCATTCTGAATAATAAAGTAAGTTATTCTTATAGGGACAAGGTATCATTATCTAATATTCATCATGACAGAATACAGTCATCTTACAATTTATACTGCAGAATCCAAGATATTATCTAACACCCATTATCAGCTATGTCTTGAACTGCCTATATTACATTTAAATAAAGAAATCCAGACAGGTGAGATGTCCTACAAAGACACCATTTTCAAACAAGAAATAGGGAAAAAAATTATTAACTGCTATAAACGTAATAAACTCCTGCTGACGTCTCAAACTCATTACAGCAAACTAACAAGTATAAAGGCTGATAACTATGATAAAAGCAACAGAGAGAAAGGAAATACGATATCTGCTCTTCACTGAGCCAGTTCACCTGACTGCTACTTTTGGCATCTTCCCAAAATGCTTCCCATCCTTTTTGTTAATGCTACATTTACAAAATAACCCTCCCACGCCCCACACCCCATATCCCCCATTTCATAATGCCAGACTTTGAACTCTGTTTAAAATATAAGGGATGCAATTTGAAGAGCTGTATTTACTATTTCTAGGGAAGTAATTTAACTGATGATTTCTCTTTCAAGTCCAAAAAGTTAAAGAAATGATACAGCACAGCTGATATGCCAGTTCCTTCCTCTGGCTTACTGATAATAAGATGCCAACAGAATGAAATTTAGCATCATGCAACTATGCAACTGGGTGCCAAACAGGTTTAAAATTGTTTAATCCTGATGAAAACCATACATAGGAATATAAAATTCACTGGGTAAGTAATCAGTGGTAGAACAGGCAGATCCTTCTTTTGAATCAGCCTTTAAACACAAACTAGCACTAGCCAAAAACAGGTGGCTTGTTTCCCGCAGGGGAAGAAAAAAAATAAGACAGAAAAAAGCTATTTTGGAATAACAACTATGACAACTATGAGATATGAGTTAAAATAGGCAAACTACTGATGTCAAAACATGCCTCTGGAAAAGGTTTTTGTAGAGACTTCTCCTGTATTTTGTCCCTTGCACATCGTCAGGATTTTAATCTTGCCTGAAGCTTTCATAACCACATTCTTACTATGTGAAAAAGCCAAAGCCAAACATGGTGCACAAGAGAGGGCAAGGTTTCCCTGGAGCCTGCAAGGAACTGGGGCAGCTCCTCGTGAGTTGGCCATAGGTGAGCTTGAGCACCTCCACCAGAGCTGTGATAGCTAAGCCCTTCCTCCCTTCTCTCCTTGCAACCCTGAAATCCTACTGCTGCCACTATGAAGCTCAGTTTGCCAGCAATGCCAAGATGCTGGAAGAGCAAACAGAGCAGATGTCCCATGCTGTGTGTGTTTATTCAGTTGAAGTCTTCCTCTTTTTGTTTTTTAATTATTGAACAGCAGAGTGAAGTAAGTTAAAAAGAGACTTCAAAACACTGCTGCTGTCAGCCATCATTTAATATTTTTTTTTCCTCAAGGCCAAACACATAGTTTGATAATGCATAACACTGATACAAATTAATTAATAATTTGATATGTAAACGATCGTTTGTTCATTTAAGGATTAACTTCCCTTACCTTGATCCCTGCTGAATGGTGAGACCCTTGCAACAGTGTCCTTAATGTCTAGCCACAGTCATATTAGAAAAGGGTTTTCTAGACAGAAAAGATTTTTTCTATTTTTTTTTCTAAGCTGCAGCATACAGAGTTGAGGACCCAACACAGAGATGACACTGCATTTCAGAGTAGCCTTTTCTGAAACTTTAGCCTGTTACCTTTCTGCGAGTCTAAGAAACTGAAAAGAGTTGAAGAATAGAAAAAGAAAAAAAAAAATCACAGAAGCAAGATTACTGTGGTTATTCAAAGCACTTCATCTCCTCACATCAAATCACATGAAATACATCCACGCAGTTTTATTGGCATATCCCAAATCTGGCAGTAAGTGGTCCAGAGGAGAAACAGGACTGAATTCTTGAAGCAAGTATGAAAACCTTCATCTGCCTATATTGTCCCCTGTGGAATTACTGAAGTCTCATGAAAATGAGGAAAAACTTCGTCCCCTACCCCACAAAAAAATTAGCATAGTAAAGAAAATGAAGGATCTTGTGCAACTGTCCTTTAGTAATTTCAGATAAAATATGGTCGGTATACAAAGCAAGTTTATTCACACACACAACATAGTCCTATCAGTGGTGTCCCAGTGCTCCAGCCAGTGGACAGGGGACCCACAGGAGGTCTCCTTCCAGCTCCAGAGCGATCTGCAGCAGGCACCTGGAGAGCAGACCTGGATACTTCAGGCTCTGAGCTGCTGAAGATTTGTGAGGTTGACGGCAGACCTCTGAACTGTCTGTCCTTGCATAAAGCCTTGTAACGTATTTTCTTGGGCAGCCCTACTGACTGCTGCAGGTCCCACACGGAAAGAGGCAATTGCCTCAAAGCAGCTGACTGCAAAAAGCTCTTGGCAGTGCGCCAAAACCAGCTCCTGGCCCAAAGCACTGGGAAGGCCGCAGCACTCCTGGGTTGCCAGAGCTGCCTGAAGCAGGGATCATCCATCCATCCATCACTGTTTCTGAGAGCTGTGGCCAGGAGTGGCAAACAACAAAAACACCAGGTTTGATTAGCGCCAGGCCTCAAGTATCTTACCAAAGTGAAGGGAAGAAATGTGACAGAGTACAAAGGAAGGCCACAGTGCTTTGCACGGTGGAAGTCCTCTGTGCCCACTTAAATGACTTAGGTCAAAAAAAAAAAAAAAAGAATCCCCTTTCCCGATAATTCACGCCTTTTTGGTGCTGTTTGCAATTAAGGCATAATGCATTTAATTGCAAATTGCACTGATCAGCTTGACATTCAAAAAGCCAAGAGAAAGTTACTTTCTCTGAATTCCACTAATTTAATTGGCATGCACAAGCCAGTGTGCAGACTGAAATAGTAGAAGCAGTGGGTTTAGCTGTTGGAGTCTATATCCTTCTTCAAGATAAAGCCAGCCAACTCTGCACTGCTTTGATGACAACAGTTCTGGCTGGATTTCTGGTCTCTTGCTGCACAGTAGTTCTACATCAATACTGCAGGAAAAATATTTAAAAAAAAAAAAAAAGAGAGAGAGAGAAAGAAAAAAAAGAAAACTTTGCAAAATAACCTTTTTTATGAAGACTTCATCCTGTAAGGGAAAGGGTAAGGGTAAGGGAAAGGGAAAGGGAAAGGGAAAGGGAAAGGGAAAGGGAAAGGGAAAGGGAAAGGGAAAAGGGAAAAGGGAAAAGGGAAAAGGGAAAAGGGAAAAGGGAAAAGGGAAAAGGGAAGAGAAAAGGAAAGGGAAAAGGGAAAGAGAAAAGGAAAGGGAAAAGGGAAAGGAAAAAAAGGTTCAATGTTTTAAACATAAGAACCTAAATTCCAGTTCTGTAAATTGTTTTGGAAATGTTATATGGTTCAGGTTTGGCTATAGCACAGGAAGCTAGTCACTCTTGAGGAGAGATGCCAACAATTTCGCAGTGAGCAATGTCATTCAAGTCTTCTGTGCGAGCTGCAAGCCTGACATAAAAGCCTCACGGTGGTTCTGAGCTGTTGTTATTATTAGGCAATAGCATATGTAAGCATCCTTGACACGTTCAGCTTGTCAACACATTTCAATCTCAGGAGGAGTCTACATAAAATCTTTGCTTAACATGTTCAATAATGCTCTCAAAAGGCAAGAAGGAAAAGGGAGGGCAAGATTACTTCATACAAACTAAGGAGATCATGGATTGTGAATCACTCAAAGCAATGCGAGTCAACAGTGTCTTGTTTAATCCTTATTTCCTTTCCATAATGAGCCTGCCTCTATGAATATAGCTCTCTTGCCTCTCAGCTGCTATCTGCCACTTCAGAAAGCAAATACATCTTCAAATTTGACAGTTTTCTTGTTGTTAGTCTTTGTTCTGAAACCAGAGTAACACTCTTGTGATGATCTGAGCAGCCAGGGGCTCTCAGCCCCATCCTGTCCTGATTATGGTCTGGTCTCTCCAGTGCAAAGACGTTCATCAACTTGGTACATTTTTTCAATGCTTTGTCTCCCACCCCACAAACCAAAGCATCTCTACTACTAGAATTATGGAGATTATTCTGGGAGTTATTGAAAAATACTTGAAAAACAATGCAGTCATCGGTCATAGCCAAAATGGGTTCACAGGGGGAAAGTCCCATTTAATGGACTTAATTTCCTTAATATGACAAGGTTACCCACCCAGTTGATGAAGGGAGGCCACTTGATGTAATGTTTTTGGATTTCAGCAAAGCTTTTGATACTATTTCTAACAGTATCCTTCTGCCCAAAATGTCCAGCATACAGCTAGATAAATACATAATAAAAGGGTTGAACAATCTGCTGGCAGGTTGGGCTCAAAGGATTATAGTAAATGGGCTTGCAGCAGGCAGGTGAGCAGTCACTGATGGGGCTCCCCAGGGCTCCATCCTGGGGCCAGTCCTCTTTAATGTTTTTATAAAAAATCAGAATGCAGGACTTGAATGCATACTAAATTAGGAAGAGCTGCTGACTCCCTTGAGGGTAGAGAGGCCTTGCAGAGAGATCCTGACAAATTAGAAGGCTGGACAATCACCATCTGCATGACATTTAACAAGAGCAAGCTTCAGATTCTGCACCTGGGAAGGGACAACCCTGGCTTTGTGTACGGACTGGGGGATGAGAGGCTGGAGAGCAGCCCCACAAAAAGGAATCTGGGGGTTTTGGTCAATGGCAAGTGGAATGTGAGCCAGCAGTGTGCCCTGGCAGCCAGGAGGGCCGACCATACCCTGGGGTGCATCAGGCCCAGCACTGCCAGCCGGGCGAGGGAAGGGATTGTCCTGCTCTGCTCTGTGCTGGTGCGGCCTCACCTCAAGTATTGTGTGTGGTTTGGTGCACCACAGTATAAGGACATAAAACTATTAGAGTGTCCATAGGAGCACAATATGGTTAAAGGTCTAGAGGGTAAGATATATGAGGTCCCTGGATTTGTTCAGCCCAGAACAGAGCAGGCTGAGGGGAGGCCTCATGGCAGCCTGCAGCTCCCTCACAAGGGGAGCGGAGGGGCAGGCGCTGAGCTCTGCTCTCTGGGGACAGCGACAGGACCCGAGGGAACAGCATGGAGCTGGAACAGGCTCGGTGTTAAGAAAAGGTTCTTCACCCAGAGGGTGGTGGGCTCTGGGGCAGGCTTCACAGGGCAGTGGTCACAGCACTGAGCCTGTTGGAGTTCAAGAAGCATTTGAACAATGCTATCAGACATGATTTTGGGGTGGTTCTTTGTGGAACCAGTGGTTGGACGTGATGATCCTTCTGGTTCCCTTCTAACTCAGGGTATTCTGGGGTTAATAAGGGAACCTAAACTAGAAATAGTGCAGGACAGTAATACATCCTACAAACTGTCTGGTATAGAGCTGATTGGGAATTTTTCTGACACAACTTCAACTGTGAAAAATTTTGCAGAACAAGGACAGTCAGTAATGAACTCCACCAGTCACAGCAGCATTACAAACAAGCAGCCACAGAAAAAAATGCTTACTTCACCTAACAAATAACTTCTGGGGTGAGAGGCACTCGGGGAGTTGTTGCTTCATAAAGTCTGCAATTTATGAGCAATGTTAGCTAAGTTTGTAACAGTGTGTTGGAACAGATATATTTAATAAGAACAGTCACTCTGGATCGGACAGAGAAAACATCTACCCCATATCCAGGCTCCCGCAGTGATGAGTAGCAGATGCCTCCAATATAGAGTAAGAACTGGGCAAGTATGCCATGAAACCTCCCCCAGCACAACTTCCCTGCTTCAAACACCCTAGAGCTGGAGCATATCCTAAAACAAAAATATGATCCACTGCTTAACAGCCAAAGCATTTTTCTTCTTTTGATTTTTCTGTATGTTTTGGGACACAAATAAGCCTTTGGGAATAAAGCTTTCTGTAATGATGATCTTCACTTAGATGCAAAGAAATACCTCTTTCTGTTTAATTTTGAGCCATCACACAATAGACCAGTTCAAGAATGTTAACTTTTGTACTATAAGAAGCCATAATGACAAGCATTCCCCTTTCACTGTACCACTCCTGATCTTACATGTGGCCACCAAAAGTGTTATTTAAATCATGGGTTATACATCACTTTAGGATCTGAGCATACTTTTCTTTTACTCTTCAGCTTCAGTAAATTTTCAAATTTATACTGCTAAGTTCAGTCAAAGGGTCCTAGATTTTCATAACAATGGCAAAACAAGATGTGCAGTAAGTTTCCAACTTAAGTATTTAACAATTTAAGTATTTTAGCACTGGTGACTGGCCGCCTAGTTTCCATGCAAATCTGCTTGGGTTTAGTACTTTCACATGTGAAAGCCTTCCAGCCATTCCTCCTGTTAAACTAGACCAATGTTGACGTGGCCCATCATCTCTTTCATACATCATCACTTCTACAGAATCTCAAACTGCAGAATTGGGCCTCCTCCAGACACAGTCACATGTCAAAAGAAAGGGAACATAAGAACATATTTAAACACATGAAAGTGATCAAAGACACATTTAGACATTTAAGAAACCCAAAAAGTTCATTCAGGGCATTATCATCTTTTATAAAACCCAGAAAGTATGATGTTATGTACACTCAGAGGCCTTCAAACTATCTAGGAATATATAAACTGATGTAAGAAAATGCAAAGAGATCAGGCCAACAACCTTAAATGCCTAAAAGGCTACAACCCAAAGAATTTATTTCATCATCTTTTATTGTTTTCCTGACATGAAAACAGGAGGGCATTGTTTAGATTTAATTAACTGAAAACACCTGAATATTCACAGCAGAACTGAATACATGGCAGCTCAGCCTTCTTCGCTCAACACTACACCAGCAGGCTGCCTTTGCTATCCCTGTCCTTGTCCAAAACCTGGAGATTCCAGTCTAGTATCCTAAAATATCTGTCAAAGTATAGTTATACTTTGTTGTTGATTCCAGGAGTTACCAGAGAGAAACCTAAGGTGAATTCAACACTAAAACAAAGCCTAAGTGTAGATGACAAAAGCCATAATGACACAAACACGAACACAGCAAGCTTTCTGTGCAGATGTTGGGGCTTGCCCTAGCAGAAGGCCACGGAGGAACTGCCTTAGGGTGAAGTCCCAGTGAAGGCAGAGCCATTATCACTGCTACCTCACTCCACTTCCCAGGTTACTCAGCATATGCATCTCAGTACACAAACACCCTTCTGAAAGCTGCCCTTATTACCTAACACACCTGTCTGTATGCTTGCTTCCATTTCCAAGCAACTGCCAACAAAGCAAGGTTAATGATGATGGTAGCCCATTTGTGAATACATGTTCAGCAAAATGCATCAAATACAGCAAACCTTTTTCACTTTAAGCGAAGTAAGCAGAGACATGCAAAACTATTCTATTTGTTCATACAAGCACAGATGAAAAGACAGGAAAAAGGTGTTTAGAAAATGGTCCTAATTCAAAGGTCTGATGATGAGACATTTCCTGGCAAACAGCATTTGGACTTCAAAACACACAAGCAACAAAAGCCCAGACTTTCACTGTGTTAACTTCATTCACTAGGCTTTGGCAGAGGAGTGTGGCAAATATACTGGAGACATTCCAATATTTACAGGTGCAACCTACTCCCTTTAGGTTATCAAGTTAAAAATAAAGCTAAAGCACGAAGTGAAAAACCTAATTAAAAATAGCACATAATAAGATTAATCAAAACTTAACCGTGACATGGTTAAATTCACACATAATATTTAAAGCTGTAAAGCTAGTTACTAGGGTTGTTCAGGTGTGGGATTTCCCCCTGATGACAGTACCAGCAGAAATGGTTAAAAAGCAGTCAATAGCAAAGCTAATGGGAAAAAAAAAAAAAAAAAAAAAAAAAAAAAAAAAAAAGCTTTCCAGGGGTATAGGAGTGTTGTTCAGAGGGGGCGAAATGCTGCTTACAGTCTTAACATGTAAGGCTATTTGAGTGGTGCTATCTGTCTCTTTCTCCCACACAAAGCAATTGTTCTCACTACAAGCAGTCCTGCTGAAGGTAACAAGGCAGATCCAAGCGAAGTTGTCATTTGGTACCTGATGAGCCCTTCGGTCCAGCCAACTGGTCTATCCCCTCCTAGTGCACTTTCACAGTTGGATGGGGATGATCCACACTGTCACCTAAAGGGGTAGAGCTGCTTCCAGCCACATGCTCCTGCCCTTGTGCAGCAGACATTTGGCCAGGCAGATCCACAAGCTGACACACAGCTGAAAATTAAACCTAGAAAATAAGGTTGCTGGCTACCTGCACAGCTGCCTGTAAGTCAGTGCTGGCACAGGGAAAGGAGCAGAAACATGAAGGCAGGAAAAGGCCATTTCAGAGGTGGCAGAGACTTGAATGTGCCAAACTACACCCTGCAATGGGTCCCTGCAATGCTAGTGAGGTCCTACCTTCCAGGTATGCAGGTTTGTGATATGTATTTCCTCAAAACAGTGTTGGAACACCCAATGGCAACCTAACACAGGAAAGTGGGAGACCGAGCTACATTTTCCACTTGACTATCCCCTTGAGAAGCCTTAATCAATCTCCTCTGCCCCATCCATACCTTGCAATGATAGTTAAAGGTACCTGGATCCCTCTTGTTTAGCACTTCAGATAAAACACTGTTGTAAAACTACTCAGGATAAACAGAAGCACAAGTCCTCCCTTTCCTTTTGTGTAAATCTTCTTAAGAACGTTTCTCTTATGACCACATTCAGTGGGATGAATCAATGTTTTTCCTTGCCCTCACACAGCCTACCTTCTCTGATTTGCCTGGTTTGATGTAGCTGGACCATTTAGCACAAGTTACACAAATACAAGTATTTAAGGTTAATGTCAGAAGATAAAAGAAATGTGAAAATATATATATATATTATCTGAGTTATTTTCATGATGCAAAGACTAGTGTTTGGGCATCAACTCATTGACTAATGATTACTGTCTTCCACCCCAAAATGGTTTGAGGTTCCACCTGGAGACCAGGGGTCCAGTTTAGTTAGCAGACAATTTTTTTTTTTAAACTTGAAGATACAGAAAGATGACAAATAGAAGAATTTAGAAAAAAAAAATGTAGTTCAAATTGCAGACACTTCAACCACCCGGCTTATTAGTCACAGTGGGACGTCTAAACCACAGATTATCTACAAAATTGTTTCCTTCCAAGGTCTTTCTCAATGCTTGGGGAACAACCCTGGAAGTGAGTTACATAGGATAAAGTTCACTCCAAGGAGGGGACAGTCCAAGAACTAGGTGCTATAACAATGTAGGCACTCTGTAAGACATTTAAGTTCCATGTTAGCATGATTTTGAAGGCCTGAAGAGAATAAGCTTTGCACTGGTTCTTATGTGAATCAGAGAATCATAGAATCATCTAGGCTGGAAAAGACCTTCAAGATGACTAAGTCCAATTATTTACCTGACTACTGAGTCCCATCACTTAGCCATGTCTCTTAGTGCCACATCCACATCTTTTAAAAACATCAAGGGATGGGGTCTCCACACGTCCATGAGCAGCCCATTTCAATGCCTAACCACCCTCTCCATGAAGAAATTCTTCTTAACATCAAATCCAAACCCTGGCACAACTTGAGACCATTTTCTTGTCCTATCACTTGTCACCTGAGAAAAGAGAAGGACACCTCCTTGCTGCAACCTCCTTTCATGTAGTTGTAGAGAGCGATGCGTTCTCCCCTCAGCCTCACAGAATCACACAGAATCACAGAATTTCTAGGTCGGAAGAGACCTCAAGATCATAGAATCATAGAATATCCTGAGTTGGAAGAGACCCTTAAGGATCATCAAGTCCAACTCTTGACACCGCACAGGTCTACCCAAAAGTTCAGACCATGTGTCCAACCTCTGACCTAACACTAACAGTCCTCCACTAAACCATAGCCCTAAGCTCTACATCTAAACGTCTTTTAAAGACCTCCAGGGATGGTGACTCCACCACTTCCCTGGGCAGCCCATTCCAATGTCTAACAACCCTTTCGGTAAAGAAGTTCTTCCTAATATCCAACCTAAAACTCCCCTGGCGCAACTTTAGCCCATTCCCCCTCGTCCTGTCACCAGGCACGTGGGAGAACAGGCCAACCCCCACCTCACTACAGCCTCCTTTAAGGTATCTGTAGAGAGCAATAAGGTCGCCCCTGAGCCTCCTTTTCTCCAGGCTGAACAAGCCCAGCTCCCTCAGCCGCTCCTCGTAGGACTTGTTCTCCAGGCCCCTCACCAGCTTCGTCGCCCTTCTCTGGACCCGCTCAAGCACCTCGATGTCCTTCTTGTAGCGAGGGGCCCAAAACTGAACACAGTACTCGAGGTGCGGCCTCACCAGAGCCGAGTACAGGGGGACAATCACTTCCCTAGCCCTGCTGGCCACACTGCTTCTTATGCAAGCCAGCATGCTGTTGGCCTTCTTGGCCACCTGAGCACACTGCTGGCTCATATTCAGCCGACTATCCACCAATACTCCCAGGTCCTTCTCCGCCTGGCAGCTTTCCAACCATTCTTCTCCCAGCCTGTAGCTCTGCTTGGGGTTATTGCGCCCCAGGTGCAGGACCCGGCACTTGGCCTTGTTGAACTTCATGCAGTTGACCTCAGCCCATCGATGCAGCCTATCCAGATCCTCCTGCAGAGCTTTCCTACCCTCGAGCAGATCGATACACGCACCTAACTTGGTGTCATCTGCAAACTTACTGAGGGTGCACTCAATGCCCTCACCCAGATCATCGATGAAGATATTAAAGAGGACCGGCCCCAGCACTGAGCCCTGGGGAATGCCAATAGTGACTGGCCTCCAGCTGGATTTGACTCTATTCACCACAACTCTTTGGGCCCGGCTATCCAGCCAGTTTCTAACCCAACGAAGCGTACACCAGTCCAAGCCATGAGCAGACAGTTTCTTGAGGAGAATGCTGTGCGAAACGGTGTCAAAAGCCTTGCTGAAGTCAAGTTAGACCACATCCACAGCCTTTCCCTCATCCACCAAGCGCATCACTTTGTCATAGAAGGAGATCAGGTTCGTCAAGCAGGACCTGCCTTTCATAAACCCATGCTGACTGGGCCTGATCACCTGGTTGCCCTGTAAGTGCCGCATGATGACACTCAAGATATTCTGCTCCATGAGCCTCCCTGGCACTGAGGTCAAACTGACAGGCCTATAGTTCCCCGGGTCTGCCCTCCGGCCCTTCTTGTAGATGGGCGTCATGTTTGCTAGCCACCAGTTGACTGGGACCTCCCCTGATAGCCAGGACTGCTCCCTCAGCCACTCCTCATAAGTCTTTCTTTCTAGTCCCTTCACCAGTGTTGTTGCTCTTGTCTGCACATGTTCAAGCAACTCCATATCCTTCAAGCAGTGAGGGGCCCAAAATCAGACACAATATTCAAGGTGTAATCTCACCAGTGCTGTGTATAAGGGGACAATCACTTCCTTAGTCCTGCTGGCCACACTATTTCTGATGCCGGCCAGGATGCCCCTGGCCTTCTTGGCCCTGTGGGCACACTGCTGGCTCATGGTCAGCCATGTTCAGTTGTGAATGCAACTTACTAGAGAAGATGCAAATTAAATTTAAGATTGCATTCCTACCATGCTTCACGGCTTAAGTTCTCCACATGATGAAGTCCACAGCAAAGAATTCATGCAAACATCCAGAGAAATAATATACGTACCATTTTCTGAAAATACAAATAATCAGAGAACAATTATCAAAGTCTGGACTATTTTTTTCCCTTGGAAAATAGAACAAAGGGAGACTTGATGACGGAGTTGTAAAAAAGAATGATTCAGTCTGTAACATGCCTCAGAGGAGGCAAACCTGAATTTAAAACAGTTTCACAAAAAAAGCCATGAAGTTGCCAGCCAACCAGTATGGACTGTTTTGCTTCTGATTTGATTACTGGCATAAAAGTCACTGAATCCCAACTCTCCAGATGAATCAGTGAGAGTGGGTTAACACAAGCCACCACTCTACATTTTTTTTCTTCCAAGTTAGGAATTATAGTCCAATAAACAAATTTTCCTTGAGTCATCAAGTAGTCAACTATCAGAGCCAGATTTGTTCTCATTTGCTGAAGAGCATTAAGAGCCACTGTCACTTAAGCCAACCAACTTAGTTTGTTTTCGCTAAAGTAGACAAGAAAAGTAACTTGTTCTAGCAGTGGATCAGGGTAATTTTCCTAAGAGATGATAAAACATGGCTGCTTGTGGAAAGCAATATGCCAAGATCCTTTTTGAGCACCGTGGTCTTACAACTTGCAGGAAAGCTGTCAGTCACCAGCACATCTGAATGTCAGAGTCCACATCTGAAGTGCCCTTGTTCCTGACAATATGATTTACAGACATTTATTAAAACAGCTTGTAATCTAAACCTGTTTATTTATGCCATCCATGGCGATATGTAGTGGACTAATATCATCTATACAGATTTAGCTGTAAAGGAGATTTTTGATAACTGTCAATATCCTGTATGGAAATAACACCTTCAGACAACTAAATTCTGGACAGAAGTTGACTGTAGACCTTTGCTAGGAGAGGAAGATAGCTATTAAGTATCAGACCAGCCACCACACAAACCTAAAATACAAGAAAAACGTAAATATATTTATAGAAAATGTCAGCAGGAAAAAAAAGAAATAGCTCCTGGGCAAGAGTTTTACAAATTATGCTCACATGCAATGAACAACAGGCTTCACAACTGACAGCATCTGCTCTCTGGCCTTTCACAGGTTAAAATGAAAGAAGGTCCTTTGGAGTGAATCAAGGGTAAGAGAGCATCTCATAAAAGACATAAAACAGCCCAGAACTGACAGTCTGTTTATCATAATTGCAGTTAAGCAGGAAAAGTGAAAAACTAGCCCTTTTGATCCTGATCCACATACTACACTTGGGGCCATTTTTATCCAACTTTACCAGACCATCCAATTTGAGATAGGCAGCACACAACAGACCTGGAACCCAGCCTCCAAAAGTGAAGATGCACCTTCCTCCTCATGCAAGCTGCATGTCAATGAGAAACATGTTCAGCACCATTCAAGGTTGGGAACCTGACCCCAGTTATACAACCACAGAATGACCAAGGTTGGAAGGGATCTCTGAAGATCGCCTACTCCACCCCTCCTGCAAAGCAGGATCCCCTAGAGCACATTGCACAGGATGGCATCCAGGTGGGTTTTGAATATCTACAGAGAAGGAGACTCCATAGCCTCTCTGGGCAACCTGCGCCAGTGCTCTGTCACCCTCATAGTACAGAAGTGCCCTCTCATACAAGGACATCTGTCTCCCATTGCTCTTTTTGTCCAATTTACTCTGTGTGTTTTGTCAGAATTCAGCCTTGGTACAAAACATGTTCTTTCTCAGATGATCATCTTGCAGCTATTACCATTTTTGCATTAGTCTGTTCCAGCACTATTAAAAAAATCACATCCATTTAACTGCTCATGGGCAGAATGAGCTCTCTTCAGAAAAGCTACAGGTAATGTGCAACCTCTTAGGCACCTGGAGAGAGATCTGTACTTATGAGTTACAGATCCCCTATACAGATTTAACTTCAGTACAGCAGATGGCACATTTGACGGACCCATCTAACATAGACAATAAGAAAATTCTCTCTTCAACTCCAGTCTTTCCCAGGGCTTAAATACCTGCATTAGTCTAGGGTTTATAGCCTCTTCTAGAGATCTGGATCATAGCAGATCTGATTACTTACAAAGCAGAGCAGGAACCATTTCAGACCTTGCCTGAACCCCAGCCTACGACTCCCACCTTTATACAATAACATAACCAAAGAAGGTTTGGAAACATCTGAAATTTGTCTCTTAGTACATAGGCACCTAATTTTGCTATACCTTGAATGAATAAATCTTTTTGTAGTTCTCCAGAATGTGACTGCAGATAGAGACACATAAATTAGGAAAGACAAGTGAGAACAGACCATTATTAAATAAGCAATAGTAATACAGGAGAATATTAATTATGCAATACCTGATAGGTCATTAACTCACTCTCTTTGGGATTCTGCAGCAATAAATCAGGAGGAAAGATACAACAGATAAGATTATTAGCTACATTTGTGGGCCAAAGGTTTGAACAATCAAAGAAGATTTACAATGCTTTTGGAAAAATCAAGCATTTCTATATGTCACTGTCTGAATTTGCCAAGTGAGACAGGTAAACCTACCAGAAGTATCTAGAGTACAGGATGGTAAGTAATGGCACACCTTGCAATTTATAAACTACACATTTAAAAATTACCTAATTGCAAGCAAAATACAATCTCCCCAATGTATCAAATCCCAAGTTTGTCACTAATAACGGATCGTATATACTTAATCTTGATTCCATAAAATGTTCTTTTTTTCTCTCTCTTAGCAATGGCAATAAAAAAAAAGATCATGCTAATAAAGATGGCAAGATTTATTTTTGAGGACGGTAATACAAAGATGCTGCTCTATAAGTAGTTGTAACATTTACTGAAGGCGGCCATAGATTTTACTTCCAGACAGGATGATTATGACCATATAGTCTGGGATGCTATGAAGCACCACTGTCAGACGAAGCAATTTCTGCATCAAAGCCCATAAATTCCTGCTCAGACACTTCCTCGCTTTCAGAGGCCTGTCCTGATTTACAGTTTTTATATCCTATCCCCATGCTCCTGTGTGACACAACGCCTATTAGCCCTTTCTGTTAAATATGCACCCCACACGCATAAAACTGCGTGACTGCATATATACATATATGGATTGTGAAAATGGTTATAAATTAAGAGATCTTACATCTTTGAAGAGAATCATTCAAGCCCACACTAAAAGTCTATTTTTATAACTCCTTTTCTTCCCCATGCCCCTCCCCAGTTGCACAAATCGAACCCAGACCTGTTGTTACCCGACTGCAAGCACCTAATCTTCTGGAACAACGTTCTGAATACAGCTTGTTGGCAAAAGCTGGATCACATCTTTAGGACATTTCTGCATAAACATCTTCAGTAGGGCAGGGTGCCCCATAAAGTGGAATTTTCATTAAGATAGCTGTGGGTCCAAATACCTTAATGGACATAATTATTTCATAGAAACGCATCTGGAGAACAAGTCTTTGCTTTACTGTGGTGGGAATGTACACTGAAATCAACAGTACTCTTGCCACGGAGCAGACTAGGAGTGGGCTAAGGGCTCCAGCTAAGTAACATCCTTCAATGCGGATCCCAAGCTCCACTTAAACTCCAGGTTTTCCAGAGATGAAGTCTTCACACACAGCTGTGGTGAGTTAGCCTTGGCTAACCACCAAGCACCCAGCCAGCTGCTCATTCACACCATAGCCCCATGACAGCACCTGTTTGCAGGGGAGAAAATAGGAAGAAGGGGAACAAGAAAGTTTGTGGCAGGAAGGAGAGGACACATTTTAAAAAATACAAAGCATTATAAGAGAAGTTTAATAAAGTATTTCCAAATTTATTAGCACTTCAACAGAGAACACTCAAGGACTTCATTTTACTGGTTTTGAAGAGGTACAGGGCAGAGCCACCAGGAATGCGCACCCCTATGCTGAAAACAGATACAAAATTGTGCATATTATGTTTATTACCAAAATCTGGAATAAATCCCCTTTCAGTCACAAGGATCTGAACTCCATTGAGGCTTTTGAATGCATCACCACTTTATCACATGAAATTCAGTAAACGGTACAACTATACTACCCTGGTTTCAGCTGGGACATAGTTTTCTTCCTCATATTTGGTATGGTGCCATGTTTTGGATTTTGGGGAAAAATAATGCTGATAACACAGGGGTGTTTTAGTTGTTGCAGAGCAGTGCTTACACAGAGCCAAGGACTTTTCTGCTTCTCATGCTGCCCTGCCAGTGAGCAGGCTGGGGGTGCACCAGGAGCTGGGAGGGGACACAGCCAGGACAGCTGGCCCAAAGTGGCCAAGGGGATATCCCGTAACATACGATGCCACATGGAACAACAAAACTGGGGGAGTCGGCTGGGGAACAGGCTGTCACTGCCCAGGGGTGTGCTGGGTATCGGTTGGCTGGTGGTAAGCAATTGCATTGTGCATCGCTTGACTTGTTAATTCTTTTTGTTGTTACAGCGTTTTGGTTATTGTTTGCTTGCTTTGTTTTGCTTTCCTTTCTTATTAAACCATCCTTATCTCAACCCACAAGTTCTTGCATTTTTCTTTTCAATTTTCTCACCCATCCGACTGTGGGGAGCGGGGAGCATGTGGTGTTACAACAGTGTCAGCCAGGTTAAACCACGATGTATATACATCATGGATTTGATAGGAAACTCCCTTATCTTGAGAGGATCATATACTCTGCATCACAGCAAAGGAAAAATCTCCAAATCTGAGGAACAAGTTCAAGATGAAAGAGACTGGATGGAAGGACTTTTCTGTATCCTAGAAAATTAGACCAGACTTAGCTTTTATTACAGAATGTTCTTAGTCTTATTAATAGATGACTCAAGAAGCCTAAGCTCACCATGTTTCTCGATATTATTTTCGTGGTTTAACCTGGCAGACAGCTAAACACCACACAACCATTCTTCTTTGTTCTTCTTTGTTCTTACTTCTTTATTCCTCACAGCTTTGCGTAGTGGTGGCCTTGCAACAGAGAATTCAGATCACACTCCTGCTTCCCAGTCAAAACTGAGAAGGTCCATACAGATCTCCATACAGACCAGTGCTTACAGAAACACAGACGTCTTCTTCCAGCTCCACACAGCCTGATGGGAGCCAGAGACACCTGACACTTGGATCACTGATTTGTGTCAGCACTGAATCCTGAGGAAGAGTTTCAAGAATAAACACAAAGAACTGTAACATTCGCTTCTAAACACTTTTCCTTTGCTACCTGGCTGGAAGTTAGTGCTTATACTATTTTTCTTCATTTTTAAATCATTAGTAGTATAAGCAAGTAGTTTCATAGCTTTGGGCTCAGCAAGAAGACAGTGAGCACTGGATACAATTTCAGGATCTCTTTGACACACATGTATTGCTCGATATGTGGGTTCTGGCATCCTAAGTCAAACAATATTTCCGCTCTTAGGCCCTGGAGAGAAGGAGCCGAAGAGCAAGACAAAACAAGCTGAAGGTTTTTGTGTTGTTTTTTTTTTTTTTCCAGCACACAGCCAAGGGTGGCTGAAGGTGGGGTTTTGAATAGCGTGGTGTTTTCTGCTACACATCTGCTACAACTGAGGGCATGGATTGAACACATCTGTATTTGAGTGGCTGCTCTGATCACAGCAATTAATTCTAGTTACCACATACAGGTGTTTAATTATCAAGGTCTCACTAGCTACAGGTTTTTATTAGACTTTTTTCTGCCTCCTTCTGTGGCATTGCACCATGCGTTCAGACTTGATGGTAATGGTACCCTTGAGAGAGCACATCTTTGAACTTCAGGGTTTATTTCAGCCATCCAAAGCAAGCAGAATTAAATAAATATAAATGGTCACAGGCATGCATGCACCCCAAGCTGAGTCTGGATGAGAACAAACAGACTGTGCAAACGGGTTTATCCAAAAAACATGTGGCAAACCAGTGCCCTACACTGCATTTGCTGGAAGTCATTGAGTAATCAGGCAGCTGGAAGTTACTTTTCTCTCTGCGTAGCAGGTGATTAAAAAAAAAAAAAAAGTTTATATTTGGGACATTGGCGTAACCAATATCTTAAACATTTTTGCAAATAAAACCAATGTTCAGTACCACCTGTGATCCCTCCCACCACCGACTTTACTTGGCTCATCTCTACTCCCCTCTCTTCTAAAATGCTGCCGAGTGACTCCAAGTGAATTTCTGAGAGCTCCCTAAGAGATTTATTCCCAAGACCAGCAGGAGTCTTGGGATTTCCCTGAAGACATTCACACCAGAAGTTCCAGTGCTGGACCCATCACTTCCATCAGAAGCACAACACGTATTATACAACAACAATAGGCCTGCTTTAAATGATGGCAAATCCATCAGATCCAACTATAAGTTGTCTTCTTGATTACTTTCATTATTAATCGTGTGCATCACAAACACTCCCAAAAATCCATTGAGAGAGATGGCACCTTGACAGGATGTTATACCCTGGAGCAGCCTCCTCACTGCTACAGGATGATTGCTCACCTTCAGAAGCAGTGCTCTCCTTCTGCACAGAGACAGTTAAACTCAGCACCAGCATGGTACGAAGCACTCAGCTGTTTTACAGCTATTCCTGCACTCTCAGGTGAAGGCATCAAATCAGACGGGAAAGTCTGATGTATCACATCTAGCTCACAGGGCTGCAGCTTTTGTTTTATTCTTAGCCAAGCAGAAAAATCACATGGTGCTAGAAATGGTAAGGCACACATGACTGATTACTCCCATGAGCACAGATCATATGTTGCTGCAGGGCTGCCCAGTCTTCACCACCCAAGCCTATGGACATACACAAGATGTGCATTAAAGACATTCGTAAGAACATCAGGAGCAATTCAGCAGAGCACAGAAGAGTAGCGTTGGGTTTGTTCATGGACCAGCCCAGAAGGTGTCTGTGTCTCCTGTCCCAGCAACCAGCCCATGGCCAGAGAAGCTGCACTTGCAGAGGCCCTCACACCAACCCTGCACCCACAGGGCACGTGCTGTCTGTGGACAGGACTGAGAAGACTGGTGTTGGACACAGTCTGTCTGAACATTGCCTTCTGTTGTGATAACCTGCACCACGCTAACAGATTAACCAGCGGAGCACAGTGGGACACCTGAACCACCAATGAGCTAAGCAAAGCTCATCCAGACCACCTCCACTCCATGTATGTGGTCGTTTTCTTAACGTAGTAATTTTTATGTGATCTCTGTCTTGATGAAAGCAGAAATCTCTAACCACCAAGCATGACCCTTGTTTTTTTTCTTTCCATCAACATTGCAGAACAAAAATCCAGGTCTGAGCAATTATTCTCAGAGAAAAAGCAACAGCAAAACTGGAATGCATTAGCCATAAATGAGGCAATTAAGTCTAACCTTTGCTAACCTGGCAGGTCAATGGTAACAAACAGTATGCCAGGAGTTATTTGGGTCCTATAGATGCCCTTTAAAAAGCCAATTATCTGGAAATGAGTGACTCTGACAGATTACAATATAGCAGCCCTTCAGAAAGGGCTGGGAGGGCAGGGGAGGGGGCTCTCGGGCTGGCCCACACGCAGCTTTCCAGCGTAATTGAAAAGCTCTCACTGTTAGAGGAAGGCCAAGGTTTCTTTCAGCTGAAGGTCTTCGGAATTAATTGCACTGCCTCTTACCAAGGAACAGTAGGGCATGTTTTCTTGGATGCCGTGTCAACATGTGAATAGGGTTTTAAGAGGTACAAAAAATTACAAAAGCAAAGTAAAAAAAAAAAAAAAAAAAAAAAAAAAAAAAGAGAGAGAGAGGACACACAGCAAGCTATATAAATAAGAGTGCCAATTTTTTTCAAAAATGACAGGATGAGATGAAACAAAACTGAACTGAGCTATCGTTATGAAATGGCTGACGGGGCACATAGAGGGACAATGGATATGAAGCAGGTAGGACAGGTGTGCCCATGTGCATGCACACACAGGGCAGGGGGAAGGAGGGCCCTGATGTCAGTTTGGCTTTCAGAACTAAAATCCTCCTCTACATACTATCTTAGTGAGAGCAGTGTGTAAAATCCCACCCCAGGGGCTTCTCCAGGTAACACTGCTGGTCTCACAACAGACATCTTCACCAAGGGATGGGGATTCCAGGCCCAAATATAGATTTGATATCAATTATTTTGCCTCAGCATTTTTTTTTCCTTCTATTTTCTCCTTTCTTTCTTCTAAACCTAGGCAGTTAGTTAGGAATGCTGGTTCAGCTACTGCCCTGAACCAAAGCTGCATTGCCCCTCCTAGACGCAGCAAGAGGGAACCGGGAAAACCTGATGCGAATGCAGTGAAGGACATTTACCTGCTGCCTGGCATCCAGTCCACCACTCTCTCCTCTCTCTACTGTCCCACCTACTCCTACCTTGCCCCACTGCCTCCATCCCATTTGTCCTTCACTCTTTCACTTTCCAGCAGGCATCCATAAGCAGGAAAGGATGTGTAAGGGCTCCAGAGAGCAGGCTCACAAAACGCATCAAGCAGCAGAAAAGTAATGAAACAAAATCACTACCTACAGCCTCTACCAGTAGGAATTAAAACCCTGGAGACAAGTCAAAACCTTACAGAGACAGCCCTTTAAAACTCAGGCTTTAGGGTGGCCTGGACTAACTCTGGAAGGCAGATCTCTGAATATTACATCCGAGAATCAACACACAGCCTTGGGCCCACCCAGGCAAGCACCATTTACAGCGAACTGCTGAGGTTGCTCACAGCCACAAGCACTATGGTCACTCACACTGTGCCTGGCTACCTTCCTCTACCTGCCCAGCAACAAAGGGTGACCAGTCCTTAGTCTATGGTCTCCCAAAAGGTATTCACCCCCGCTGCTCTGAGCATGGTACTGCAACACACAAAAATCAGCGCTGGCTTTAACCATTACAACACAAAAGGACGTGCACATTTGCAACAAATTTAGGCTGGACGTCAGGAGGGGGTTCTTCACAGAGAGGGTGGTTGCACACTGGAACAGGCTCCCCAGGGAAGTGGTCACTGCACCGAGCCTGTCTGAATTTAAGAAGAGATTGGACTGTGAACTTAGGCACATGGTCTGAACTTTTGGGTAGACCTGTGCGGTGTCGAGAGTTGGACTTGATGATCCTTAAGGGTCCCTTCCAACTCAGGATATTCTATGATTCTATGATTCTATGATAACCGCTATGACCGGTGCTTATGACTCTCTGTGCAGACTCTTCTTGAGACCACTGTGCAGCTTCTGCGGGGTGGCAGGCTGCTTCGCCTTGGCTCTAGTGGCATGCAAGGCTGGTTGCACGTAAAAAGCCTCCAGAGCGGGAAGAGCACGATGCTGCCTGGGGTTAGGCAATAACACGCACAAGCACTATTGCTAATGTAGGCTCCTGCCCTTGTGAGTACTTGCCTTCACCGGCCAACTGGAGAGAATATGAAAATCCATAAACATCAGCAGAGAGCAGGGAGCAATCGGAAAACAGGAGATCGTAAAACAGCAAAGTACTGCAAAATCATTATACGCTCATCTTTGACACGCAGACTGGATGTCTCCAGCTTTGGAAAACAAAACACAACCATCACAGCACCCAGCGAGAGCAAAACAGGCGGCAAAAACAACCGCATCCATCAGCTCTGTAACCACCCCATGCAACCCACCTTCCCCTTTCCTCCTCCCAAAACACCTTTATTTATTAGTTTCTCACCCCAAATTCCCATTTACAGCCATAGACTGTTACCTCCCAGGAGCCTGACCCACAGCCAGCTACCGATCTGTGAGAGCAGCTGCGCTGCGTGCCCGCCTGTAACACAGGTGAGCTGAATAAAAGCAGCTCCTGGGGTGCCGCACATTTAATGAGCTGGGATCTCTTAGCAGAAGTAAATTTACAAATTTTGTATTTATCATAGCTCTTGATATAAGCAACTAAAAGGCACGGACCATTAGTTAAGCTGCTTTTTTGGTTGATTATGTTATCAGAACTCCCTATGGTGATCTGACTACATATTACCATATACTTAATGGCAGTAACTGTTGGTATACCTGATCTGACAATCACAGGGCTTTACAGCTTCTTTTCTAAGAAAAATATCTCTAGAAAAATTGACCCCTGGTCCTGTCAATGAATCATAACACAAAAAGCACACCGGGTTCGCTCTCTGCAACACCGGCCACCTCTGTTATTAACTTCCCACTCAGTCCGCTTAATGCATGCCTCGCTGACACTGGACCTAGCAGCTTGTTTCTTACAAGTGCTCAAACAAAGTCCTACCGATTCATCGCTGTTCCCACTGCTATTTTTTTCCATTTCATTTACTGCTTAGATCTGTTTTTCCCCCCCACTCACGTTATCGCCGCGGCAGTTTTCCTCCACCTCACGCCACCTCCTGCTCAATCAGCAGCCCGGTCTCCGTGCTGGCTCAGTCCCACAGGCCCAGCCCAGCACACACCAGGCCCAGACGGGTGCCACCACTGACCTGTACTGGGAAAAGCCTCAGAGCAGAGGGTCCGAACCCACCATCACTACTTGCTTACCTACTTCTGAAATCAGTAAGAGCTCTCACTCGGGTCTGCCCTTTAATCAAGCAGCACAGGACAACAGCAACAAAAAGCAGAGCCGTAAGGTTACTAACAAGCAGCACTACTAAATCCCAAAAGCCTAACAGGCACTGTTCCTAACCCCCCAGCAGATGTGGAGTGCAGGCCTGACCTAAGTATTTGGCATCTCCAGAAGCCCGGGCTGTGAGCTCAGCAGAGCAGATTTCGTGATTGTGGATGTCGTGTGGTAAGTCAGCTCCTTGGGCCTTTCAAGCTTTTCCCACTTCAAAGAACTGGCAGGAGCATGAAACCTGAGAGGAAAGGAAAAAAGGTTCACGTGTTTCCCTTGGAAAATAAAAAGGGTGTTTGATTCTACCTCTAACTAGTTGCTTCTTCAGCATCCAAGAGCAAACCCTATCCTCCTGTGTTCACAGCAAGGCTTTTACTGGTGAGCCACACACAGACGCTGTTCACAGGGCTGCCTTTACACAGACGCCCTCCGTTATGAGATTTTTCACCCCAGCTCTGTTCTGTGCTCAGCTCAGCTTCAATTGGCATGGCAAAAGCCACCAGAGCAGTTTAGATCCACCAGCAGTTATGTGGTTGCACACCTAGCGTCCAGTCACAGCTCTACTTTATCATCAAATTAACTACTCCAAAGACTAAATTTCAGAGCAAGCTCCATCATGGGGACCCGCTGGGACTGGCACCAGTGCAATGCATCAGCTGCCCCCAAGCCCAAGCACACCAGGGCTGCCTCCGTCCCACTCACCCAGATTTTCTCCTCCTTCAGAGCCTGGAGATGTCAGCCTTCTCAGAGATATTTTTTCAACACGGCTGCCTAACCTCATCATCTCACATTTAACCATCTGAATTTTCACCAAGCATCCTCTACAATTTTTTTCCTTACAGCCCGCCATGAACATGTTTCTCCCATTTTGTCCAGTTCCTTAGTATTGCCTAGAAGGGCACCTGACCAGATCTATTCTCCCTGCATAAAATCCACCCTCACTAATTCAACCCATTCTCACTGCTCAGCACATATCGGTCTTTCACAGCTCATTTATCCCATTTCAGTGGTTTTACCTTCTGGCTCTGGGTGTTATCAATCCAAATTGTTTTTTTCTCCTCCTTTTAAGGGTTTTAAATATCTTTTTCTTGATTAATTACATGTTGTTCCCCGTTGCTTTTCACCAAAGACTCAAACAACAGGTGCAAATCAGCATGATGTAGTAGCTCTATAGCTCTTCCCCTCTTTCCTATCTTGTTAACAGCCCTTCTCACCACCAAATTTTCAGCACCCAACCCAACTCCCCATGGCCACATTAATGAACGGCCACTTGACAAGTATTTCTGCTACTTAAACATGAGGAGGACCATGCGTAAAGTCAGTGAGAACGAATGCTTCAATCCAACCCCAATCTCCCAGGCTGAATTTCAACCTCTCCCTGGAGGCCCCACAGCCTCAGAAGAGCAGATACCAGGCATTAAATACATCACAGGGATGGGCCCAAGTACCAGCAGAGAGGCAGGGAAGAGAGAAAACTACAGCAAAGAAGAATAACACCGAAAAAAAAAAAATATATATATATATATATGTATGTATATTCTGAAAGACTCCTAATTGAAAGGAAACTTCAAAAGCAACTCCCACGAATCACAAAAGTTCCTTCAATGGACAGTCCAAGGGTGACAATTAGACTGAAGGGAAATTCTTGACACAGAGTTTGAGGTTGGAGCTGCAGCAAACCTTTTCATCTAGGCCTATGCTAAACCAAGGTTGCCTGCATTCATACAGGAAAAAGCAATCAAGGAGTTCATTTGTTTGGGTTATTCTTGCTTCACAGTGCTGGAACAGACGCTCAACTTCCTATTCATTTTCTCCAGCAAAACCGAGTGATTACCACTTTATTTCCACAATCAAAGCTAAAATACAAAATGGTATCCCACGCACTCCTTGTGCAGCCTCTACACAGTGACTCTTTTTCTTGGAACAGGTTATAGTAATATGGACTTTCTTAGGCAAAGACTCAACAAACAATAAAGAAATGGCTGTGATATCCTTTTCTATTTTATGTCCTGGAAAGGCAGCCCAAAGGTTTTTTGTTCAATGTAAGACTTCACAGAACCACAGAATCACAGAATTATCTAGGTTGGAAGAGACCTCAAGATCATTGAGTCCAACCTCTGACCTAACATTAACAGGTCCTCCACTAAACCATATCGCTATGTTCAACATCTAAACGTCTTTTAAAGACCTCCAGGGATGGTGACTCCACCACTTCCCTGGGCAGCCTATTCCAACACCTCACAACCCCTCAGTAAAGAAGTTCTTCCTAATATCCAACCTAAAACACCCCTGGCACAACTTTAGCCTGTTCCCCCTCGTCCTGTCACCAGGCACGTGGAAGAATAGAATAACCCCCACCTTGCTACTGCCTCCTTTAACGTACGTATAAAGAGCAATAAGGTCACCCCGAGCCTCCTTTTCTCCAGGCTGAACAAGCCCAGCTCCCTCAGCCGCTCCTCGTAGGACTTGTTCTCCAGACCCCTCACCAGCATCATCGCCCTTCTCTGGACTCTTTTGAGCACCTCAATGTCCTTCTTGTAGCGAGAGGCCCAAAACTGAACACAGTACTCGAGGAGCGGCCTCACGAGAGCCGAGTACAGAGGGACAATCACTTCCCTAGACCTGCTGGCCACACTGCTTCTTACGCAAGCCAGGATGCTGTTGGCCTTCTTGGCCACCTGAGCACACTGCTGGCTCATATTCAGCCAACTATCCACCAATACTCCCAGGTCATTCTCTGCCTGGCAGCTTTCCAACCACTCATCTCCCAGCCTCCTCTGCCCTTCAGAACCACCTCCCAAGGGACTCTACCAACCAGTGTCCTGAACAGGTCAAAGTCAGCCCTCCGGAAGTCCAGTACAGCGGTTTTACTGCTCACCTTCCTGGCTTCTCCAAGAATGGAGAACTCCACCGTTTCATGGTCACTCTGCCCAAGACAGTTGCCAACCACCACATCTCCCACCAGTCCTTCTCTGTTTGTGAAGAGAAGGGCTAGCGGGGCACCTCCCCTGGTAGGCTCACTAACCAGCTGTGTCAGGAAGCTATCTTCCACGCTCTCCAGAAACATCCTAGACCGCTTTCTCTGGGCTGTGTCGTGCTTCCAGAATATATCTGGGAAGTTGAAGTCCCCCACAAGAACAAGCGCTGATGATTTTGCAACTTTTGTCAGCTGCCTGTAGAACTCCTCATCAGTCTCCTCATCCTGGTTCGGCAGTCTAGAACAGACCGCCACCTTGCTTGCCTTGTTGGTCTTCCCGCTGATCCTAACCCATAGGGACTCAACCTAATCATTCCCAGCCTCAAGTTCCATGACATCAAAACTCTCTCTGATATAGAGCCACACCACCACCCCTCCCATGCTGCCTGTCCCTTCTGAAGAGCCTATAGCCAGACATTGCAGCACTCCAGTCATGAGAGTGGTCCCACCACGATTCCGTGATGGCAACCAAGTCATAGCCTGCCTGCCGCACGATGGCTTCCAGCTCCTCCTGTTTGTTACCCATGCTGTGTGCATTAGTATAGATGCACTTCAGCTGGGCCATTGCCTTCTCTCCCAGCCTTGCCATTGTTACCCCTGGCACAGCTCTAACAAGCCTTGTTTCAGCCCTGTCCCCCTTCTTACCTAGTTTAAAGCCTTCTCAATCAGCCCCACCAGCTCCTGGCCTAGGATCCATTTTCCCCTTAGAGATAGGGACCCGTCTGCAGCCATCAGGCCGGGTGCCAAGTAAAGTGCCCCATTGTCAAAAAAAAAAAAAAAAAAAATTCTGTGGTGGCACCAGCCTCTGAGCCACATGTTTGTCAGGTGGGCTTTCCATGTCATCTCTGTACCCCTCCCTGCACCGCAGGGATGGACAAAAACACCACCTGTACTCCCGCTCCATCCACTAACCGTCCCAGTCCCCTAAAGTCCCGTTTGATGGTCTTCAGGTTTCTCTCTTCAATGTCATCACTGCCAGCCTGGACTATTAAAAGAGGATAATAGTCAGAGGGGCGAACCAGGTTGGGAAGCTTGCTGGCAATGTCCCTGACCCTGGCCCCAGGGAGGCAGCAGACTTCCCTACAGGTAGGGTCAGGCCAACAAACAGGGCCCTCTGCTCCCCTGAGAAGGGAGTCGCCCACAACAATCACCCTTCTTTCTGTCCTGCTGGAGGCAGTCCTGAGGCCTGGAGTTGACTTCCTTGCCCTAGGCATCCTCCTGGGTAGACTTTCTACCTCTTCCTCAGCTACTGGTCTCTCAGGCTCCAGGGCCTCAAACCTGTTGTGTAGGGGCACCTGGGAAGGGGGGGCCAGTGTGGGGGAGGGCATCACCTGCGATGTCGAGCTGTTTCCATTCCTCCTCAACTCCTAGGTGCCCTGCCTCTGCCCAACAGCAGCAGGGCAGGGGGTCCACCCCCATTTGGGGTGTCTCGCCCCAGTCCCTGTCCTTCAGGCCGCGCAGGGAGTTGCTCCACAAGTCTATCTCCTGCTCACACTCCCTGATATCCCTCAACCTCTCGACCTCCTCCTAGAGTTCTGCCACGAGGCGGATCAGGTCGTCCACCTGCTCACACCTCACGCACACAGTCTCTCTGCCCCCCGCAGGTGGCAGCAACAGGCTCAGCCACTCCCTGCACCCGGAGACCTGAACTGCCGCAGTTTTGAGCGGGCAGTCGGTCTGGGTGTGTACAGACTCCGTGGAGAGATCACCGTGCCTGGTGTACACCATCGCACCTGAGCTAGCGGCAGACCGCCGTTAGAGGAGGTGTTCGTATGGGCGGGGCGCGCTCTGCCCTGCCTGCTCGCCCTGCCTGCGCCAACTGCCGCGCCACTCCCTTCTGAGGCGCCACGCGCTGTTTGCCCGTCCTGGTGGCCGCGCTCCCTGGGGGCAGCGTTAGAACGGCCGGGGAGGGGGCGCTGCTGGCTGCTGGCTCCGCCTCCGCCTCGTTGTGGCCTCGTTCCCCTCCCTGGCGAGGGCTGCCGGGCCCTGGCAGCTCCGTCGAGTGGGCTCGGTGCCGGAGAAATGAGCCCTGCCTGGCCGATCCCCCGCTCCGCTGCACAACGCGTCTGCCCCGGAGCTGATCGCCTCGGCAAGTAGCTCTTTCTTTCCGTTTAATACTTCTGTCAACAAAATTTGGGGATATCGGAATTCCATCCAATCAGAGTTCCATCCAGAGTATACCAGGTATGAAAAAGGTTTCTAAGTGTCCACATCAACAGCTATTCTTCCATTTGGCAGCCTTTTAAGGTAAATCTACTTTACATACAACGTATAAAAGAGAACTGTAAACAATCTTAAACAATGAATCATGTGTCCTCACTTAACCAGTTTCATTAGCTTATAATGCATTATCCTAATACTGTTCTTTCAGAAAAAAAAAAAAAAAAAAAAAGAAAACAGTGTAGCAGTGTTAGGTAAGATAAGGATCTTGTAATACGAAAGCAAGCAGCAAAAATTCTGGATGTAGTTCTAGTACATCTTAGAAGAGTAATGAGTAGTGAGACTCCCTTTCCCTTTTGCAAATGATTAAATCAATCACTTAGGAACTCCACCAAATCCCTTCTCTACAACAGGAAGCTCCAATTAAATTAGTTGTTAAACCAAATTAATTAAAGCTGCACAATTCCTATACAGACGCACTCAGTTTTTTGTGAGTCTTACTTGCGTTCAACCCTCTTTCTCATCAACGTAAATAAAATCAATATATGAGAGTTAATAAAGCTTGCTGGTAGTTGAAGGATGAATTCCAAGTCATTTAGTTGTAGTTAATTTGGAAAAACATTCTCTACTACACAAAGCCTGCCCAAATTGCCATTTTCTCTTATCTGAGAATCAATCATCTGACTTGATGACAAGAAGGGGTGGGGAAATACATCTCTTCACTCTACAGCATTAAATGATCAATTAACGTTTTCCAGGTAACGTTTTAAGTGACAAATAGGAGAGCTTAGACCGTAACAACTTGTCAGAGCTTGAGGAAAGTCTCCTGTCACACAAAACGGCCACAGCTGTTTAGCAGCAGCAGAAATGGAGATGAAGAACAAGGCGTCCAGAAGCACAGCCCATATCATGAGGACCAAGAAAGAGCTTCACACTGCCCTGAGAATCAGCCCCACTGAGCCACTCTTATCCATACACACATGTAAGCATCAGAAACTACAGATTTTAATTCTGCCATTGTAGACAAAGCCCTGGTCTTCATGAGGCATGGAGACTGATGCTGCTGAGGTATGAATTTTATTCCGAATTTGCCCAGGACAACAAATCCTAAATTGCAGTTTAATTCTAACTGCCTGCAGCCGTCCATGAGCTGCCAGCATGAATAGCAATGGTTTTGTATCATCCAAAACCCAACAAAGGAAGCAGCACGGCCCTAATCAAATCAGGAAGGTGTGAGCACCGAAGCAAGACCTTCCATTGCTGGGAACGGCGCGAGCTCCCATGAGCTGCTCTGCACAAGGCCTAGCACAAAAAAGGTTTGCCGTAGTTTTGACTCATCTTCCCTCTCTTCCCACTGGCTTTTCCAAATGCTTTTCATTTGTTTTTTCCATTCAAAAACTCTTGTGTCTCTCCCATTTATTCCCTATCCCCTTCACACGCCCTCTTGCCCTTCTCTCTCTTTATCTCCTGCCTTCCTCCAGTCCCCTCCTCGTTTTTTCCTCTCCTTCAAGTCCTTTTGCAGGCACTTGCAAATGTGACTGCTCAGCAGTCAAACAGAACAGGAAAACCCAGGCATCAAGGGAACCTTACTGCTTCGGCCTACCCTGAAATAGACTGACACGGGAGCAATTAGAATGCAATTTTATGTAATAAGATGATTTATTCATTAGTACAAGGCATAGATAAAAGCTTATGGCTGATGAGAGAAGCAGGTTTGTTACAGCTGTCAGTTCCACCAGCAAAATGTATTAGTCATTTCATTTTTCTTTTTATTTTTTTTAACACCAAAAGCATCCTATAATTATACGTGTGTGCCCTTCCTTATAGAAGGAGGCTTTGCACAAAGTTATTTTCATAATAAAATAGCAACAATTAAAGTGTCATAAGATGATTGGTCTGTCAGCGAGTTTGATTGGCCTGCGTATTCCTGATTTTTTTTTAATATTATTTTCTAGTTTCTAAAAGATAACAGTAAGATTTTGGATTCAAAATATGTATCTTTGCCACAGTAGGAAGGTGAACAAACATCAGGTACTTTGAGCATGCTCTTGGTCAACAGACATACAAAATTTCAGATTAATTCTTTTCAAGGCCAGTGTCAGTAACAGGAGTCTCCTTCTTGCTTTTGAAATAATTTCAGCACAGCCCAAGTACCAACACTAAATCACGTCTGAAGTTGGCCTTCCAGCCAAGACTGACGAGTAGCAGAGATCACCATGAAAAATACCTGCACCGTTGCTGGCATGTGGAAGAGAATAAGAACCTCAGGGCTTTGGTTCATCATCTCACGCACTAGCCACAAATCCTGAGACTCTGCAAAAAGCAAAGAGCACTCAGCTTTACCTTTCAGTGATCACAGCAGGAGCACACAGTTTCCTCTTTGCAGTAGCTCCAGTGTTGAATTCGTGCTGGATGGAAGCACTCAAAGCCTGCCCCATTCCTACAAGAGAGCACTTGGACCTCGGCAAAACTATACCTGAATACTCAGCAGGACCAAACTGGCAAGAAAAGCAGGCAGAAAGAGCCCTTGTCCAGAAGCAATTCTCCTGGGTCGCTTCATCCTACCCCACGGATGTACGAGCCAGCCCCTGTTCTTGCTATTAACCACCCAGCACAAGAGCGGAGAGCGTGAGCACTACTCTTTCACTGTTAGGGGAGGGGGTTGTTTGCTTTCACATGTCAGACCCCAGTGAATATATTAGCACACGTGGCCTTGTTAACATGTCAGATGGTGAAATTAAACAGCCAGGACCCAGCCTGCACTAGAAAGGAAGACAACTGGTGATCTGTGGGATTGACTAAGGCTGGCAGAGAGACGACTTGCACAACACAGCAAGGCTTCAGACCCCCAAATGAACAAACAAATGAAAAAAAATTATGCAAGACAACAAGGAGGTTCCCTGGGAAATAAGGAAAACCAAGGAAGACTATGTTCCATTTGTGGATTTCTCAGTGCAAGAAGGCCAGGTTGGTAACCCCATCTTGAATGAGTTTGGGACTGCTTTAATGTCTGACCCAGGGAAATTACTAGAGAAGGCAAATGCCTTCTAAAGAAGACCATGAAGTATTCATCTGCAGAGCAGGTGCTGTGTTTGCAAAGGGACCTGTGATAGGTAGGCTACATATTAAAAAAAGAAAAAGAAAAAAGAGAACATAAACACCTTAATTTTGTTTAAGACAACTCATGTCATTAAGTGCTTTCTTTCATTAATGCTCTTTTTTTTTTTTTTTTGTGAAGGAAGGTTGTCAGAAAAAGCAACCCTTTAAATAATAATAAAAAAAAAACACTCAGTACCTTCCTGGTGTTTAGAGTCCCATTCATAGTACCCCTTTCTGCAAGGACACCTCTCCCCTTACCAGCAGGAAATAATTCACCACTCAAACGTACTGGTCTCGCAACACTATTCAAAATAGAGGTGCACACAATAGGTGAAGGGGTGTCTGCCTGTATTTAAACTGCAAAAGCAATACTTAGAAATAACAAGGATTAGTCATACAGCACGCAAGACACTTTGTTCTGTACTTTATGAGAAACTATCAATTACAGGACGGAAGACAGCATTATAGCACGGGAATAGACTGATGCTCGGTACAGACCACAGTGAGCAATGCGACCGATAGTCTACTTGGGCTAAAAGAAGAGACTTCTCAGAAGAATTCCCACTTTCATTTCACTTTGGATCTATGTTTCATCATGGCTGACTCAACACGCATAAGACAGCACATCTAGTGAATTCTTACAACGTATTGTACTATTTAGAGGTGGAAAAGCATTCACATAGTTCACTGTAGGCTTATACCTGACACACGTTACGCTCCCTTAGAGATTTACTGAAGCGTGTCCTAAAGCCTCTTGCCAGTGGATGGCTCACATTTCCCTCCCAACAGCCGTATCAGGTTTCTTCCATTCTTCTCATTCTGCAAACTCCACACCAGTCCCCCAGCTGAAACTGAAAACAGTGCCTCCTTCCCATTAAAACTGTGAAGAGATTTACCTTTAATATAACAGGTCTGCTCTCGGTTTCAATGGCATGGCTATTTGCTCAGGCCCTCTAACCAGCTTTAATCTGTCATTTTTCTTCCCCATTTGCTTGCTTTTAGCACACAGCAATGTACCTTTCTAAACAGCTCCCAGATATATTTTCCAGTTCCTACAACCTTCTCCAAAAACCTCTATTTGATGCTGACAGTCTAAAAATACACTGGTCAGAACAGAATGCTACCATCCATGTGTGATTACCTGAGACCCATATACTAACACGCTCACGTTCCTCAGGAGCTCCATGGCTGGCAGAGTTTTGTACCTCAGCCTCACTGAAAGGCAGCTGAAACCAGATACAGAATTATACAACTCTCAGTGAGATGAAAACCAGAATTAAATGCCTGCTGTTACCACAACTCTTGAACAAGTTTCATTAGGATGCCATGGGATTCCCATTTCACAGGACCACAGGATGGTTGAGGTTGGAAGGGACCCCTGCTCAAGCAGGGCCACATACAGCAGGTTACCCCCAAGGACCATGCTCAGCTGGCTCTTGAAGTTCTCTATTGATGACCTTTCACAGCAACCTGTGCCAACATTTGGTCACCCTCACAGCAAAAAAGTGGTCCCCAATGTTCAGACAGAGCCTCCTGTGTGTCAGTTTGTGCCCACTTGTCCTGTCAGGGGGTACCAATGGGAAGTGCTCTGCCTCCTTCACACCCTCCCCTCAGCTATTTATACACACTGATGGGATACCCCCATCCCTTGAGCCTTCTCTTCTCCAGGCTAAACAGTCCCAGATCTCTCAGCCTTTCCCTACTAGAGAGACGTTCCAGTCCATCATCTCTGTGGGCCTTCATTGGTCTCCAGTATGTCCACATCTCTCTTGTACTGGGGAGCCCAGCACTGGACAAAGCACAGCAGACGTGGCCTCCCCAGTGCAAAGGAAAGGGGAAGGACCACCTCCCTCAGCATGCTGGCAATAGTCTGCCTAATGCAGCCCAGGATACCAGGCAGTAAGGACTTTCTTGGTGTTTTTGTTTGTTTTTCACTCTTTCCTTTAAGACCAGGACTCTAGATCCAAGACTTGTCACCCAAGACTTGAATGTCTCAGCTGGAAGCCAGTGTGTTTCCACTGGTTTTGTACAAAAATAAGATATGCCTTCAGAGCAATACCTTTGGCAAAAGCACCCTGCTTCTCAAAATATTTCAGAAACAATCATTTTCTCTATTAGATGCAAAGCATCCAGATCCTAAGTCAGCAGGTTCTGTGGCAATGAACTGACAAAACAAGTCATCTCCAGGGCCAGCAGTGCCGGTGCCTTTCCACTCAGATTAACCGTGGATATCAGGCAGTGTCATGACTAAGGACAACTGGTGAGTTTGCAGCAGCCCTCAGCATGTTAGCTTGAAGATACAGCTATGTGAGTCATAAACCATCTCCTTTAGAAAAACATCAGTACAAATATTCCTGCTCTCCATATTAAATGGCAGTGCCATTTAAAGAGTTAAGGTGCTGATGTGTTCAAAGTGACCAAATACTGCATTGAGGGTGTAATGTAAGAATATAAAATATACTTTGCAAACTGTTGCACCAAAACATTCAAAGATCAAAGGAAAATCCAACAAAAGCAGGACCATGTCATGCTGGTTCCATTAAAAAAAATAGTAATAAATACAATTAAGTGATATATATCTTTGCAGAGACTGCTTTGCTAGAAATTTTTGTTCCAGGTTAGTGATACATCCTGAAAAACATATCTCCATTTCTTGCACAGGTGGTAGAAACTAGCATGAAAGCAAACGCTGCTGTTGAAGTCAACAGGTGACATGCTGAAATACACTGAGAATGAATAGCCTCCTCCTGCCAGCAGGCAAAGCTGCCGTACAGTTATTGATTCGGCTGCACAGAGGTTTTCAGTATCCATGCAGCTGGCAAGTGGCTGCCCACAATGCAGCAGCATCCAGATGTTCCTCTCAAGACTCTGGGCTTGTTAAGCCATAGAGAAAGTTTGTACCTGAAGACCTTGTGCTCTGATTTTTTTTTTCTGTATCTGGTGAAAAAAAATGGGTAACAAATAAGAAGTGAAAGAAAGAGAAAGACTGAAAACACATGACACGTGACTACAAGGTCTTATAGTGTATAAGCCAGTAGCAGCTCCAGACTGCTAAAACACACACATGAAACCCATTATCTGTAGCTGCTGCTCCGTCTGGCCACTAGCCTAATTTCTCACCAGCATCACAGAAGTGTTACTCGGCATCCCGATTCATTAAAAGCATCCAAACCTCCTACTGAAACATCGCCATAAGTGCCAATAACCCATCCTTTCTCACACAAGTGAGAAAAAAAAAATAATCCAGCAAGGGCTCTTCCCTTTTCTGGGGCAGGGGGAGAGTAACCTGCCCGTGTCAGCTGAAAGGACCATCTCCAGCATGCCAAGGGAAGCGACCCTTCCCCCTGCCCAGCACCAGTGAGTCAGCTGGAGCACTGGACCCAGTTCAGGACTCCCCAGTACTGAAGGGGCACAGACATACAGGAGTAAGGCATAAAGACAGCTACATGGACCGGAGCACGCAGCACACGAGGAGAAACAACTCAGCCTGAAAACCAGAAGGCTAAGGGGGGAGCTTATCAAAGTGTACAAATATCTGATGAGAGAGTGTAAAGATAACTGAACCACACTCTTCTCAGTGGTGCCCTGTGAAAGGACGAGAAACAATGAGCACAACCTGAAATACAGGAAATTCTGTTTAAACATAAGAAAGACCCTTTTCTTTAATCTGATAGTGGTCAAAAAATAGAATATTACCCAGAGAGGTTCGCAGTCTCCATCGCTGGAGATATCCAACACCCAGCTGGGTTGCACTAAACAACCTCCAGAAGCACCTCCCAACCCTGAGCAATCTATGACTCTGTACATTGGCTATAAGTGTCTGTTGTTAGCTTGATTCAAACAAGCAGCAGCACCTAAGCCAGAGAGAAAGCAGACGAATGTATTTGGCCTGCTTAACCTCATCACAAAGATATATTTTTTTTTTAACATTGCATGTGTACATTACACATCTGTCTACCCACACGCTTGCTAACAGCTGTGAGGTCTGCTTTGGCGTGCCCTGAGTTGTTCACTTCGTTGTGGGAAATATTAAATTAAAATGCCAGCTTTCAGATTCAATACATTTGAGTGCTTTTTTGTATCATTGTCATCAGCAGAGTTCGGAGATGAAGATCTCAGATGCAAACAGGCTTTGCCCTAACATTTACTGACTCCTAGAGACAAGTAACTGAGTTGAGTCACAGCTCAAAAAAAGAAATGAATACGAGCACATATACACACACGCACGTGTTTTTTAATCATCACCCCCAGGAGGTTGCACTTATTTTCACGCAGCAACACTTTGAAAAAAGTGTAAGGATTCAAACCCCTCTTCCTTCACGAAAAAAGTAACTACAAAGAAATGCAGTTTCCAACAGGCATTTTATACACTTGTTATAGAAAAAAAAATTTTAAAAGTGTCAGCATCTGGAGAAACTGAGTAGCTGCTGTGGCTGAAAAATGGTGCAAGTGAACCATGGACAAAAGCTAAAGGCCCGAGGCTGTAATGAGGATGTTCTGCATCCTTTAAGTATCCTGTTAATGTAAGGTTTGGGTAGGCACCTGCATGTGAACAGAATCTGTCGCAAAATTAACAGTAAATTTTCCCTTTGATTTCAGATGTATTTCTTTATGTTCTTGGCTTATCTCAGAAAATCTTTCCCACACGGTGTAATAACACAGACTTCCTCTCTGCACCTGATGAAGGCTCTACGATATCAACACGTACCATGCAGTAATGGTTAAACCAGTAATAGGTTCAGAGAAGCAGACTTCCAGCCCTAAACATGTTGCCCCGTCTCACTCTAAATAGATGCTTTTATCATCTTCCACTAAACAGTATATACATTTCCATCACCATTTCAGTTAAAACTTTGTAACTGCAAGAAACTTTACAGGCCCCCACTAAGAAACACTGAATTACAAACGAAAGAAAAAATATCATTTTTCCCATATACTCCATAGAAATCAAATTTAATATTTTCCGGGAAATGACAAAGGCATTATGTATGTATATAATCTAACTGAGGCGATCGGCTCCGGGGCAGACGCGTTGTGCAGCGGAGCGGGGGATCGGCCAGGCAGGGCTCATTTCTCCGGCACCGAGCCCACTCGACGGAGCCGCCAGGGCCCGGCAGCCCTCGCCAGGGAGGGGAACGAGGCCACAACGAGGCGGAGGCGGAGCCAGCAGCCAGCAGCGCCCCCTCCCCGGCCGTTCTAACGCTGCCCCCAGGGAGCGCGGCCACCAGGACGGGCAAACAGCGCGTGGCGCCTCAGAAGGGAGTGGCGCGGCAGTTGGCGCAGGCAGGGCGAGCAGGCAGGGCAGAGCGCGCCCCGCCCATACGAACACCTCCTCTAACGGCGGTGTACCGCTAGCTCAGCTGCGATGGCGTACACCAAGCACAGTGCTCTCCAGGAAGTCTGTACACACCCAGACTCAGCTACTGATCTCTCAAGCTCCAGGGCCTCAAACCTGTTGTGTAAGGGCACCTGGGAAGGTGGGGCCGGTAGGGGGGGGCATCGCCTGCGATGTCGAGCAGGGACCTGTTTCCATTCCTCCTCAACTCCTAGGTGCCCTGCCTCTGCCCAACAGCAGCAGGGCAGGGGGTCCACCCCCATTTGGGGTGTCTCACCCCAGTCCCTGTCCTTCAGGCCGCGCAGGGAGTCGCTCCACAAGTCTATCTCCCACTCACACTCCCTGATATCCCTCAACCTCTCAACCTCCTCCTCGAGTTCTGCCATGAGGCGGATCAGGTCGTCCACCTGCTCACACCTCACACACACAGTCTCTCTGCCCCCCGCAGGTGGTAGCAACTGGCTCAGCCACTCCCTGCACCTGGAGACCTGAACTGCCGCAGTTTTGAGCGGGCAGTCGGTCTGGGTGTGTACAGACTCCGTGGAGAGATCACCGTGCTTGGTGTACACCATCGCAGCTGAGCTAGCGGTACACCGCCGTTAGAGGAGGTGTTCGTATGGGCGGGGCGCGCTCTGCCCTGCCTGCTCGCCCTGCCTGCGCCAACTGCCGCGCCACTCCCTTCTGAGGCGCCACGCGCTGTTTGCCCGTCCTGGTGGCCGCGCTCCCTGGGGGCAGCGTTAGAACGGCCGGGGAGGGGGCGCTGCTGGCTGCTGGCTCCGCCTCCGCCTCGTTGTGGCCTCGTTCCCCTCCCTGGCGAGGGCTGCCGGGCCCTGGCAGCTCCGTCGAGTGGGCTCGGTGCCGGAGAAATGAGCCCTGCCTGGCCGATCCCCCGCTCCGCTGCAGCGGAGCCCCGCGAGACGATCGCCTCAGCAAGTGCAGCCATTTCAACCAAGGCTGGCTAGGCATTAGGCCTCACAAGAGGCGTTTACTACACAAAGAGCTGCAAAACTTCAAGTGCACAGATGAGGAAATAGTGACACTGGTCCAATTTCACAAAGCTGCTCAAGGCACCTGCTTTAATCCACCTCCACTCAGGCATTTAGGCACAAACTGAAGCACTTTGTTAGTCTGTACCTTGAGGTCACTGCCACTGGGGGACTTAGAGCTGTGGCACATACTAAATTCAGTACGATTTCTAGGGTCCCATCAGATGACTGAAAGGTCTTCCAAACGAACGACCACACTGACTGCATGGACACAGCGAACAGGAGAACACACCCTGCTATGACCGCCTCAACAATGGACCTGTGAGAGAAGGAACACTTCAGTTTCTGTTTACTCAGTTCAATTCATGCAAAGGGCCAGGTAAGCTTATTTACCCTCTGCTGGTTCAGGATTCCCCCCTGATTTTCAGGCTTCCTGAGAAAGAGGCCAATAGCAACAATTCAGTACAGAGCTGATGGACCAAAACACTCTATGTATTGAGACTCTTTTGGAACACTTGGTGCATCACTTCATTTTGAAACAAGTCAGCTTGCATCACATCATGTACTTATTTTTTTATGTTACTCCTACCAGGACAGCTGAACAAAAGCAGGTGTGTTTCTCAGAAGTTCACCTCCTGCTGCTGCATATTCCCCTGCCTGAAGGCAACTGTGACTAGATTATCGTAACCATCTCCGCAGCAGACATGCCAAGGAAGCACAGCAGCTATGGAACTGACAGCAGATGACAACTGCTCTAGAAAAGGAATCTGTTTTCATCAGTGGATAACTTTTGGGAAAAAAAAAAAAAAAAAAAAAAGTTGTAAAGAACAGAAGACAGGAATTTGGTAACCTCTCTCAAGGGTTAAGAAAGTTCCACTTAAAGTCAGATTTTTGGGGGGTTCCGTGTAAACGTGGAAATAAATGCATCTTCCTACGCAGTCCGATGACACGTTACCAGCAGGTGGTGCGTTATCTGGCAATTCTTTCCCTGTGGTGGCAGACTAGATGTATAGGCACGATGCTCCAAATAGAACGTTTGTTTCCCCACAGGATGAGACATCCGTGGGTGTTTTCAGCCTTGTATCCAAACAAAGCTCAATGTATTACTAATCATATACCCATAACATTCTGGCCACAAAAGACAGTTGGTGCTTGCAGCAGTGCTTTTGAAAACTAGCTAAGGACAACAGGCCTCCGTATAAAATAAACTAACTTAAAATTGATTTGCAGCTCTACTCAACAAGACTTCACAATTGATAAAGCTTTTGCTTAAGTCATCTTTGCAGGCCAAGTCTATTATTTTGAGGGCTGCAGGTCTCTGCAAATGTCAAGCTAAACTTTTGGCACAGAGCAAGTCATGCATGCAGCTTCCAATGAAGAAAAAAGGCTAGGTACCATTTAAGCTTTCTAGGGCTAGAACTGCACATGGATGTGGATTGCATGCAGTTAACCTGCCTGCTCTCCCTATGATCTGCAAAAGGCATACTGGCCCGGGTTTCTACATCTTAATTGACACAAATTCAAGACATTACTCCACGTTCACATACTATTTTTATTGAGGAAACCAACTTACCCACTAGTGAGCAAGGCAAAGTGATATATTTAAAAATAACGTACTACAAAAGACATAGCCAAGTAGAACAGAAAAGTTATCCAGTCCACCTTCCTGCCAGATGGGTGTCTCGGTACCCATCTTCAAGCCTCCTTAAGCAATGCCTAACTATGCAGAATCAGGATGTTTCTTTCCCTAATGTCCACCCTTAATTTCCCTTGCTCTAGAATTCAACCCATTAATCCCCAAAGGGCAGAAGTAGCAGTAACTCCTTTCTGTTCATCTCTGTTCTAGGAGGCTTTAACCTCTTCTGAGGACTTAAAACCCACCCTTTCTTTACTTAAGTCTTTTTTCCATGTCACAGATCCTTGTTTGTAGACCTCAGTCTTCCTCATACACTTTTCTGAACCATCTCTGATTTTTTACTCTTTCTTGATGTGCGATGCCCAAGTCTGGAAAGAATATCTCAGCCAAGAAAAAGTCTATCAAGGAATTCCCCTTATTTTATTGAGAAGACATACAGTAGCACTGAAGTCACTAGAGGTGTTTTTTTAAGTGACCAAAAATCCTGTCATCCCCAACTGATTAACCCCAAAGTTGCTTGGCATTTAATTTGCTAAAGCTAACTCAACCTGACTTTGAGGTACTAGGATTAGTGAATGGTCAAGATACGTGATTTTGCATATTCTTTAAAATTGACCCAATCTTGCACAGCAGATTATCAGCAGGACCAGGGAGGTGATCGTACCCCTGTACTCTGCTCTGGTGAGGCCACGCCTTGAGTACTGCGTTCAGTTTTGGGCCCCTCACTACAAGAAGGACATTGAGGCCCTGGAGTGTGCCCAGAGCAGGGCTACGAAGCTGGTGAAGGGCCTGGAGCACAGGTCCTGTGAGGAGCAGCTGAGGGAGCGAGGGGTGTTTGGTCTGGAGAAGAGGCGGCTCAGGGGAGAAGTTACTGCTCTCTACAACTACCTGAAAGGAAGGTGTGGGGAGCTGGGGGTCGGCCTCTTCTCACAGGTAACCAGTGACAGGACTAGAGGGAACAGCCTCAGTTGTGCCAGGGGAAGTTCAGGTTGGAAATGAGGAGACATTTCTTCTCATAAAGAGCAGTCAGGCATTGGGACAGGTTGCCCAGGGAGGTGGTGGGGTCACCATCCCTGGGGGTATTCAAGGAAAGGTTAGACGTAGTGCTTTGGGTGATGGTTGGACCAGATGATCTTGGAGGTCTCTTCCAACCTTAATGATTCTATGATTTCATGCTTATGTGACGTACTCTCGTGTAAGCTTGGAAACATAACAAAAAGGGAGGATAGTGATTTTATTTTACTACTGCAGTTACAAAGATGGCAGTCGGGTTCATACGCCTGTAATTTGTTTCTCATCACCCCACCAGTACCTGAAAAAGCAATAAGCATTATTAGAGCAAATTAATTCCCGTGAACATTGCAAGTACTGATTTAGAAATCTATTTCTACCTATCTACGTGGGATTTCTGCATACCTTTTCAAACTTTAAAAAGAAGTTAACAGGTGGCACAACTGGTACAACACTTAAACAGAGGGGGCACACCAAAACAAATCATGCTACTTCAGGATTTTAAACTGAAAGTAAACCCAGAGAGGGTAACGAAAAGATTAAATTGTCTCTAATTTAATTAGAGACATGAACTATTCAAGAAGCTGAAAGTACTTCTGTAGTAGTGCTGATTTAACATTAAGCAAATGCTGATTGCTTCCCACTTAAGTCAACCCAGGATCACTCTAAGTGTCTGTGCACTGATCTATGGCACAGGTCACCTTCAGCAAATGAACAAAAGCATTTTAAAACAATTTCAATGAACTCTAAATTTTAGGTTAAGATAGTGGTTATTTGATAATCTGAATGTCTTAATCAGCAAGTGTTCCACTGCACCGCAGGAAGTTATTTCAGATTTAAGAGGTTGGAGGGAGATTTACTACACGTATGTAGGAACAATCAAACCTGCGTGCTCTCCTACGACTGGGGTGAGACAAGACAATTCTGCCACCTTACTGTTAAGCTATTTATCTGATGACACACTAAAAAAAGAAACGAATAGACTTATGAATCATAAAATGATACTAACTGCAGCGGATGATGAAATTCATGACTCAGGCTACTAAGATTACCGTGTTCCAAATTATACTACTTGCATGTCTTTTATGTATTCCTTTGCAGCTAGTATAATTTGTAGTTACCATCAATTAAATGACAGTAATAAATGGAGTTTTAGAAGATTTTTAAAAATGAATCGTGATGTTAAAAAGCAAATAAAAATGTCAAAAGATTAACTTAGTATTATGCCTCAGGGCATTTATAAAGATATTAACACAACAACATGTTGGTCTGTCAGTACTCTTCAGCTAGGAAATGTTTTACATTTTCAGTAAACCAGGTTCAGCATTTTGGCCCTTCTAACAGCAATAACAGGTGATTTCCTGCCACTGTGTTCTTGCAAGGGAGAAAAGTGGTAACTTCTTGTAGAGTTAGGACTAACAGGAAATGATACCACCTCTTATGCTTTGAAATAGCATATGGGTGGTAAGTATAGACACTGCCAAGTACTCTTCAGCCATACTGCTCAGTTTCAGTGCATATTTCTTAAGCTTCCTATCAAAACCCATCTTCTTTTAAAGTAGCTTTCACTGAAGAGAAATGCCCAGGAAGGGAAAAAAAAAAAGTGGTGTTCAAAGACCAAGTCACGGGTATCCAGCATCTCCTTCAGTTTTCCAGCAGTAGCAGCAGATGACTACAAGTAAGAGTGAGGTTTTTGAACCTGATCTTTAAAGATTAGCTGCTCCCTAGTAAAACGGGGACAACACACAGCACAAATTCAGATGCGGCTGGAGGCCTACTATAAAGCTGGAAGGGAAAAAGGCTGCTCTGCGAGAATCACTACAGCATACCCAAATGATCAGTCTCAGTTTATGCACATTAGCAGTCACATTACTTGCAAACAGCATCATGAATTAAACAACAGTGTCTCCAAGCAAACACAAGCACCAAACCATTCTCATCCTTTAAGACAGTCATATTTATAGAGACAACATAAAGAATTAAATACTGAAATACAAAGGTTGTTGAGTCAGTTACCACACTACGAGGCCCTGACAGCAAAAGATGTCCAAAGAACGTTAACAATTTTGCATGTATCAGACAATAATACATCACCATCAAACTCTGTTTAACAAAATATTTCAGAAGAGCACAAGAAATAGGCTATTAATGTGAACATGCTGTCACCCACCAGTAACAACTTGGCAATATTTTTTCATGATGTGTTGGAAACTGTGGCCCTAGCTGTACCTGCAATTCAGGAACATTTTCCCCTGCTCCCTGAGCATCCTGCATTAACAGGTGCAAATGGCAGGCACTGCCCAGGTAAGCCTCAACTCTCCAGTGCTCTTCGGTATTAAAAGGAGGAGGAGAGGCCTCTGGGAAGGTAATGACTGTGCACATCCTTCCCATAAGAGAGTTTCATAGACCATTCTAGTTAAAAAATGGTGTAATGTTCCGTGTGAAGCTACCTGGAAAAATAGGATTGTGTACAAGAACTATCTGTCAGAGGTTTGCCTCTCCCCCAGTACTCCCTTGGTAGAAGTTATTGCTATCGAGAAGTAGCTTCCATGAATAATGGTTGGTGTTGTAATCAAGTGTACCGTTACGTACTAGAGAATCTCACTCCCAAATAGAAAACAGGAAATGGAAAACCTGAACCAGAGGAAGCAACCACAGGGAAGGAGAGAGGTAGAGAACAGAGACTGCCAACAAACAGGTTAGTTTGAGCAGTCCCTGAGTAGTGAGATACAGCACAGAGTAAAAAGGACAGAAGGCTCAGAATACATACATACATGAACAAATGACAAAATGGAAGTCTAATCTGTTAGACCTGGATGCTTGAAGTAGCAGTGTTCCTCTGAGCATACCCTGAAGCATCCTTAGGCCAACAGATGAGTTAAAAACATGCAAACAAAAGGTTCCAACTAGGCTTAAACAAACAAACAAAACAAAACAAAAAAGCCCACAAACACTCACTAAAACAGGGGCAGGGAAAAAAAATTACCTAGGAAAAGTGACAGCCAGAAGAACACATGAACAACAGCTCCACCTCTTGCTGGCAGGGACAGAGGATAAAAATTTCAGGCAGAAATCCATGACTGATGATCCTATGACAACTACACACCTGTAACATGAACACTATCAACAACCAGCCTTCGACAAGTGGCTATCATTGCTTTTGTGGAATCATTGTTTTGACAGTTATCTTAAATTAAGAGAAGTTACTTTTGAATAGATCTGCAGTTCCCAACAGTGCCCTTCAACTTTAAACAAAATCCTACCAGAAAAAAAAAAATGCTTTCAAATAAAAACCAATTCCAGTTCTAGCAGCCTCCACACGCATCTTCTCAGCAGGCATTTACTTTTGAGTGCTCATCCCGCTTTCATCTCAGAAGTTGGACCGATGCAACTTCAATCTATTTTCTCCGAAGGAATTCTCCTGTTTATACACAAACTTACACTGTACGCAACTTTTACACTGATCAAGACTCCTTAAATGTTTGTACTGTCTTGCAGCCGGTAGGACTTGCACAGCATGTGGGCACTCCGCATGGCTTACACAAACAGAGAGTGATAATTTTTAGTGTGCTGTTTATCACTTCAATTCCCTCTGCCAAACCTCAAGACACCCAAAAGACCTTCCAGGGGATATGTAACACTTATATTCTCCTTCAAGAGTTAGTTGCCCATGTGCCTCGTCTACTCCTGTCTTTGTGAGGAATAATTTAACCCAGCACAGGTACATGTGGCAATGCTATTAAGAACTTTCATTTCACGGATTTTCAGGTTCTGGTTATCACCATCATGGACTACTTTTGAGAGCAACAGAGAAACCATCTTACCAGGCTGAAGTCAGGGAACAGAAGAAACAATGGAGAGGTTGTCTAGAAGCAGACATTTCAGAAACGTGCAGATTTCGCAAGCGATGGCAAGGACATGATAAATGTTCCCTCAGCCCCTGAACTAATGCCATGCAGCTCTATATTGCTAGAAAGGCTCTAACACGCTCAACAGGACAGGTACTCCAGACTACACTTGAGAGAAGAGACAATCAAAGTCACAGTTGGTAAGAGACACACATCCTGTGGAGTATCTATAGGACTGACACTTGGCATCTCAAGGCCCCAAGGCTTACAAGCACCATGCTCTTCCACTTCAAACAAGGACTCTTCAGAGCTGCCAAATCTGCCCCTATCCCATGTCGTGACACCAGGTGGTAAATTTGTTGGTCTTGCTGAAACAGCAGGCTGCTGCGCTGGAAAAGGAGATCACAAAGAAGCCAGAGGGCTCTCAGATTGCCAGATTAGTCTCCTAATAGCATACTCGGAATACCAAAACCTTCTGGTCTATCCCGAGACTGTCGAGATGAGACGGTCCAGATCCTCTCTGCTTGACCACTGTACCAGTCATAAGGATTGCAAAGAAAAAGCTGAATAGCTGTAAGTCCACAAACAAAGAAACAGAAGAAACATGTCAAGGAGTGAAGAAACACATCAAGGAGTTCCAGCAAGCTTTCCCAGCTCTGCTCAGCAAGTTCCTACCTGCAGGCTCTTTGCAGCTACCTACTGCAGTAAAACATAAAAATGGACTTCACTTCTTTGCACAGCAAATAGTTTTTCTCTCCCCTTACTGGTGACATGCTTCACAGCAGTAACACACACACCAGGCAGAATGGAAAGAAATTATCTCAGTTTTACTTCTGAAGATGCACCTACATAGTGCGATCTTGATGTATTCCCTTGCAAGCTGGGAAAATGAAGACTGCAGATGAAAAATCTCATCTAGGAAAGCCCCTGAGGTAGCTGCTATGAAGGAATTTAACCCACAGACTATACAAACCTGCACTTATCAGGAAAAAAAAAAAAAAAAAAAAAAAAAAAAACAATTTAGAACACCGGTAAATGCCAAGATAAAGCCTATTCTGGAGTACAAAAAAACTTCTCAAAACTGCACAGGCAGAAATGTTAAATACTAATGGAGCAACCAACAAACTACATGGAAAGATGTAGTAAAGTTGTTATGGATGTTGGAAGGAACATGCAGATTAAGTGGCAGCGAACAGAACAGCTGGAGTCTCAAGAAGTGACGACGTGTGAGCACTCAGAGAGGAGTAATTCTTCACCCAAACTACGGAGATAAGTCTTCTCTTTCTCCAAATCTGCTGAAAGAAGTCCCCTTCCCACAGTGAAACCACCCTATCCCAGGCCTGCAGGCTATGTTAGGTAAAGTCATAGCAAGTGATTGTCTGCAGGTGCCTGAAGAGAACATTTCCTCTTACATGACTTTGTTACCAGAGCCAGAGACTGGAAGGTGACTGTAATAGCTGACTTGGGTATGATGTCCTGTGGAGAAGCTGAGACTGACACAGACATCTACCTGACAGGTGGGCACCAAGGCCAGGAGTGCAGAGAGAAAACAGAAGTGAACAAGTAGAAGGGTTAATGTCCTCATAAAAGGAAAAATATGTATGTATCAGCACCGAGACTGTAGGTCTATCATTAGAGGCCGTAAGAAGATACGAACATCTTCGAAGTAAGCAGAGTTTCTGTCATGTGTTCAAGTGAAGCAACGGCTAGCCTCTGAAAGTCCCCCATCTATATGGTCTGCACAAGGACACTGCTCAAAACTGCATAACACTGGTCCCAAGGAAGCAAGGAAGAGTGAGGTAAGTTTTCTCTGAGCTTCTTCATAGGAAAAGCCAGTGAGTGGAGACACTAATCCTACAGCATTACTTCAAGCTCTCTGTCCTCCAAGTTCCCATCTTCCAGAGAGAAGAGATGCAGTTTAGAAAGGTCTGTCACAAACTAAACAGAAGGCAGTCCATTACAACGGATTAGTATGCAACTTCAGCAGGATAGCTGTGCAACGTGACCCTGAACCAACCTGTTTTCTTAATGCCTCTAGCAAATAAGGAAGGACAAGAAAGCCAGAGCTACAAAATTACCATAGAAAAGGTCAACATAGAAATAAACAAAACTGGTGACACTGAAAAACTGTAATCAAGACTTAATTCAAACAGAAAGGTTGTCCCCTACCCTGACACTTGTATGTACCAGAAGCTTTCAAAGGCTTAATTGCACGTTTTATAAATAATTTCACCCCTCATGTTAGGTTTCACATGTAAAAATCAGATGACTTACAGTTGGTGAAGAGATTTGGAAAAGACTGCAGTTTTGAATCAAGCATAAACAGAGACTTCTAGTTTCAGAAAACAAAGGTTAGTAGTTATGGGATTTAAGAAGTACACTTTAGGTTGCATGGACACGTGCAAAAAAACTGAGCAAAAATTTATTCCAATATACAAGACACAAACCAAACACAACTCAGTTCAGTGTTTAACGTTAATTAAAGTTAGCCTTTTATTAAGAGTGAAAGGCTACAATCAGATTTGGAAAGTATCTCACAGAACTGCTACCAGTTGTTTTCACTGACAAAAAACAAGACATTATTCTTCTGTGACTTCAGTAATGAAAATACATTTAAACACACTAACCAAAAACTCTAAGTCCAAAACATTTTTAACAAAGGTTTTGATATCACTGATTATACATGCAATACAAAAATCACAAAATCATTATAATTTAATGAAAAAGGACAAAGCATCTTACATGCTACTCTGTGTTTAAAAAAAAAAAAAAAAGAGTGATTTAAGGATGGAAAAACAAGTCTATTTTCAGAGATGAAACTGCCAAGGTGACATCATCTACCCACTGTCAATTACTGTTGTACCTGAGGGCTTCCTGGTTTCCCTACTGCTGTGTCTTGCCTGTTACATACTGGATTTCTACATTCTTCAACTAACAACGTGCAGCTTTAGTAATTCCCCTACAAAATCCTAGTCTGCCAACAGCACTGTCCAAGAGCAACACCCAGAGGCTAAATATATTGCTACAGAAACTCTGAACATTTTAACTTTTTTTTTTTTTTTTTCCCAAGAAAAGAAAAGCTTCATAAAGATAAGCAACAATTTCCTGTAGAAATAAAGACCTGACAAAACTCTTTCAATGGTAATGTTAACAGAAAAGTAAGTAGGCAAGCCCACTCAAAATGGCATTTTTATAGCTACTGTGAACAATGAGAACAGATTTACAGACACACACTTATGTAGAGCAGACATAAATAATTTTTGCAACATGCATGTGTATAGCATCCTGGTTAGCACAGCAGCACTGCAAAAGAGCAACTAAAATGATGCTCTCCTGGAAGTTAATTGCCTTCTGCACATGCAGAAAAACAGAAGAGCAGCAGCCTGCTCCCCATTTCCTTGACCAGTTGTCAAAGGTTTTTCTTCTTAAATCTTGAAGGCAGTTGCTGTGGAAATACCTTGAGCACTGAATAACCTGCAACCAAAAGGCATTGCCCTAGAGCATCTCTAACAGGAACATCTAACCTACAATTGCAGCAAGAAGGGGAATACAAAAGCAAGTCGCTACAGCTTCATCTTAAATACTTCTGGAATCTAATATGACTATATCCTGTAAATTTAAAGCCTATGTAACAGACAAAAAGACTGACAAACTAAGACCACAGTCAGGAACACCACACCTGTATCTTTGAACTCGTATTTAGAATCAATGTACTCTGAAGAAAATGCAGTTAAGGTTATGTAACCCCAAAACATGACTGCACCTACCCAACTTTCTACATTCTGAGATTCCAAATCAGGACAACTGATTTCAAAAATAAAAACAGAACTTTCAATCAAACACATCATGGACAAGTTTATTATCTACTGGAGTAGGGTTTATCCCATTCTCCTCAGAGTTAATTTTAATTGCATCTTCCTTTTTATCCATCTTCTCAGAATCATGCTCCTTGTGTGGCACATGCTCTTCACCTGGTTGTGATGAATCTGGAATCACATCAACTAAGAGGAAGCAATCATCTCCCAGCACCTGCTCAGCTGTCAGTCGGTTAGAGCAGAACAAATTCTGAAGAAGGGATTTAACTTTATCATCCTACAAACAGAGGGAGACGAATTTCATCAGCAAATGAAACAAACACGATTCCAAATAACAACCAAGTATTTGTTGAACAGGTCTCATAAATGCTTGCAGCCCAGGGCCCTCACAGAAGTTTGTACCACAGCACTCTCCATGGCCTGCACTCTTAATAGACACGGTGCTCATTAACATCAGAATAAAAGAAAGCTTTTGGCACCAGGTCTGCCAACTCGGTGCCAGCAGGCTTCACAGGAGAGCATAAGTTATGTCTTAAAACACTAGCTTCCCAGCATTTTAGAGAACTACAGAATCATAGAATGGTTTGGGTTGGAAGGGACCTTAAATATCAACTAATTCCATTCCCCCACACCCTGCCACAGGCTTTTTAAGTCTGCTTTTCTACTGAGAAAGAACAGAATGGGTGCCATTCACCTTCTACAACATCAACTTTTAACTCTGTCCTATCGATTTCTTGCAGAGCAATAAAGTAGAGGAAAAAAATGAAGTAATGGGAGTAATGGGCTCTAAATCAACAGCAGCTGTTTTGCTATTAGGCCATCACTTACACTTAAGCTGTTTGGATTTTTCTGAAAGGATTACATGCCTAAATGCTTAGCATATTAACAGCACTAGACTCCATGCACAAAACACAAGAACTCAGCTGCTACACATATGCATACATGTCAGCTGTTGAGGAAGGAAGGGCACACACTGGATTTGAACAAGGGGACTGCAAGAAACTCTCAGATGATGATCTAGAGACATAGATTAATAAAAACCAACATAAAAAGAATCTTCCCACAAGGGGGCGTTCATGTCTGTAGCCTCTGCAAGCCAGCATCGCCTCTGACCTGGGTCAATAGAACAGGAAAGCACCAGATAGCTGTGCATCACCCCTCACCTAGCTCTGTTTCATCCAGACAAAAATCTATGATGCAAAGGAATGTACACAAATTGTCAAAAACCTGGAAACAGAAACAATTTCCAACTTCCCCACTGACCAGCAGTGATTCAAGAGAATCAGCCTCTCTCTCCAGATAATCTGAAATCTGGGTGGAAAGATTAAATCTGAAAACTGTTGAACTTGCAGGCATAAAGGATTGTTAAATGGTTACAAAACATTCAAAACGTATAAAAGAGAATCTCTAGTTAAAAACATTCAAACATTTGATGTACTAAAATGCACAGGTAAATCATGCCTACACGCTTCCTTGGTAGAATTAAAAATGAAGAAAGCCCAGGCATTTAAAGAGCTCGAAAAGTGTTGCACTTATATATTTCCACTTCAAAAAAAGTCATATATCCTTCAGCAAGTTTCCCCTTTTCACCATTTTCTCACACTAAGGAAATCTAAAACTGATCCCTTAAGCAATACTACTGTAGGACAAGGTTTCACTGTGTTTACTCCAGCTGATTAGATCTTATTTACTCCTTTTAATAAATACACAAAATTGAATGCTGAAGTATGCTGAATACTGAAGCTCAGCATGGCAAAACGGAAGGTACAAGATCATGTCTCTAATCACTGCTTCTCCTCAACAGCTACATAAAATTAGTATCCCCTCATTGAAATTTAATGTTACTTTCCTGTGTTAATTTTACATTTCCTGAAAACAAACAAAAAAATTTAATGGTTGCAAGTGTACAATTCCTCTAGGCATGAGACTGAGATGGAAGGGAAATTACCAGCCTGTCAAGGGCCTGCAGATGGGCACTGAGATTAATTCTGAATAAGCCGATTAAAGATAAAGTCCTTAAAAGCAAAATAGATTTTCCCCAAGAACTGGGACAAGGATTAACAGCCAGAGGTCTTTGAGATACCCCAAGAAACTGTTGAAATATATTTATTAGTATTACATTTCTTAGCAGAACCCTCACAGATGTTCCTGTGAGCTGCAGGAAGAACAAGTTGCTTTGCAGCACTTTGACAGTTTGTGCACATGCACGCACACGTATCCAGGACGAATCCTTAAACTACCAACAAAGATGCATTGATTAGGATGGTAACACCTGGCAAAGTTCTTCAAAAAGAAAAAAGCTGCTTCTTTTTATCAGTGAAAAATTATGAAGGAGCTTGCTCTTACTGAGAACTGTAAAATGAATGAATCCCTGCTAAGGCCAATAACGAAGAACATTTGTCCTTCAGATAAAAGCAGATGTTGCACCTCAGAAGATATCTATAAGAAAAGAACCAAAAAAGTAAGGGAAGCTGAAACCAGCCACTTATGCAGAAATCTTAGAGAAACCAAAGTGAGCCAATTCCTATTTTCATGTCTCAAGTAACTCTTTTCTATTTCCTCAAACAAGTTTCCCTTATGTGTGAGAGAAAGCTAGTTTCTTTCAGAATCTAAGGATGATTAGGCACAACCCTAAATGACGCACTGGACAGATGGCTCTGCACAAGTTTTGTAGAATATTTTTAAAACCCTACAGCTTGTACTAATGATCACAGAATCACAATGAATTGTTAAGTACTGAGATCTTCTTTCCTACAGCACTACACATTTCATGAGACTCATTTAATTTTTAATAAAAACTGAGCAACTATAATGAGAAATAAGAAACGCTATTTACAGGAACACCTCACTACTCAAATGCTACGTTTTTTATTCCTTTATTTTTCACAATAGTTTCACACTGGAATCAATTTTCCAGATGGATTTGGTAGATAGTCCTGTGCTTTAATAGTAGTGATTTCAACACTGGAGAACATGGCTGAAAGCTATTAAGAAGACACTGCAGAGGACATCAGTGATCTAACAGAACAAAATTATTTACAGCACTGTGCTACGCAGTGATACACAAGCTACCTGGCCTGGACATTGGAAGTGCTACAGCTGTGTTAGTCTAATACTGTATCGTGACAGTATCTAAGCTTAAAGTGAAGAGGACACACTAAGCTCAGAATGAACACAACTCCAGTAAATGCAGACCAATTTTTGCATCGTGTTATCCTAGATAGCTTTGCAAAGCACTCACATCATTAATACAAAAGTACAACCAATAAAAAGAGGGATTTATTAGGCTTTTGTTTTCCCTTGCTAAAACAACCAAAACTTACCTGGCAAACAGCAACTCTACTGTTTCATTCTACACTTTCCACTTCAAGTATTTCTCTACTTTTCTGGGTAATATAGAGACTTACCTCTAACTCCTTCCTACATTCTGTAGAGAATTCTATTTATTAATACTTCACTTAGAAACTAAACAGCTTGCAGGGATTTTATAATAGTGTAAGACATGATTTAAAGAGTCTCATAGCCTTCTCAAATCCGAAAGCAAAGCTATAAAAAAAAAAAAAAAAACTCAAAGGCAAAGTTATCACTTAAAGTGAGGTCAAAAGAAAAAGCACAATGTGAGAAGTATATCCCAGTAATTAAAAATCACAAGGGTAACCCACTCAGAGGAGGTGGGAATGACAAGAACAGGTAACTAAAAGAGTCCAGCAGAAGTCTGAGGTAGAAACTAGTCTAAGCAAGTTAGTAATCTGAAAAAGGCCCACAAATCTTCCAGAGAATTTCTTTCAGCTATATATGGTGGCATAAAAGTTGGAAACACAGAATAGATAAGAAGAAGAAGAAGGGATCACCCATAGCAAACACAGAAGTTTAAAGCAGGCAAGAGACAAGTCCTGACCTGAGGACTGAAAGTTTATGGGAAAGAGTTAACCTGTGTGCCTTCGTATTTCCAAACTTAAGTCTCCAACTCTGAAGATGATCCTTTGCTTTCTGATAGGTAGCATCCCATCTCTTGGATGTTAATCAATGAGTAGATAACTTTATAGCCTACATCTTCATCAACCTGAGTATCTCCTTCCTTTGGTTTATTTTCTTCCAAGGCTATAAAATTATCTACTTCAAAGTTGGAAACCTAAGTTGGGAAATACAAAGGCACACAGGTCTACTCTCATTTTCAAGAGTCATCAAGACATTGGGCAAGGTCTTGGGTAAGTTTCAAAAAACAGACTGAAAATACAGTTCAAGGTGGCAACAGTTGCTAGCATAGGGCAGGCATAGAACAGTGGCTGACAGAAAACAGTGAAAGCAGCAACATTAGATCTTATCACTTGAGGCCCTCTTACATCTCTGCACTTGCTTGAGGCATTTAAGAAAGCTTACATTTCACACACACAAAAGAGCAGAAAATAAAGGGTACACTATGACTTTACAACTGCATTTAGTGACTAAAATGGAAATCAGCTGTTTTATTAATGCTCAAGAATTGTGCAATTATTATGTAGAAGACACATAAACAAAGCCAACTTCCCTGACTTCAGAAAAGACAGGTTTCTAACTCCAATACCTCCTTCAAGGCATGAGGATCAGTGACTTTCTCCCCAAGTCTGTAACTGTTAACTGAGTGACACCAAGTTATCTATTAAGTTGTTCCTTGTGAGGGTGGACTTCAGTGTTAAGAAAATCCTGGGGTTTTATACCTTCTCAAATATTTTTACTTGCTATTTAGAATATCCAGTTTAGAACGTTTTCTCAACCCAGCACTTACAACCAATTTTTGTTTTTTATTTAAAAAAAAAGCGTATCAGTTAATCACCTCTAAACAAGACCATTCTAATCTACCTCATCTGACAATCAACATACCATGCCAACCGCATCCACCTCAGGTGTGCCATCTTCTTTTATGCCAAACTCCTGCTTTTGAATGCAAAGCTGTAAATTAAAAGATACATAATATGTAACATTGTTTTACCCTTTAGTTTAACAAATATCAGCCAAGGAGATTCCATGTTTCAAGTGAAAATCCACTGTTGTGAAAAATGGGCAGAGGAAAGCTTTTTTGTAGTTTCACAATAGCATAAAATACGTAAGTGGCTCACAATTGCCTTACACAGGAAAAAAAAAAAGAGCAATAAAAATAGTATCAGAGAAGAAACTTTTGGAAGTCAAACGAAATAGACTTTTAAAAACATGACTCGAAGTCCATGTCTAAGCTGTACATTTAATTATATAACCCACGGCATTTCTTAAAGAAGATGAAGTGTGCTGTAATAGACAAACATGAACCCACCATCCATAAGCAAACTGAAATTTCCCCAGCCCTTATTAACGCCTAGAACCATGCCTGTACACAGCATTTTTCAAAACCCTGCTTGCAAGTTGAACTGAAAATGCCTCTATTCCCTACAATTACAAGAAAAATGGGAAGAAGCATGCATTTTGTCAGGACTGGGCTCCTGTGACACAGAGCAGCTGAGAACTCACAAAACCCCCATTTCCATCTTAGAAGCAGTAGGGCTGCTCAGTGAGGGAGAACACAATTCAGGTGTCTGCCATCAAACTGGCAATTGCTGAACATCAGGCCAGAATATGAACTAAAATTTCCCATCAAATGATCAATACAACATCAAGACTGAGCTGGAGATTTGTTACACATGGATTAACCTGAAATTCAGCTGGAAAGCTTGGAGATGGGTTTTCAGAAGACTGCAGATCTTGCTGCATCCCAGATATTCTCTTCAAGCAGAGCCAGCCATTGCCAGCCCTCCATTTGTTTTGGTGGTTTAGGGTTTTTGTTTGTTTTGTTTGTTTTTTCTTCTTTGCTTTACACTCACTTTATTCACTTCTGCTTGTAAAAAAAGGTTTTTTTGAACAGAGGATCTGAACAGTGGCACTGCAAATGTTCCAACAAAACCATACCACATAAAAAAGTTATAAGCATCCATGATATTAATCTACACTTTAATCCATCTATTTCAGTAGAAAAATTACTTAGTTTTAAGCATCTGCTCTAAATTGGGACAAAAACATAATGAAGAATGACTTTTCTAAGAACTAGCTTCATCTTCTCAGCACAGGTAACTGATAATGTCTACTGATCAACTTGCAGCTTATGTCCCTATCACAAAGTGTTTAAAGATAGCTTCAGTCATCCCTTCTGTGCCACAAGATCATTGTGCAGCTGATGGAACTGCCAATGTCATTTATCTGAACTCCAACTGGTATTCAGTGAACCAGCTCCAATGGACCAGGTGCAAAAATCACTGCATGGGAACATCAACACTTGTTTGGTAGCTCATGGTTTTTTGTTTGTTTGTTTTTTAAAAGGCCAAGTGATTTTGAAGTTTTCCATTTGGAACACGTGACACTGATACCCTGAGCTGAGGAGGCAGCAAAACACTAAAAGAAGACAAAAAAGAGCAGGAAAAGGAGATGCTGTATAATGTGCAACCTAACACAGAAAAGCAGACTGCTTTCTCCTCTCTGACACAGCACGCCCTAAGGAACAGAACACCCACCTAAGGATAGGTGGGATGTCCTGAAGGATATCCTTCACCAGGGATAAAGTCCTATCCTTACCCAAATCAAAAGATAGGGATGATGAACACACTGCCTCACAGGCAAGGACACAAGAAAAGAATCAAAAAGGGTTACAAGAATGAATGATAAGTATAGTAAGAACTTACAATCCCCAGAACAAGGAACAAAAACAGTTTTTGGTCACTTAACTACAAATTACATTGTATACCTTACAGAAAAACGCACTGCCTTATGCCCATGAACTCCCATTCATTCCACTCCTACCACTCAGTTTATAATATGCACACTTCTCCAAAATATTCAAAGTAGAATTTTAAAATAACGTATTCATATTGCTGTTTATGAAGCCTGCTACAGTTCCCCAATTTTACTAGAAACTCCCTCATAAGCCATAACTTACCCAGAAGAGAAGGCAGCCGTAAGCATACATGTCAGAGGCTGGAGAAGCCGGCTGTCCCATCCTCAGTTCAGGAGAAACTAAGCTCAGGGAACTGACAACCATCGTGCTTGCAACAGCACGTTGTTCCTACGGGGAAAAAAAGTGTACTCCTTAGTGAGATCGATAGCAGACTGAAGGAGAGGTATCTCCCTCTCTAATTTAACGCATCAGACAACTTCATCATACCATTCTGTGCTGACCCCGAATGAAATGTGAAGTCCTTCTTTACTGATGGAAAATATGGGGTGTATGTAAAGGAGAAAGGAAATAGTCACGTATCTATCATCTAACTGTTAACAGAAAAGTAGCGCTGGCAGATTTTACTCCACACTGGAACTATTAACGGTCATAAGGTAATAAGGAATACAAGTTACAAAACTTCTCAAATTAGAAGAAAAAAAATATAGAAAATGGTTAAAGACACTCAGCACTACTTTGGAAAACTTCAGTTCTATTATCAGTTTTGCCAGTTTTCCATTCTTTTTTCCCTGTCCTTCTGGACTTCACCTGGGACCAGCTACTTCCTTCTTCCCTGTTTCCAGCCTGTTTTAGGACTGCCTACTGCCACAATAAAAGCTAGACCATGAGTTTCAATCTCTCTCCATGACTGTAGCCACCACCAGCTACAGCCAGACTGGAGGAGACAATCTCCAGATTGCAAAGAGTATTCAGCAACACAGCTCTGCTCATCAATTTGTGTTCATGCAGAAAGCACAAGCACTGAGCAGTGCTGTGACACTCCCCATACAGCAGGCACAAACTGATCCAGGCCGTGAACCACAGGTGGAACTTTCCTGCTCCATTATAACCTAAGCTGCAGGAGGGAATAGAGATGAGGCCCTCTTCAGATCTTGCAACCTTCAGATGGCACCAGCTACACCGAGTATGACCTTTCAGAAAATTCAGCTGGCAACATCTTTAGAACCTCTCTCCTTTGCGTGCTGAAAACAGAAATGTATTTGCTTGTTCTCCAAGCATGACAAGACTCATTAAGATTAACAGCAAATGCACTGACAAAACAGAGATATTATCAATAAAAATTTTATTATATATTTTTATTATATTAATATTATATAATAACATAACACACATTGTTATAAAAATTAAATAAACATGAAGACCTCTAGCACACAAATGTGCTCAAATCAATTTCAGTTTAGAAAGTCAAAATGTGACAACAAAAACATACACGAGTAGTGGAGAGACTTTGCCACGTAAACGAAGTAAAACACTAAGGGAGTAGATTGTATTCTTAAAGACCATAAGGCTTTCCCCAAAAATGGTTATGAAATTCTTTACTACAGAAACTGAGGACTAAAGAAAAATACATATAAATATAGGTATGTTTATATAGGTAGCATGTATAACCTTGTTAAGTGACTGAGACAGATTAAAACGCATCGTAGAACCTCATTACCTATCACATAGACATGCAAAGACTGCATGCAAGAGCTAGATTATTCCTTCCTCAAACAAGTTCCTACTCTCACCTCTGCTGATGCTGATTACCAGTAAACATAGAAAAGAGCCAACCAGCAAGTACTGCAACTTCTGAATTTTTCCGTTTCACTGTTTTCTTTAATAAGGGCTCATGCTCAATAATTCTTTTCTTCCCCATCCAAAATCAGATTGTGTTTACAAAAATCTCAGCAAGACTCAAACCACCCAACCCCATTCAGAACATCAAACAGGAATCCTACTGCAGAGCACAATAGTTATCAATAGATCTTATATACTTCATCTATTTTGATACATAACTGACTAAAAGTCACTAGGTTGGTTTTTTAGCTGGTTTTTGGTTTTGTTTTACCTCTGGTTTAGTGAAATCGAAGTCTCCAACGATTCCTTGTTTTCGATTCACAGCAAAAACGTTGTTTCCATGCAGAGATCCATGCACTATATTAGCTCCATGCAACGTTTGCAGACCTTGGGCAACTCCTTTCATCACTTTTAATGTCTCCTAATGATTTAATTTTGGTGTTCATTACAAAAATAGATACGGAAGAACCAAAAAAAAAAAAAACAGTATCTAATGTTTCTATTCCAAAACTAACATTCTAATTATTTGAAGATTGCACACATTCAAAGTTCCTGACAATTGTTTTATAAAGTATGGATTAATTCCCAGTAAGACTGTGTTGACTTGCAGAGCCAGTCAACTGATTGTTTCGTTTCACAAACAAAAGGTAACCACCGGTTAACAATTCACTAACATTAAACAAAAATAAACAATTTAAAAACCCTGTAATATATTTTGGGATACATATATTTACAAGTGCCTCCAAGTTCACAGACAGAAGCTGTTGAGTCATCAAACATAACTAGGGAAAAGACTGTATTGGCTTCTGGCTACTGTTTCTTTGAGAAAGGCTGGCTAGCCAAAATGCCAATAAACTGTGTGGAGAGGAGGGAAGGAAAGGGAGGAGAGAGAAGAACAACTCCTGCACACACAAACACACCCCAAAGCCTTCCCCCACCATAAATCCTCTAAATTTTGGTACAAGAATGCCTCTGCTTACAAATTTACCATATTCACTCTTGAATTTTTGAAGTGTACTAGCAGTACTGCTGAGGCACTGATTTTAATAAAAGAAGAAAGTGTAACCAAGCAAAATCTCTTTTAGAAAATCATATCCCACTGCTTGACCAAATGCTAGTCAAGCCACGTTGTGCAACTCTGTATAGTCATTGGCAGCCACCAAAGAAGACTGCTCACACACCTCCAGCAGCATAATATACAGCACAATGTTAAGAGTTCAGACCAAACACATCAAAAGGAAAATGCTGGTAATCTGTTACACTTACTTGTAAAGTTAAAGGTGTATCAGCCTGTAAAGCTCGCAGACTTGCCCCTGGGTAGTATGGGACCATTAAATACACCAGAGGATCAGACTTTAACAACAAAAACAAACAGAAGTTTAAGAACACATTGTTTCCAATATCAGGAACACTGGAAAATTTAACATGCATTAGATGCGTGATGTATCAATTGATGTTTACTAAGAAAATAGTTCACCTAAACTGAAGTCCCAAAGGAAATATTTTTCTGACTCAATATTCCAACTCAAAAAAATATTAAAGCCTTAAATTCCAACTTAAAAGTTTTTCTGCTTAAAATTAAAAAAAAAAAACACAACCAAGCAACAACAACCAAAAAAAAAAAAAAAAACAAGCAACATTATCAGTTTGAATCTTGCCTTGCAGAAAAGAAGAAACAACAGTTGTAATAAGCCAGATTTCTCCTTTTGTTGATTCCAGGCCCTGTGATACTTGGCAACTCTTTCAATCACTTTGCCTTCTGAGCTCACATCTACAGAGTATCCCTGAAAAACAAAACAGAAACACCCAAGCTCTAACTCCTAATGTCTGTAACATTACTGCATGACACTTTTTTAGTTAAAGAAAGGCATACCATTAGGTTCCATCAAATAACTCTTCTATTTATCACAGAACTCAGTAACAACTGTCATAAATTGCTCTCATATTCATTAACGCTTAGGAAGTCTGTAACAATGAAACAAGAAGCAAGTCTCCCATTTAAGAAGTAAAAATAAAAAAAAAAAAAAAAGAAAAATTCAACTATGCCTCCCCTGATACTATAACCCTTGGTTCTCAATTGCTAGCACAATGGAGAAGAAAAAGGACAAGGGGAACACAGCAGTTCCTGAAGTTTCACAGCGATGAATCAACTGAAAGACAAAACAGCATTTGCATTTTTGGAAACAAAGAGTAACAAACAAGTTAAAGGGTTCACCAAATACGAGAAAGAACAGACAGCAGAGGGGAAGCACTGCTCACTACAGCTGCCCTCAAAAGAAGTGAAAAATCAGTAAGCAACAGGAAAGCAATCCAGACAGAGAACAAGGTCTTGTGTTCTACAGGCCCTGACAAAAGAAAACACATATCAGAAAAGGGTTGTTAAATGCAGGAATACAAAAGGAAAAGCAGAGTTCATTCAGAATCAGCACATTCCTGGGTCAGGATCTCACCCGCAGCACTAACTGAAAGCCAGGACCAACATTACCTTTAGAAGAACCTTCTGATCCTGCATTTCTGAACACACTAACGGCCGCTTTGTGCTCAGCTCCTTCATGGGCTCAGCATCTAAAAGGTCTCGCTCCAGGCTGTGCGACAGAAGCCCACCTGAATTCTGAAGCACACATACACAGAGACAGCCAGAATAAGAGTACAGTATGAACAGCCAGCAACACTCACAGGCTCTGACTCTCTCTTCTCTTCCTCAATCAACTTAAAGCACAAACACAGTGGGGGCTTGTTAAAAATGAAGTTACCGCATCTGTTAGCAAGAGGCTGGCTGCACACAAAATGCCATTGTAAGGCAGCTAACAAAATACTGATCACCACCCAGAAGGGCAGGGAGCGGGACACACAGCCATGAGAGTGCCTTAAACAATAGCTGACAGATTAAACCACAACCTCAGCTTACCATATAGCTTAAAATTCCTGCTTCTGGATAAAGAAGTGGCAACTCAGGGAACCATTTCTGTACCAAGATGGAAAGTTTCTCCTGGATGAAGGAAACAAGCTTCAGGTCATTAGCTTCTGACACCATATACACTAACGTTTGCAATGTTAGGACCAGGACATTCAAATGGATATTCATGTCTGTTCCATTTTCAGTAGCACCATGCAAAATAAGACAGGGAAGTGACAACACCCCACCCCACACGCTAATACAGCATTTCAATACGCACAGATAAATTTTGGAAAGCTCTAAGGGTGAATAAAGTTAAGGCCTTGAAGAACTCATGTGCTATGAAGGAAAGACATCCCCCTTTTTTCTACAATACCCTTTAGTAGGCCTAAACAAAGGGCACAGCTTCACTAGAATGAAACCAAAGAAAACAGCAACCAAGCAGTAACATAGATCAGACCACTCAAGCATCTACAGATCTCACACAACCACAATGCAAGGTAACTATTTTGCACAAATGCTATGTCTTCAGAGGTAAGACATCATCATCGCAATCCCTGGTGCTCTTCTACTTCCTAAAAGGTGATGGTTTCAATTCTTCCCTCCATAGAGAGGACTTAGAGAAAGGGTGATCTCCTTCACTTCAGGACAAAACCCTGTTTTAGTCCACTCCTAAGTAAACACTTGCCTTACTTACACAGAACAGTCTGCCTTCAGCTACTGAGCTTACACTTTAACCTGCAGCTCTTTGGATCAAGAACTGCAGCTCATTTATTCTCACTTCACCCCATTTGGGGGAGGGGAAGGGGATGCAAAGAAGTGTCTGAAAAGACAACATCCAAACAGAAACAAAAAAAAGAATTGATCAGCCTCCCTTCCATCTCCCAGAGATTCTGCCCAAATAGGGCCACCTTAACATTCAACACTGAACTTTAAAAATGTGATTTTTGTATCTACATCATACATTAAAAGCAACTGAAATGCAGATGTGCCTCGCAGAGCTTTATTTTAGCTGTCTAAATAATTTAATACTTACATATTCTTCACGTTCCTTGTATATTTCCTGAAGAACCCCATTTCGCAGAGCAGCAATTTCCTCTTTTATTCTTGTCATTTCAAGCTCACTGCAATCATCAGACTGCGTTAGGAATAACCAAAGTTAGCATACAATTCCCATTCTGCTATTATACCAAACAACAATTATCTACTATATCAGGATTAAAAAGCAGTTTCAGTATCACAGTTCTGGAGTCAAATGCATTCTGAAGGTTCAGTCTCCATCCTGGAAACCTAAGAGATTCCCCTATAACCTGACCACAGGGAAGGGTGCACCATTTATTTACATAACAGACGAAATGTTCCCTTTGCCTACTCGTTTCTTAAGTCAAAGAGCTTGAGCTTTTTTTCTTTTGTTTAAAAAAAATTACCTGACCCCACATAATCATAACAGAAATATTGTTCACCTACCAGCAAAGCTAGGTTCCTTAATTCATTCACTTTTTTCTTCCCTAAGTGGGCATTCACCTCACGCCACCTCATTTATCAAGAATCCTTTTACCAGTGGCTTTCATCAATGTCCCTCATTTTAAATCCTTCTTGGGAGATCACTGTCCCTTTACAATGCTTACAAAGACACACATGCAGGTTTTCTTTCCTTAAGCATCTCCAGAGCAATTAATGTGCAATCTATGCATCTGTGCCAGCATCAGTGCTGTTTATTTGATTTAGAGGCAACTTTTACATTCTTTCAACTTTTTTGACGGGCAAGGGGGAACCCTAAAAATTGGAACAGACATTGACTTCTGCCTCCAAAAGGGAAGTACACATTATGAACAAAGTGGATATGGCTCATAGGAAAAGGTTTGCAGGTTAAGGTAGAAGTCTAATTTACTTGCTGTTACACAGTTGAACAGAAGAGGTAAGGCAGACCAACTCCAGCAAAGCAAGCACTATGCACACAAATACCACCCTTCAGACTGATCGGTGTAAGAGGCATTGCAGAAAAAGTAAATCACACAACCAGCAGGGTGAAAACGGCAGGACCAGACTATGCAGTACTGAGCAGTGACGGCCACCAGAGGGACCCCTTCCCTTTCCTTCCCAGAAGGGCTCCTTCCAGAGCTGTCTCAGACTGCACAGCAGCTGCATTTTGTGAAGGATTTCCCATGATTTTTAAGATAGTGTTACCTAACTGCAGTTCCCAGCTTGACATGAAGGAAATGCAGGTATTTAGCTCCTCACACAGCTAGTTAAAAGCATCGGTAGTGTGGCTAGGGACTGAAAAAACGTCTACATAAAGTTAAAAACAAATTCATGTAAAGCAACTAAGTCTTGACTGAAGGGACATGAAAAACATATCTTTGAAGTACAGAAGGTACAGACTGTTCAATGTAGTTACCACTGATTTGGTTTACATTCCTAAATGAATCTGAAATAACAAAACCTGTAATGTTTTCATACTTCCTCAAGGTTGTTCTTTTCAGCCAGTTTCCATCTTAAATTGGCCTTCAAGCTTTTCACAGTTTTCTTAATTGATAGTAAGTTGTCAATATTAGGACTTTTATTCAGCCATTCCTCAGCTTGTTTTTTGAACTAGAAAGAAAACAGAAAAACATTCAAGCATTCTGTTTTAATATGCTTTAATCCAATACATTAGAGAAACTGCCCTAAGCCTATCTGAATTCAGTTTTCAGGGTTTTTCCCCACAAAATAGTGTTTCATTTTACTGACATTAACAACCTCCTGGAAGACATTCTACTTAACCTGAGTTCCCTTAAGTTACATACTACAGATTTGCAGTGAATCCAGAGATTCCAGCTTTCATCATTAAGGGAAAAAAAAAAAGAAAACCACACAAACACACCACGCTTTGCATTTAGCTGAAACAAAACCTTGTCTGAGGTAACACACAACTGCTATTCTCAAACTTTAACCCAACCAATCTCTCATCACCAACTTACACCTAGAATTTCCATTATAAAATTAAAGAGAAAAAACAAAATTTTAAAGTGTCAGAAAGTGCTACTAATACAGGTCAGCATGACATAAATAAGGCATAAACCAACCTCAACGCTGGCCAAGTATCTGTTCTGTATGACAGTGATCAGATTCTGCTCTTCATGAACTTTATGCACAACTTTACTGTATGCACTCATAATTATTCCCTTCTCTGCCTCACCATGTTCCTAGATTGAATTATAGACACAAGAGCGATATTAAAGATTGAGTCATTCTCCATTCATACCAACAATGTTCCATTTGTAAAACCTTTACTGAGAAATTCCACTGTTACTGGAAAAACTTGTCTATCAGTTTTTCCTCTTCTTAAAGACGACTAAAGGAGAAATTAGTAAGTCTAAGAGTTCATCCAATACTTTTAGGAAAATAAAATTCATCAGCACTTCCATGCAGAGGATCCATTTCATATTCCACGTACTATGAAGGAGTTTTTTTCATTTAATGTTTCTGAAGATAGAACGGTTTAATAGATATGAAGCATCAAAGTAAGCAACCATTCTTGCAAAAGGAGTCGCTGGTTCTGTTGCAGATAGCAGTCAGAAGCAGGATAAACTGTTGGTGTGCTGTTCTGTAGTTAAAGCACAAATTCAACATTTGCTGATCATTCTCTGGCACACAAGGGGCTCACTGCAGGGACAACGCAAATACCTCAAAAAGTCAGCAAAAGAGAACCGAGGAAACACTGAACAGGAAAGGTACACAACTGGAGAAAAAGTTACCACAAGCATCAGAAAAAGATTCCCAGTGAGGCAAAAACACTTGCTCCATGCAAAAAGATGTATAGCATTTTGTCACTAAGACTGGAAACAAAGTTTATCCATAAGCATCCACAAGATGCAACAGAAACTTACTTAGGTATACTTTCAGGGCAAACACCAAAACTCAGAGCTGCTCAAAGAAATGTGAGCTTCTCTGTGCATACAGAGGGAAGCACCAGTTTTCTCAGTATCTCTTAGTTAACCAAGTTACAGAGTTGAGTTCCTGTAACCCCAAGCTGTCCTCTGCCTGTTGCCTAGAAAATGTTCTTTTCTCTGTAAGGAGCAACCTTAGTGACTTTTTAATCATGCTTCCACAAAGAACAAAAATGCTGTTCTGTAGTGAACAAACTTGTCTGGTACGTTAAGTGAAGCCTGAAACTGAAATCAAAGATGTATAAAACATACAAAAATGCTTAGAACCTACTGTTAAGTCAGTCTTCAGTTCTTTGCAAATATTCAACTCAGCCTCTTTGAGAACTTCATCCACATTGACAGCTACTTCCTCGAAATCTGAAGATGTTTCTGATGACAGGTCAAAACACTTCAAAGAAAAAAAAACAGCCATGTAATTCGAAGTTAGAACTTAGCAAGAAGACATCAAGAGCAGGCAAAAAGAAGATACAAAGAACAAGCACTACTGGAAACCTAATCAGAATTTCTGTCAAATATCACCTTTAACTACCTGACACTTGAGTGATACAGCAATTTCTAGAACTAATGTAGCCATGATTCACTAAGCAAAGAGTTGAATTGTTCATGGAAAAGTTCAGGTTTGAAACAGGTAAATGAGTTCATCATGACATTAACAAACTTTAGTCACTTTTGTACTTCAGTCACTTGCATACATGCAAAGTAGCACTTTGAATTGCACACAGCAATCACACAAACCCACCTGCACGTAAGTACGTTCTCCCAGTCTAATAACTGACATGGTTATAAATATCTGCAAGTAATTCATAAACATTATGCTGCACACAACATGCACCAAGTCTATGCTGCCACTGAACAGTATTTACCATGAGGTTACGGCACACTGTTACTCATAACAACATCTGGCCACTGTAAATGGTCTGGGTACAACAAAATGCAAATATCTATTCACTACAAAATGGTAAAACACTGATGGATTATGCACAGTTCACACTGGCAGGAAGGTTACATTGATACTGTCTGAGGATGTTTACACATAACAGTGCAGCAGAAAATGCAATCAATGAAGCTGGGTCTGCAGGAATAAAGAAAGAGCAACTTACAGTCTTCTCAGTAAGATTAAGAGTTCAAAACTCAGCAAGAACACAGGTATTAAGCACAGAAGCAGAACAGCGAGAAAGTTACTTCCCAACTTTGCACCTTCTTTACAAACAGAGCTCAGCAATAACCCACTTCCACAGTTTACCACCTTTTAAGACAAATACCATGTGTAGACATACTAGCTCTACTGCCCCCAACTTTCTACAACTCAGATCAAAAGAGCCCCAGCATCTATGTGGTATTTCAGCAAACGTCATAGGAAACGCAATTAAAAGTGGGTAATTTATTTGCATAAGTTCTCCACATTCAGTATTCCAAATGAGAAAAAAATTATATATTTGCCTGCAATCTGTATCTAAACTATTTTGAATCAGATTGGCTTCTCCAATAACGTTAAGTCCTCATTTACAGTGCTCCTTCATCTCCTTTAACAGCATTTATGAACTAGCACCTTTTAAAATCTTAATAATTTCTATCCAAAGGCTACTTGAAGGGACTAATGAAAGTATTCCAGTCACATAAGGATTAGATAGAGTATAAGATATATAAGAGTTATAGTTGCATAAAAGCACTGATCTTTAGTCAAAAGACATCCTTTCACAGGCAAGCATAAACCCTCACTTGGTACCAGCTCACCGCAAAGGTATGCTAAGCACAGAGATAAATTAGCACTCTGTTCCTCAACACACACCTTCTCCCCCTGCAACAAGGCGCTGACATTTAGTTCCACTGCTCATATGCACAAGCTCCCTGCCAAAGGCAGCTGTCCCTACTAAGGACTATTGCACACAAGCTTAGTTAGATAAAACGTCATGCTTCATCTTTTTCCGTGACAGGAGAAGTGGACTTGCTTGACTTACCTTTAAGATACCACTGAACAAGTCAATGAGAATTTTCAAAGCAGCATCTGTATCATTTCTGATGTGAACAAACTCCTCCATTTCAGCACACTTCCATTTAAAGAACTGTTGAAACACCTCCTCAGAGTCATTCACTTCAGATACTTGACCATAAACCATCTCCAGAGAACCAGACAATTCCTGTGCATCAAAGCAAACAAAAACAGCAGGTTTGCAAAACAAAATAATTTTGCGGCAGTATTCTATAAATAAAAATCAAGACATTTAATGCAGAAAGACTTGGTACTACCTCCTGACATAACATTACTTATATTACAAAATCCTCTTCCTGCATTAATCGAAGTTTTTTTTATATTCCACTTTCCTTTCATATCCAGTGGCAGCACCTCTATTCAGAGAACATAATGCAGAAATGGATCTCACACTACAGTCTGATTCTCCCTCCAAAACCCAGAAAGGAAAAACACCACAAAAAGCTTAGCAGATCATATCATGTCATTCGTATTCTAGTCTCTTCTACCTTACAGGCTGGACTGTGAAATTATGCTCCTTAGGACAAAGAGCAAGAAGGGGTTCCGTTTATAATGCACCAGAAAGCTGCCTTCCATGCAACTGGGTAGGAAGTCTCATGCAGTCTCATGCTCAAAAATATCTGAGCTGCAGTATGCTTGCATACAACTTGCTATAGCTCAAGAGGCAAAATTCTTCCTACAAAAAGGGATTTGACTGGACCAACCTTTTTTTTTATTTATTTATTTTTTTAAATAATATGCCATGTCCTCCACGTTTACAAAAACTAGTCACACCAGAAGAGCACCTGCAAGTATTCCATCATACTGTCCTCAAGGAAAAGAGTCTTATAAGTTAAGTCCCATTTCCTCCCATTTATCTTCCACATAAACACACTTCCCTAAAGCATTAGTACCTTTATCAGCAAGATAACAAGTTACCATACAAAGACTGCTCCATGGTCCACAAGTACACAAACCAGCCTGCTAAGTGTGACAACTCAAAACAGGAGGAACAAGCTACTGTAGGCTTACTGTGCAGCAGAGGAAACACATGCTTGCAGGCAGCTAACATGGGACAGCTGACAACTATTCAGCTCACACCCCAGCCTGCTTTGGAATAACTTACATACATATCCATACCCTCAACCTTCCTCTTAACCATCGTAATATTACAAGTTGGAAATCAGGCAGCTAAACCCAACTGCATGTTCCAGCCCCAGTCAGTTGGATTCAGCTAGGACTGAAGCTTCTGGAGTTTGTCTGTAGTTCAGGCCAGCAATGGCTCTTACTAGAAAGCATAAAACCTAAGTCAGAAGAAATGTGTGATGGGCTGGGTTTGCAGTGCACAACCTCAGTGAGACAGGCATTAGTTCCCAAGCTCCTGTTGTTCTGAGATGCACTGAAAAATATTCTTTTCTCCAGGACAGTGCAAGTGTGACCTCTTAAGCTCTGAAACACGGCAACCGAGGTTCTCACTGATTTTTGCCAAAGAGGTTCGTTTGGGAAAGCTATTCTGATCATCTAGCTTCTACTACAGGGTAAGACCTTTAAGCTAAAGCACAAAGCCCATTTAACACACACAGACACATTTCAGTACCCCTTCAAGTATTTAAGAAATATGTATTATATTACAATTTCACTGCAGTACAATTATCCAGAGAATGTTTAATGTCTACCACCTAGTGGATTAGCACAGCATAACCTTTAAACACACACTAAACACAAACCAGTTTTCCTGTTTGGAGAAGCAGGATCTACACAGGGTCTCCAGTGACAGAAAGCCATGAAATGCTATTCATCTAAACTCTAATTAGATGCTCATCTGCATATCAGACTAGCACCAAAAATAAATGCATCAAAACATACTTGAATGGTGTTTAAAAATAATTCCACACTTTACTTCTATTAATACTGCTCCAACCTTACACAATTCTGCGTGCTGCCTGTAACTGGGGTGTTTTTCATAGGAACCCAATCTTGTACAGGCGTAGGAGAGTAAGCCTCCAGAATTTGTACAGACAAGCTGTTGAAACCATTGCTAACCTTTCTCCCTCTCCAAAAACACTTGCACAATCAAAATAAAACCAAGCAGTATTTCTGAAGTTTAAAAGACGAAAATAACGTATTTCTAACAAAAAAGCCCAGAAACACCAGTTTGATAATCCTACCATTGGTAAGACTAATTTTGAAGAGTTCCTACTGCATCTACAGAGCCTATCTCCTCATTTACTCCCCCACTTTCTGTTGTTGGGTTCACTTGTAGAGAGAAGGGGAGGAGGAGAGAAGAGAGGGAGAGATAAGAAGACTCCCAGTATTGACGTGGAGTCAATACTGCTTAACAAGCCTCCTAGACAAAAAATGCTTTAACCACTCTGCACTTTGCCATACTAGCCCAAACTACACAGCCGACTTAACAGAGAGATCTAGGAGAGCATATAACCCAACCATGAAAGGCACTGACTTGTTAATTGTAGGTTCTCTCTAGTGCTCGCCTTCTAAGTTTTCTGTGCCTTGTGAATTTGTTAGTCACCAAATACAGTACAGTAAGAGAAAACTCTTGCTCAAATCCAAGATAATTTGCTTCAGAAACAAAACATCCCAAAGACCACGATCACAAATAATACTGAGAACAAGTGTCAGATGTACAACTTACCTCAGAAGTGTAACCTAAAGCTTCACCTCCTGCTGTTGAGGTCCCTAACTACAAAGCATGTAACATTTAAGAAACATCTCCAAAGATTCCCAGTTTTTCAGAATCAGTAAAAAGCTTCTGCCCTACCTGCAACATTTTTGAGCGCTCAGAGAGGAACAGCTGATCCACTTCTGAAATAAATTCATTAACTGCAGAATACAGCTTCTGTTGCACCTCATTTCTCCTGATAATCAATTCATCTCTTTCATCCTATGCAGAAGGAAAAGCGAATGAGCACCTCACACCCAAATCCCCCCTACACAGAGTGACAGAAAAAAGTGGTAACCCCGCAAAATATATGTAATACACAACTGATGAGAATGAATGAAAAAAATAATTTCATTTTGACATCTACTCTAACAAAATATATAATATAAATATAATGCATCTGTAACATAAGTACATATACACAAGCAGGTTCAGTTTTTGATTTTATTTTATCCCATGAAAGCTTAGAAGATGACTAAATCGAGAGTTTGTAAGTATCCAGAGAAGAGACTAGAAACATTTTTGTCAGTAACAGACAACTGAATTAGATCCAATGGTTGGTAAATGAAAGATAGACATTAGAGAAAGACAGTGAATAGCTATGAATAAAAACTCAGGTTGCAGCATACACCATTTTAAAACATAAAACCCAGACTAGCAATTGAGCAGATATTATTCAGCCAGACAGTAACAGACTAAATAACAAAAATCAGTGAATTAAGTTCTACTATATAAGTTAAACACAAAGCATTGCTTCTGCAGGTAAAAAAAAATAAATAAATAAAAAATAAAAAATAAAAAGGCAGAACAATAATTATTTAATAGGTACTTCTGCGTTTTCTGGACATCTCTGGTAACCAAAAGCACACACAGTTTTTACAGACTTCTTGCTGTTTTACGTATGTAAAGCATGAGCCAGCTTGAGAAAGAATATTTAACACACTGCATAAAAAAACGTATAAGGACGCCTGCCAAAAAGAACACTTTCCAAGACAAATTTCTGCAAAATATTGCTTCAAAAACTACAGCAATAAAGACTTAAGTGCAGTAAAAGACTTAACCAACCAACCAAATTCCAAGTAATACTAGTCCAACACTAAGTAAATTCAACGTTCTACAAAGGAGAGAATGACACTTGATGAAGTCAGGACACAGCTCAAGAGCCACAGGACAAGTCTCCTTCCTCTGCATGCCATTTAAGTGGGTACACACAACAGGTGATGCCTCAGGGAACACCTGCTACATAACTTCAGAAAGCATTAAGTATTTTAAAAGCATTTTACATTTATAGAAGTATTTTGCAAAGACTTAAGCTCATGGCAATGGTAGACAGTAGAATTAAAACTCCTTTAGAAGGATGAAGATTTCTCAAACTACACCTAGAAAATTTACTCGAGTCTCAGTCTCATACCCCTCAACAAACAAACCACCACCACCCAACCACCAGACCCAGTCATGCCAGATGCCCATCTACCTTTCCATCTCGTTTCAGAGAGCTCCAGCAATGGGGTTATTACAAAAGACTGTAAAAGGAGGATATGCATAGTGCAGTCACCTCATCGATGCTTTCTTGCTTTAATGGCCTCAAGATAAAGATACACCCCCTTCCACAGATACTTTCTAATCTTTTTGAGCCTATTTCTACTTTTGACCTCAGTTTTTGGCTTTCTTTAGTGCAAATTACTACTTTGCAGTATACGAAATAGTTAAAACTAGCTCTTGCATCAGCAACCTCATTGATTGCTCCCCAACATTTTCTTTTTAATGTAACAACTAAATAATAAATATATTATTATATGTATACTACAGTCTTCAATAAAACAAATCTTGAATCAGCTTCTAGTTCTAAACCATAAATTAAGCAACACTCCATAAAATACTGCAATTCTGAACATACAGTGTTTGTGTTACATATATACACTGAGTTATCCGCCTACATTACGATCAGGGCAACTTCAATCATTTGTGTTTCTTCATCTGTAAAGCTGCCATCCTGCCAGTAAAATTTTGTAAGAGAGCTGGTTAAATGATCAGCACCAATATCCCTCCCATTTGAGTACGGATCCTTCCTACACTGAGCACAGAATTTACATCGAATTCTATGATTATTTTTTGAAACATTTTAAAGTACTTTCTCTCCAGAAGAACGACCTTCGTTATTTTTACACAAACCATGCGCAAGGACCACCTCAGTTCACTGATTATCTTTTTATGTTTCTAAGACATCCATTCATTACATTAACACCTTATTCAGGAAGGAACCATTCAATCACCCATCTTCAGTTGGGGCAGCATCCAGACATGAAATTAATTAAATTAATTCAAAAAATTCTTCATTAAAGAAATGAATAAAAATATAAAAAAAGAATAAAACACAAGAATACCACCACTACACATTTCAATGATTTAAAAAAAAAATGTGAGTAGTAATCAAGTTAAACCAGCACTAACAAACTATGAAACCCCAGAAAATGAATATTGAAATACCATTTTCTCTACATTCAAATTCTGTTGGGTTTACTCCCCTGCAGTATCGTTTAAGATGTATTACATTTATCCTAAAGCAAGACATTTGCTCTTAAGAGCTTACAAACAAATGAGACTTGGGATAAGGAGAGAGGGAGGTTTAAGGAACAGCACGATGCTTATGCACCGAAGAGCAAGATTTAACTTTGCAAAGTCAATTTTGACAGATAAATTGACAGATTAAACAGAGTTAAAACAGACTGTTATAGTTTAATAGGCAGCTATTTCACCCATCTGTTTGGGTTCACTGGGCTTCCTGTACACAGGGTATCTCATTATCTCATTTCAACTAAGCAGGAAACAAAGTTAGCACAACCAAATATGTTGATGTCATAATCAAAAATATGTTATCCTACCTCTAGCCAACATAATTTAAGAAGGGATGACAAGCAGAATAGCAAGCACACCGTTTTACCACGTGCATCTTGGACATTTCTTGTATTTGGAAATACCGCAACAAAGACTCTAGCACGTTACAGCACATAAAATACATTTTAAACTAAAAATGGTTCTCATGGGGAGAAAAAACACCACCTAGAGCGTATGATAAAAACAGGACAATATTGGTAGCACAAGATACTCTCTTATTTCAGATTCATTACCCTAGCCTTAGCAGGATGCCACCAAAGCTCATATTATGCACACTTCACCTCCCAAAACCTTCAGAATACCTGAGACAAGTTCGGCAAGACCCTTGAAACATCCTGCTTCCAGCTACTACCAATCCATCTTTAAAGAATAAATTAATTCTTCAGGGAGATTTGCACTTAAGCACACTTCCCCATTTGCAAATACTTTATGGTTCTTGGGCACTCTGGGGGATACCTGACACTTAGTAGAATTCCTGTCTTCTCTACATTTCCCAATTTAAAGTAGTTGTCATGGTAGTGTCACAACTTTCCCTCTTCAGACAGCATGAATTTTCAAAAACCATGGCATGCTCTTTAAAAGTCATAAGATTTTGTGCTGCCATTCATTTACACTTTAGTTTAGGCAAGCAAGAACAATGTCAGAAGTGGAGGAAGGGGTTCATTTCTTAACAAAATCGGGCCATGTGAGGTCACACCTCACCAACACAAACACATGGCTGAAGAAACACGTGGAAAAGCATAGTGCTGCCTTTCCATAGTATTTCAACTATTTTAACAGTGTAACACACTATCATGCGTCCTACAGACATAACTTCACTGTTAGCCACCTTTCACAACTAAAGGGGATGGCAGTATCAAGATAGTCTAACGTGCTCCAACAAATTTGTCCATCAGAAAAACCTCAAGCACTCTTCAAGAATTAGATCTCTTTTCATGTTTCTCATAGAAGAACACTATTTGCCGGGGCTGTCAACTCAAAGAAGAAAAAAGGAAAAAAAATGGTTATTCTTCTATACATTACTGGCCTATACAAGGCAAGGCCAAAATGTTATGTGTGTATTAACAGCTTAACATTGTCGTGTTTTATATCTCAGGTTTTAGTAAATAAAAGAACCAGTTTTCACCTACAGCAACTGAACATGTCATGCTACCCATGTTTTAATACATTTCCCTGCAAAAACAACAAAAACAGAACTTATTTCAGATCTCCACGTGGCTTATTATTTTTTAGTCTATTTCACGAGGTATTAAATTCAGCGCAATGCAGCAATTCCTCTTAAGCAGATATGTTTAAAAGGATTTAGGTTATAGGTGAAAATACTCATAGGTATTTGCTGTCATCTTCCCTCTGCATAGCTACCTTCCCCTCCCTGCCTTACCACAATGCAGGCGACCCTCCTGTTCTCAAAAGCAGCACCTCCTTACATGAGGGACACAATACATAAGCTTTTTTTTTTTTTTTTTTTTTTTTTTTTAAATCATCGCAGCTATTTCTACGTACCCCGGCAGGCTTGTGGTGACTGCTGCTGCTGCAAAGCTACGCTAGATGGCATCTTTCCCCTGTACAAGCCAATACAACTGCCGTTTGCATACTGCTCTCCCTGCACATCTCCATGGGAGGGAAGCATATACTAGTGTAGCAGCATGCTGCTTTACGAAAGGTTTTAAGGATACACCAGCTGCACAGCAGAAGTGTTTAACTATTACAGAAGATAAACCCTTTAGCCACCATGCTCTGATGTCCTTATAAAAATCGTGAGTGCCAAAAAGTCTGCATTTACCAGAAAAATAACACTCCATAAACATAGCGGCTATGACAAAGGTAGCAAAGCTCTGATGTTACCTGGCAGAGGTTTCCATTCTGTGCTCATATCAAGCTACACTTACAAGACTAAAACACTCTGTAAACAGCTATTGAACTACTGTGCTTGTGACAAAAAAATAATTCCAACCTACCACGTTTTGGCATAACTGAATCATCTCTTGAGCCAAGTCATACTCTGTCCAAAGCTTCTGCAATTTTTCCAGGGAACACGGAACAGTGAGACATCCTTCTGTAACCACTTTTATGGCTTGTGAAAGCTGCTCCCCAAAACCAGCATTCTTTTTTGCGTGCCTAAATAGTAAGGAAGAAACAGCATCATACCCAGAGAATACTTTTTCCCCAGAACTCAAGCATTTTAAAAATCAATGCTATTTAGACCTCTTCAACATAAGGACCTTCAGATAGCACCTGCCATGTTAACCTAGTTTCTTCCACAAGGCAGTAGCAGCAAGTTGACTCACTCAGCTGTTAAATCCCTTTTTGAGGAAGGAGGAAATACCAAGAACATATTCATTATATCTCAGTATTAACGTGACTGTATATGGAAATTCTCTCTTGCTCTTAATTTCTCTTCTGTCTCATTTCTTCCCCTAGTAATTTCTTCATTCATCTGCCACAAACATATAAACCAATGTATATTATATATAGTCCTTCTTAAAGGACTTCTTAAACCTTCTTAAAAGTTTTGTCCCTTCTTTTACAGCTTGAGGGGCAATTTTGGCTACCCAGTGAGACACCTCTATCAGCAAGACAGAAACCTAAAGGGACTTTTGACTGCCCAGGTACTTTGAACAATTAGCTGCATTTACTAAGGAGCATTTTCCTTTAAGATGGAATAGAAAGATCTACCAGCCATGGCAAAGAACCAGAAGTTAACTAAGTCATCTGATGAGCAGTCAGAAGCAGGCAACACAAATCCCAATGTGACAAAAATCTTAGGTTTCAGCCTTGGTCTCGGGAAAGGGTATTTTCCCAAGCTCTGTATAAAACATGGCTTTAGTACCTGGGAAACTAAAAGCATGCTTTCAAGAGATAAACAGGGCAGTGACAAAACGTACTATTTTAGAAACAAATACATACCTAATTTCTTTCAATACTTTCACATTAGCAGCCAAATTTCTCATTTTTGTTCCAATGTAATTACGTAAGGTTTCCTCAAAACATTCAGCAGTTTGCCTGGACGCTTCCTTCTCCCCCTGAATCATTCATTGATTTTGGAGCAATGTTTCAGAAAAAGAGAGTCAGCTGAGGTTACTAATATGCAGACCATAATTTAGACTTCAAAAAAAAAGTTTAAAAACAAAGACACATACATTTTTGAAACACTAACAAAAACGCTAGAAAGACACAAACGAGGGAGACTTCATTTTTTTTTAATAGCTTCTTACAGGCTGATGGTTCATTTTCTTCCTTTTGTTTTAGTAGTGATGTGTTTAAGCGTGTTTCTTCAATTGCTCCCTATTTGCTAGCAACTTTTCAGACAGTAAGGAATTGTTTTGAATGCAGAGGTATTTTTCAGAAAGGCAAGTTTAGGGAAGTCAAGTTCAGGACCACATTCAACTCCTTACTGTCATAATCACACCTCAAAACAGTGCAGAAATAACTCTTGCTGTATGTACAACCACCGCGACCTTCCCATAAAGAATTTTCTCAGAACAAAAAGGTAAAAGCAAGAAAAACCCCACTAGGCTGTATTCCCCAAAGGACTGCCTAAAGTTAAAAGTGCTTGCTCTCATACTACCAAAAAGTTCTTATAAACCCCATTTTAAATAATGAAATAATCTTTATTATTAAAGACAAAAAAACACATGACCACCCCCACACAGAAAGACTTAAATAGTTTTGTATTTACTGATGAGCACTTGAAGTCTCTTGACAGTAGAGCATTTTTGAAGTACCCCTCAAAGTAGCGACTATCTCTTCTAAAACACATTATTGCCTACTTCAGTGTTTTTATCAGGGACCAAAGATTGTCAGAACGTACACAACTTTTCATTTCAGATTAGCTCACCTGCAGTCAGCACCAAGAAGTAACTAAACCGTGTGGGAAGCAACTTAAAAAAAAAAATAATCAGGATATATAAAGTAAATGCTTTATAAGAATTCTTTTTTATAAGAATTTATAAGAATTCTTTTTAAGAATCCATTGAATTCAAGTAACTTTTCTTCGCTGCAGACCCATATTCTATTGTTTGTAAATTTAGTGTTAAGAGGAATACACAAGCACATTAACTTTAGTTGATGAATCTGCACTGTAATAGCTCAGGCAGTGTATGGAGAAACACGGGTATTCTAGGCAGAGGTAACTGAGTAGCAAAGCTGGTTGTGAGTAGTTTTATTACCCCAAGAAAAAATAGGAAAGAGCTATGAGCAATCTCAGGCTTGGGGTTGTCAAACGTATTGGTGAAATGGCAGATTTTCCTCTCTTATCTGTACAGGTTAAGAATTTGGAGATTTTTCTCAACTCAAACAAGAGCAACATCCTTTCACACAATCTCTTCTCTCTACTGCCTTTTATCACACGCAGAATTTTTAAGCCTACTGGTAACTAAGTACTGGGCTTCTCACATAGTATTAAGCAGGAACTTCCTCTGGAAGAAACATAATTATGTGGTATCTGCATCTTTTCTATTCAGCAGCAATGAAGGAAACAAACATTTTTATCCAGTCCTAAAATTCAACAGCTGCAATGATTCTGTGATACTTTGGAATTTTCAGCCCAACATCCAGAAAGTTGTTTTAGCCTTTAAGTGATGAAAAAAGGTGTGGACAACATTATAAACAAAGCATGTTTTTCATCACAAAGTGCAAAACTCCAAGCTCAAATTGAACACCCAGATCCAAAGCAGCAAGTGCAGTTGCAAGCTGGTTCACGCACCAAGGCAGGGCAGCCTGGACTGCCACACAGGTGGTAGGTAACACATCACCAGCATCTCCCTGCACCAGCAGGAGCTGAGTCTTTGGTCAACCAGTCAGTCCTGTTGGATTCCACACAGCAGTATGAAGAAACCACATCTGCAACCAGGAAAGAAGCACCTTCTTTGCAATTCCACATACCTGAAGTTCACCTTTCAGCTGCTCAACTTTCAGCTCTAGTTCCTTCTGCCTCCTCAAGAGATTTACATTCTCCTTTCTGAGCGCTTCTTTATCCACTTGAAGCTTTGCAATCTCTTCAGCCAGCTTCTGATCTGGTCTTACTTGTGCCAAACTTCTGTTAGGCACTGGGGCTGAAGCTAGCATTTTTTCCCTTTAAAGAAATTAAGAGAAATTAAAAATAAGAGAAATTAAAAATAATCCACCATGATGTGCATTCTTTCATGCTACAGTAGTTTCAGTAACTACAGAACACCACAAAAAGACTAGAAAAGCATCTACACAGTTACTCTTTAATTCTTTACCAATTCTCCACTCTTATTCTCTTATAAGAGTGGAGACTGTTATAAACTAACAGCATGCACACATCATTTGAAGACAATCCTTATGTTTTCATATCACTAAATCAGATCTCTTTCCCATCCAAAAACTGGATTACAGTACCACACTGCAGACCCAGAAAAGCCAGTGTCCAACGTAATTCAAGTCTTCTCCCTACTTTTGCCTCTTTTTAATAAAAGGATTTGGAGAATACCTAACTCAGGCCAGATTAGAGTATCCAAGCATTCATAATGAGGCATTTTACAATGGACTCAGGACTTTTTGGAAGAGCACATCATTTCATATTTGTTAATGGCACAGACTTGCCTAAGTCATCTAATTGTAACACAGATTGGAATACTATGCTAGTATGTGGAAGGGCATGCCCTCAGGAGCTTCATTAAAATGTCTGAGAAGCTCAGATTATGGAACATAACCCTTTTTTTTTTTTTTTTTTAGGGGGAGGTGGCTGGAGGGGGAATGCTGTGGGGTGGTTTTTTGGAAGAACATTACTTCTTACATCATCGCACCTCTCTGAATGCCAAGCACCATCTTTTCCACCCACAAACGTCTTCCTCAGCAGCCTGTTGCCATGACAACCCTAGCAACTGTAGGACAAGTTTATTTTAAAAGATTTCCGACAACTGAACTGCCAACTTACCACTACCTCTTGTCAACGTAATTACAAGTTGCAGAGACATCACTATCCCCTAACGCTTACTTTCGGACTGCAATTGCTGGCTTTATTTCTCATAAGCACACACTGTTACACTCCTACACAAATAAATAACCAAAATATGTTTGTCCTGCTAGGTGAATGTACTTTTATGTTACACATTTATGTAAAATGAGTTTTTAATATGAGTAAATAAACAGGGAATAGCTACCAGGAGTCTCAAGGACAAGCGCGTGGAAATTACACACATGCATAAACAAACATCACTGCCTATAACTGAGGCCTGATATCTTGCAACCTTCACTTCCAACTGAGGTTCACTGCATCTCCTTCTCTGTTTAATAGCTGCTACCCCTTCCTTCTTTCTCAAAATCCCATGTTAAGATATACTAGAGAAATCTCCCTGGAAAACAAATGAGGAAGAACGAGCTATCCAACACGCAACAACACGAACAGCTTCTCTGCGGACTGATGCCCTAATTACAGCCACCACACAGACTCGCATGTACTTCCCTTCCACTCAGTACCACTACTAGTAGATGCTGGAGTGACAGAAAATGAACCTTGCACATTAGATGCTCATTTTCCCCTCCGTCTTCACATCTCCACACACCCAGCAACCAAGCTCATCAGGCCACTCACACAAACCCCACGGCCTTACTTTGTGACAACCATACGGTTCCCAGCAGCGTTCTCACTCCTTGTGCTGGCAGACACAGGGTCAAAGAGCCCACTTGGACGGCTGCTCTGCGCACGACCAGGCCTGTTCACCCACAGGGGAACTGGGACTTTTATCTTCTGATGTTGGTTTTGCATAGCATCGACTTCTCTCCGTTCCTCATCTTCAGCATTTCCTGGAGATCTGCATTTTTCAGCAAACCCTGCCTTGGCCACTTCTTCTCCAATGTCTATTTTCTCACATTCTGCCTGGACAATGATGATACCATCCTTCTGCTTGACCTTCTCTCGTACTTTTATTTCTTTTTCGAAAACTAGGCTGCCCAAGAACTTCTTCCCCTGTAAAATAGAGTATGTTGATGTTGTGTACTCATCATTCTAAATACTTGTAGTTGAAATCAGCTATATTTCTTCTATGAAAGAAAAAAAAAGAGGCATGTTTAAGACCAAAGCCCAAAAAGCAGAACAAAATAAAGCTTCCTGTGCTTAACACGTTTATTCTGAAACAATGGTGCATCCCTACAATGACTGTCTCTGATCTGATTTCTGCCAATGTCAGACTGGACATCAACAGCAAAACTCCCTCAGCATTCAACTCCAAAGAATTCAGCATCATTTATAGGTGACGAGTCCAAAGACCCACCAACTCTCAAGGGAAGTTGGCAACATAGGGTTATTCAAGTCTTTTAAAGGATACAAGACCATAAAAATTAACGTGGAAAGATATTTGAATTACATTGTTTAACAGCCTTTCAATACACGGTCCAGAGGCTGGAAGAGACGAAAGCAACAAGTAAATTATTATGTGCACCTACCTTCTTGAAATCTACCTTACTGAAACCACTCATTCAGAGATCAGGAAATGCCAGAATTGAAGCTGTCATTTTCATCAGTAATAACAAAGCACAGCAGCTTTGAAAGACTGGGGAATACACTCAAGACCTTCAAACGGCATCTGACAGAAAGTTAGCTTTTTACCAAGAGGGTTTTTCCCTTCTGCTCAACTACTTCTGAACACATGCTGGTTTTGCTTAAAATTAAGAAGGGAAGAGGCTGGAGGCAGGAAAGGGGCATAATTTCAAACAACACTGAGCTAATAAAGAAAGTTTTACCTCAGGTAACAAGAACATGTGAAAAACATGGAAGCAATAACAGATTTCCACCTGCACAGGGATATGACAAGGCAAGCAGGCCAGCCGGTCCAGCTCTTCTGGCAACTGCTGCTCTCAAGTCACCAGCTGGTGAAGCGTGGGCAGTACCAGCAACAAGCCTGAAAAAGCGTAACTTCAACACTGGAAAATGAGCGGTGACCAGGAAAAGGAGACCATCACTAGTAAAACTAGACCAAGGGTGTTGAGCTTTTACCAGTTCTGTTGGCATCAGCTCCTGAGCCTGCAAAACTGTAAAACCATATTCTAAAGCCACCTCCCAGCACATTCTGAACTGATTTTTAACAAAACACTTTTCGTTTTTGGAATACGATCAGGGCAAGAGATCAGGCAATGCTTCACAGCATGCCCTGCTATCATGATTAAACCCCTGTCTCTTCAAGAACTCCTCCTGGTGACAGCATGCTGGTATCTGGCATCATCTATTACAAGGCACATCGTCTTAATGCTTCAAAATCTGTCACTCACCTGGTCAAATGTGTTTAAGTTCTGGTCAGCTGGTATCCGCAGTCCCCACAGCCTGTACTTCTTGGCAACACTTGGACATTGTAAGTTTGCTGGGATTTCAACTATTTCTGATCTATTAAGAACCTCTGAATTTCCATAGTCAATGTATAATACCTGACACTGCAACAATATAAAATGTAAATAAGCAGAGGCTACAACATGAACCTCCTACAGAAATGTGTGGTGAAAGCTAAAATATAAGCATTTTAACAACCGTGCACAATGCAAGTACTACATTTGAGGCAGAGACCAGAACCCTCTATACTAAGCCTAGCATACCCTTCAGAGAAAGGGAAAGAAGTCAGAAAGAACACACAACTTGGCATCTGCCTAAAAACAAAATCTTTCAGGCAATCTAATGTTTGCAAACCAACCGGCGTGTTCAGGAATTATCATTTTAAATAGGAACTATTAGCCGTCTGTGTCAGTCACCTGAAACTGATGAGCAACCCTTTCAGTGCATTTGCATCAGTGCTAACATGTCACACAAAGACTGCCATTTTCACATCTCAGAAGTCTGAAATTAAATAGCATTGCTTAACAACATTAACTATCACTTGTGAATCTTTTTCAAGACATACAAATGGCACTTTGCAACTATGTCACGTTTTGTCAGTCCTCCCATCAGCAACTTCCAGAACTACAGGTCACTTTAATCTGTATCATACGTGCATATTCACTGTTTTTAAAATTTACTCAGACAGCAAGGTTAAAACAAACAGGGATGAGTTGCATTTATTTCCATCCTCCTGCATGGAGACCTGATAAATAAGTAAGGACAACAAAAATATATTTCCTGCCTTTTCATTGTTGATCACTTGCTGTACCATACATCTGTACCAACATCTGTCTTCAGAAAAACACCCACCATAAATCTGAAAATAAGGAAAAAAAGATCAGGAATTGCATTCTGAAAACATAAGCATACCTCAAGTTGATATTCATAATACATTACAAATCTCGTTTTCACACGTCTAAAATTCCCCCAACAGCAGCATGAAAACAAAGTAATGCATGGTAACCTATCTCTCACAACAGCATATGCTAGCTGCTTCAAAAACATACTCCTCTACTCCACAAACAATAAAGTGAAGAATACCTTATAACTTGAAAAATATCAATATTTTGCACAGCATGTTCATGTATGCATTTTTCTACAAATGTATAACTACAAAATTTTACTGGCATTGCCAGCTTAGTAAGCCAAACAAAGGAACATGTCAGGAACCCCACAAATATGCTGAGTTTACTGTTGATGCGTTTTCTTCCTTTTCAAGAGGAATGCAGAAGGTCATTTACCTGCACACACAAACAGTTCAAAGATAAAGTCTTTTATTTAAACCATATTTTGCAGTAGGCCATCAGAGGTTCACACAAATATGGAAGTTACTACCACTCTTTGCAGTTTTAACTTATCATATAACTGCTACTAAATATGTTATCTTCTTAAGAGCACTTTCCTTAGGCTTCTAAGTACTACAGGTTTTCATAGGATCTCCCACAATTTTGAGATGGAACAACGAATCACATATCTGAAAAAGCAGTGCTCTCTAGTTAAAGACAACCCATAACATGCGCTAGATAACACGAGAATTCAACATTTTATATAAAACCATTAACGAAATACTACAAAAAATGTTATATTTAATTGTATGTGTCTCCATAATTTAATTGAAGTCTGGAGTGCAGAAAGAAATAAGATTTGCTCACACAAACCAAGCATTTTCTTTAGGAAAGCCAGCAGTTCTTAAATATTTGAGAGAATATGACCCACAACATAATTAAAGATCAAGAAAATACCAGAGAAAATAGCTGCACAAAATTAAAGCTTTTACATTCAGGCAGAAAACAAACTCTGCACACACACAGCCTACGTACCTTGCTAAAATCAGGCTTGCCAAAAATTGCATTAGCCCGAGGACAAGCTTCTGCCAGCGCACAACTTAATTTCAAGAGGTCATTACATCTACTGATACCCTAAGAAGTGTGGAGAGAGGGCTTGAGTTATTAACTGTCACTTTTAATAGCTGCTTGATGGCTTATAACAGCCAAAAATTAAATCAAAACAGTTGCACTGCTGTTGAGACAAGTAACGCCCCACCTTAAGCTTTCGATCTTCATGATTTTAGTTGAATTTGCAAGCCTGCTCTCATTTTCTTCCAAAAATAAATGAATGAGAGGCAGGTAACATACCCAGAGAAATAGTTCACAAGAACATTTTTAACAGTTTAATGACCTGATTCGCAGGAAGTACGCAGATCTTATTTATCAATCCTGCCTCGCAAATTTTAGTATGTGTTCGTTGTTCTTTTCCTTCATAATACTAGAAGACATCAGCTTTGGCATACCCCTCATTTTCCTTATTTGCAAAACTTGGGCTTGGTTCAGCTAAAAAGCAACAGATTCTTTCCCATTACAACTTGTTATCTGAATCACTCACTGTAAGACTGTCAGTTCCAGTAACATGACATTTATTAGATGTCATCCTACTTGCAATTCAAAGCAAAGAATCCAGAGCTCAGAGCAGGAAACAAAGCATTAATGCAAGTAAATATTCTGTTGTCCTCAAAAGCCCACTCTTAACTTTCACACCTTACAATGCTAAATAAGACACCGTAACTGAGTCTCAGAATCCTAGGGTATGAACCCAAAGGAGAATGAACCATCATTATTATATTTCAATTAAAAAAAAAAAAAAAAAAAAAAAAAAAAACTTTTTTTTTTTTTAAATAAAAAAGGTGTTATATAGGCAGAGCAAACAAAGCTTGGTCTCTCTCCCCTAATCCGTATTAACAATAAGGCAAACGGCAGCACCTCCTGTGACTGGCTGCAAGCTAGGCAGCGCCACCTAACACACACCAGTTATAGCTCTACAGCCAGCAGACCAAACAGAAAAGGCAACCCTAGGGGCTCCTAGATTTCCCCTTCTCTCTGCCACATCAGTTAATGAAAACTACTCTTCCCCCACACACACTACCCCTTCCTCCAACACCCTCCCACCCATTCACACAAAACTCGAAGGGAGCTGATATCTTCAAATCAATTTCCTATTAATTTTGGCTGAAACTGCCCCAAAGGCTCACTTTGGGAAGGGGAATCACCTCCAGCAGATCTCCAGCTGCCTCCTGCAGTATTTTACTTTTAACATCAAATACTTGCACACTTTATTGTTGTTGTTGGGGGACTACAAAGTATATGTGAAAATCCAGCTACAATTCAAACGGATGGATAAGCAATTCCCTTTCATGTTTTAAGAAAGATGAAGTAGCCAAATTCAGTTTATAGCACAGTACTTGGAATTCTGAGATCTAAATTAATGTTTTTTTAAGACAAACACTACCAGTTGTTCTCACTTCCACAGAAACTCGCCATGGGGGGCAAATAAGATGAAGCACTTGAATTAAAACCAAGCAGCTCTTGAAATTCACCTGTGCCCAAAATGTTATGGCATCTTCAACGTGGCAGCCCACAACATCTTCAACTTGAGGGAGAAAAAAAAAAAATGGTAAGGAAGAATTAAGTTACTCCTGAATGTAAGATTATGCTGTTGGTGGTGTGGTTTTTTTTTGTTTGTTTGTTTTTAATAGAATCCTCGCATTACCTTTGCTGCACTCTGTGTCTCCATCCATGACAGCAGGTCCTGAGACACCACCACACGCTTTGCTTTGGGAGGCTCCTCGCAGACCCTGCCCCGGAGCCCTTCGCAGGTCAAAAATGAGACCCCACGCCCCTGAACAGCCCCAAACCCTGCTCCAGCGCTCCCCACCACTCCTCCCACCCCTTCCTGCTCTCCCACCGCTTGCCCCAACTCCCCACCAGCGCCACCAATGCGTCAGAGCCCCTTTTCTTTGCTAAAAACGCGGTTTTTAATCCGCGAGGAAGCGCCGCAGAGCAGAGCCCCACCTCCCTCAGCCCGGCGCTACCCGAGGCGGCCGGGCACTGCCGAGGCCGCACGTGCCTCCGCCGCCACCGCGCATGCGCCCGCCGCCAGCCCCGGGCCGTGAAATGGCGGCCCCGGCCCGCTGAGGGGGCGTAGGGCGGTGCCCGGGTGCCTCGTCCAGCCCCGGGAGCGTTTGGGGGCCCTAAAGGGCTTTGCTGGCCGGGCTGATCGGAGGTGTGGCAGCTTGACAAGGGTTCTGTGCTGGTGCTGTTAATTGGCTGTGAATTGACGCACTGCCCTTCCGACCTGAGAAAGACAGACATTTTATAACTAGTATCAGGGGAGCGCGGCATCTGGAGGAACTCCTTCCCCTGGGATCACTGATCAGTCTTCACATCCACGAATAGCCATCTTACACCTAAGTCATTTCAGAAGAAGATGAAAATGTGGTCTCTACTCTTGAATGTTATAATGGCAAATAATTCCTCTGAAAGCCAACTATTTAAAACGGAACGTGCTTAAGTGTTGCCTAAGACCCATGCAATTACCTTTTAATATTTTAGAGCACTCTGTGACAAAACCCCAAAAACATTTTTCCCGTGCCACATTTCTTGGATTAGAGTCAGGAATGGTTACTGTGTCTGGCTGAACAACAGATATATGCCCACAAACAAATTGTACAGATGAACTGATAACTTACCCATCCCAGGACGTTATGTTCAAAGTTCATGGCTGCTCTCAAGAAAACAGATCACCAACAACTACATGCTAAACAACTCTATATAATGATCAATGGCAATGGCAAACACTTTGACATCTGGTCTCTTTTACAAAAAAAAAAAAAATATATATATATATATATATATATGTAAATATATATATATTGTTTTAATAGAATTACAGAGAGATTTTTCAGTGGAATTGGAGGTTACAATTTCAATCCTTCAAAATGATATTTTTCAGGATAATTTCTGTTTGGTTACTTTAAATAAGAGAAGTTCTGGTTAAGTCTGCAAATTACTCTCAGGACATGACTTCTGTCTCCAGTTTTCACAGCCAACAATGTTTTAAAATATATTCTACCAATTTTTTCACATACAAGTAATACGAATCCTGCAAAAAGTTCTACACAAGTAGTACCAAGAAGTCAAAAGTAAGCCTTCTAAAAACAAACCATATTTTTTTACTTAGAAGTCATCAACATGGGTAAAAAGTGGTCAGAACACCTAAGCAATATTTATTGCAGATGATATTTTTTCAATCCTGTTTTCCAGCTACAAAGAGTTATTATGAAATTAATGTAGTAATGTAGTGTCATTTAGATGGAAACATTAAATATGTTTAAGCACTGAATAAGATTTTAAAAGATTAACTTTAATAAAAAACGGTTTATGGTGACTGAAGTATAGTTTAGTGTGACTGAATTTGGGGAAAGCAAGCATTTAAAACTGGCAAGTATTTTTAATTTTAAAAGTTAATACAAGTACAAATTATTTCCTAAAAGTGGAAATAAATAGGGGATAAATATGAAACTATTGGAATAAATGTCCTCTGTTTACTTTGCAATAATCTCTTAGAGGACTGAAATCAAAATATTTTTTCTATATTTACCATTTTTTATAAATGTTAATCTCCATTTTTCGGTTTCTTGTAATTCTACTGTGAAATTCCCATTTGCTTGAGACTAAATACATCTACAGAAACAATTGCTTATTAAGACCAGAAGAGGGAGCTCAAATTAGTATTTTTATTTATTAAGATAAAGCAGTGTGTAACCGTGTTGAATTTAATGGTAAAGGTACTTTTTAAACATTCAGCATACAGTTCGATGTATTGTTTATCTAAATTAAGATAACAGACCAACCTCTCTGATTGGCATCACTGGTAGTGAATGGCTGCATAGTTCAGAGTTAAGTGAAGGTAAATGACTGCTACTGATTGAATTTGGGCAATCCTTATTCCCTTCACACTCCCATCGGCCGCGTGAACTACCAAGAGCCTGCCTTCTTTCCCACAGCTGCTATTTGAACAAAAAAAGTAAGTTACCTAAATGCGTTCAACTCACCTCGTTTCCTCTGCCAATAAGGCACATAGAGGCATCACAGTGGCATCAGTTCTCTGATGGGAATCAAAACTTTTAAAGTTTCTCCCAACCCATGCTATAAAGTCTCAGTACACACATACCACCTAGAAAGTCTTCAATCCAAGAGACATCTTCAAATACTTTTAAGGACAAACTGACTTACACTTTCCTGTTTTCAAGGGAGCCTAGCAAAGTGGACTCAGGCACTGTTTTTGCCTCCTAATTCCAACCATATTGCAGGCTCAGCCAGGCACTCACTCTGTACTATGCTGCTTCACAGATTTAAAACATCACACAAAGTTGCCAAATTTTACATTTTCACACAAATGCCCACAACCTTTAATACAATATTTGCTGCCAGAGCTGTGAATGTGTACAAAGAAAATAAAAGGACGTCTCCCATCTTGAGGGACTCTGTATTGGATCAGACATGATGAAAGAAACTCTGTTGGCTAAGGAAGTTTATATCAAATAATGTGTAACTGTTTGCTTATGTGCAGTAAATAGCATGTAAATTTCCATGTAATGTTTTCAAAAGTTCATTGTAATGGAGTCACTGTTACAATAGTATCAGACAAACAGAATCACTATAGAAATCTGGGATAAAGCAGGCAGCAAAACCCTTTAAAGTACCTAGTAAGTACATGTGACAATAGTTTTACGGACATACAGAACTTCATGTGTAACAACTACTTATACATTGGCAAGAACAGAGCCTAGAGAAGTGTGACAGACAAAAGGTATGTTTGAATTTTATGCAAAAGAAATTAAACCAACAGAAATGGAAACAAAAAATTAAGATTAAAATGTCAATATTAACAGAACAAACCCAACCATTAAAAATCCATGAAAAAAAGATATAAGGATTCTATAAATAAACAACATCATAAAAGTCTAAGAATGGACATATATTTTCTTTATCCTATTACAATGTAATACTTTAAAACGTTCTTATGCTCTCAGTACTTAAATAACAGTTCAGTAAACCTGGAAATATGATTTTCCATTTTCAAAGCAGTATCTACATAACAATTCCAGAGACTAGAAACTCTTTAATCCAAGTGCCAATTTTATTACAAGTTAATTAAAAATCAATTTCAGCAATAGAACAAAGCCAAATAAAGAAATGAAGTAAATGCAGGTGCAGAGAAAAATACTCTTCAATACAACAATTGACACTGTTGCACCTAATAAGTATTTCTTCATTAATCTCATGGCTTTTTTGATCTCACTGGACTTTTTTCTGTTTGTTTAGCAGCCTTCTCCTTTTTCAGCTGTAACAAAGAAAGACACAACAGTGGTTCAAGTTAATTTGCAAGTAGACTAACGATGCAATATTAAACCTCTACAGTCAGTCAAAAATTTACCAGAGTAATTTATGAGATAGAGAGAGCTACAGATTATTATTAGCCCAACCCAGAACTGCTCACTTTTGCATCATGTGACAAAGGAGCACTTATATAGCCCTGCAGCTACTCCCCTCTTCAAACCAAGGCTGCCTTTATCTCTGATAATGGCAGTGAAGGTATTTATGTATCCCCCAAGGCCAAAGTGCCTCACAAATGTTCATGGTTTAATCTTTATCTCAATGAAAGTTAAAGGTGTTTTATTCTAGATGTGTAACAGACACAGTAAGACCAACCAGCATGTACAAAATCACAAAGAAAGTTTGTAGCTGAGCTAGATGCTAAACCTTTATCTCAATGTCTCAATGTCCAAAATCCTAGGGGGAGAAAAATTCTAGTAATTTAGATTTAACAGTAATGTTTTCTCAAATGAACTGATGCCTTTTTTCCATATTTACAACAATTTACCACATTTTGAGATGATTTCCAAAATAAAGAAAATTATTTAAAATTTCACAAATTAGCACAGCTTTCTCATTAACAAACACACCTTTTTGCAAGGCGCAAGAGTAACAGTAATTAAGCTTTTAGGAGTTAGTTAGTTAGTTCTGCAACATCTCTTTACAAAAGAATTCATAAACAGTAAAAACGTGCTTCCAGCTAAGATGGTGGTGCTAAGAAGCTAATGTGGGGAACAAATAGGTATTTAAGCATCTAGGTAAAAGTGCAGGGCATTTGAAGTTAAAATAAAGTCAGAGCAGTGGAAGAGGCACCTCTGAGGGGGTGATTCAGGTCATCTAAGAAAGATGCACCCGATTTAGTACAACTACCCAGACATTCCTACAGTAAGGAAAAAAGCATGAGAAAGTTTTTAAGTGACATAGTAAACACACATCCCTAAATGTTACATGGGACTTACAGTGAGTCTGTTTTGTTGTTTGTTTTTCTCACACAGTAAAATACTTTGTTTTTACGTAACAGAGAGTTAAGGAAATAAAAATATGCCCAGTTAAGGTAAATACCATCCCAGAAAGTAACTGACGTCTAAAAACCTACAATAAATAGCACATAACTGTATTTCAAATCTCCATTTAATGAGCTTGTTTTTCTCAGGATGAGAACAGATGATATAATGCATTTATATGCCACTTAAATCATATGTTCATCTTTGTTGCCCATCTTTTTGTGAAAATATATTTAAATTTATGCATTAATAAATGTGGTAACTTGCCCGTTCCTGGTAACGTTTTTCAAAATAAGCCATGTCATCTTCTTCTGAACGCCCATCATGAGAAACTTGCATTGTGGCAGTAGAACAACCTGAAGTGGAAAAAAACCTCTATTCCAATAGCTATTTTTAACATTTGGAAAACACTTTGGAAAACATTTAAAAATTAGAAGTCAGAATTGATGTAGTAATGTAGTAAAACACCTTTATAGACAAGTAACAAACCGTGGCAACTGCAACTAAAGAGCATCCATCCCCTTTAAGAACTGCAGCTATGATAAGCAGACTTGAAGGAGTTCAACAGTGATATTAATTGCTTAATATTTACACTAAATAAGAGACATAAAGTAAGCATAACCGATCCCTAATTCCATGCAGAAGACTTTCTAGCAGAAGGCAGTTTCACAGGATTGAACTGAATCTGCACTACTCAGATATGAGCTTCTAGTAGGAATCAAATTTAAAACAAACAAACAAACAAAAAAATGTATCCAACAAATAAATGACACCATTAATAGGGAAGATACAAAATACTAAATACATATATATTTTACTTAAAAAGCACATCGTGACCAAAATAACAAGCAGTAAAAACATAGTTATTCTAAGCACTTCTAGGACAGGAGAATTACACTATCTTTAAATTAGGCTTCAACACTCATTTTAGTATTTACCTTTAATTTTTATCCCTAAACATATTAAAAGTCATTAATAGAACCAAATAATTTTATATGATATACTTATGGTGAAAGAAGTATTATCCTACTAATTTATCACCTGCTATCTGTGAGATGGTTTGAGCAGAACTAGAAGGTCCCTCAAATGCTTTTAGAAATGGATGATCCATGCTGGTTACAGGGGATTCTAGAAGTTCAGCAGAAGGAGCCCCTGTTAAATAATGAGTTGAATGAAAAAAAAAATCACTTTGCAAGGTGCGTTGAAAATATACATGATGGTGTCAAAACAAAGGTACAGATTCCTATGAACACTCTGTGCAGACCAAATAAACATGAGTTAAGAAAAATGCTACAGAAAATAGCTTCAAAATAAATTTAAAACTTTGGTTCTTTACTTTCTACTGCTATGTTATAGTTTCTAAACTTCAAACCCAAGAAAGCAGATCAGAATTTGAGAAAGAAATGGTGTGTATAAGGAAATAATAAGTAAAACACTCAGGATAAAATGAGTTCATTACTACATGACACAAAAACTTAGAGCTGGAGAGATTTCAGGGTCCTTTTTTTATTTTGTTTTTGTCCTGAACAGCTATTCATCTATGACTTTATTGAGGAAGACTTCGGCAGTATTAGGCTAAAGGATTAATGTAAATAAAAATTAAAATATTAAGAGAAAACAGTAGTTACAGAGTTCTTTCTAAAAGATATGCTCCAGTTCAATGAGAAGCTACTGTGCTGAACACCAAAATTATGGATTTTTATATTTTTTTTTATAATTCACTACAGGAAACTGGACAGGATGGTCACAGTGGTCTGCTGGAAAAGAAAAAAAAAAAATCTGTCTTTAAGTCTTACTCTTATTGATCCAGTTCACCTTCAGACTCTGAAAGTCTATGTTGAATGCCTACTTTTCAAAAATACCTAGTTGTAGAAATCAAATTTCATCTCAGGTCAGCCGCACTTACCTATTCCGCTGTCATCAAGCCTCATGTAGCCCTCTGCTAGTGAGCTAAAACCAGTCAGTCCTCCCATAGCAGCGTAAGGAACGTCCTGCCCCACAGGCTTTCCTTGGGCTAACCGCTCCTGTTTAGTTTCCACAACGGTTTCATGTGCGTACGTTGGCTGACCACATCCACAGGTAAAGCAACTGTGAAATCCTGAACACTTGGAACCTAATTAACAAATGATAAATGTTATAAGTGAGATGAAAATGGAATTTGTACCTCATAGCAGACAAAACAGTATTTCCCAAAACTGATCTTGTCAAAAACTGGAGAGTTGTACAAGATTTGGGGCAATGTAACCAGCTTTCTTTGCTGAAGCCTTTCACAGCCTCATTTCATCCCAGTACAAAAACGCATTATAAAACAGAAGGCATGAATGTGGGGATTAGATCACAGGGTCATGCAGTCTCAGGGTCTCATCCAGTCAAGCTTTGAGAATCTCCAATTGAGATGGAGATTTCACAGCCTCTTTGGCAGCATGGGCCAGTGCTGGGCTACCCTTGGAGTGAACTTTACTTGCCTAATATTTATTTGGACTTTTTATGTTGCAACTTGTGTCCACTGCCCTTAGTAACACCCTTCTCTTTCCCTCCTCTGATGAAAAATAAAAACAAAAAAAATCTGTCACTGGGTAGAAAAGACAAGCTGCCAGCATTTTGGTGGCATTATCTCCAACTGGGCACAGCAGGTGTCAATGCTGCATGGCCAGAAAACTTCTCATCATAATGTATGATAAAAATCATCAAATTTAAACGAATTTTAAGATTAGCAAAATTATCCCAGTATGAAACAGAACCTATGGTAAAAGCAAAGGAGGTGCTACACAGGAGTACCATTAGTCTGTCTCACTCTGTTTTGTTTTGTTGTGTTTTTTTTTTTTTTAAGTTTTACAAAGCCATTAGATAAAATTGCAATGGTTATACAAATGGCAAGTGACATTCAGAAAAACAGGATACAGAAATAGATCTGCCCCAACTATGGCTAAGACTAAACATTACTAAAGCCCTGCTGAAGCAGTGATGTGAAAAAGATGCAGAGTTGCAAGTGTTTCATTGTTCATATTAGTCTACATTACAAACCTATTTACAACGTGCCTCTAACCAACCCCAGTTACAGCTCATTTTGCGGAGCACCAAGGAAGGTTTGTTTTTTTTTTTTTTTAAAGACCTGTATAGTATGCTTAAGAATCACATTCTTAAAATTGTTAAAGGTCTGTTTACTTCATTTGGGGCATTCCTTAGAGTTCTTACTCTGATACAGAATACAGTAGATAAGATAAAGTGCAACAGCAGTATTTTTTCAATTTTACTGATATTACATCTCTAATTTATCTACCACATTACATTTAGACAACTAGTGCCAGTACAATAAAACAACATAAGTCCAAAATTGAAGCAAGTCTTGGCATTTCTTTGCATAATCTTTGAAGCTCTCAGAAGTGCCTGGTGTTTTTGAGGAACACCACAAAAAGTGCATAATGTAAATGATCATTAAAAACGTTTTGTTCTGAGGGTTCCGTTTGAATCATCCAACGGTGCATTTAAGCCTTATGCATTACTTAGAGAAAATTCTTGAAAGGCTGTCATATAAATATTTTATGTTTATTCTGTGGGATATGATTCTCATCTCATCTAACAAAAGCTGATTATTATTATTTTACAGTGCCCATTAAACAGACTTCACAAGAGAAATGTACTAATATTACAGCATTCTAACAAAAAATCTTCAGCTTGCATAATTTGAAGTTTCACAGAAAAACATCTGTATGGATTATTTAATCTCCGTGGTTAATAATTACTGCTGCCTCTCGATCAAGTGAAGCAAAAACTCCCTCTTACTGCCTACCAAACATTTTGCTTAAAACATTTTGCCGTTTGCATTTCTGGACCCACAATCACCATGTTTGGGAACTGCTTTCTTAGACTGTTAGCAATAGTACTATTTAGGAACAGTGCCCTACTTCCTACTGAGTTGAGAAAAAAATACCCTAATGTTACATTCAACCAGGTAATAAGAGGAATAGAGATGAGCACTTCTCTCTTTCAAACTACCAAATTCAGGCAAAAAAGTCAGATGCATGCAGCAGTGGAAGGGACACAATGCAAATGGGATGTTTTCATACTGCCTAATTTTAGGTGGTTAAACTCCCCATGTACTTAACCTAATCGTTGAGGAAGTTTACAGTCCCTCACAGAAATTGGAGAACTAAGGATATTCTAGATCTTCCTGTGCAAAAGGCTGTGCAGGAAAAGACCCTTCCTATCTCCCATCCTTCTGCAAAAATCGGAACATGCATCAGTTAACAGTGGAGAGCAGACCTAGTACTCTGGGGAGAATACAGCTCCTGGTTAAGTTTACCAGTAAGGATGTGTAACTTACAAGAATTACATGAAAATCCAGGTGCTGCACTGTGCTGATCAGCAAAGTGTTTGCATCTACAGCGGATGGGCTGTGTGCCATTTAGAGGAACGTAGTGATAGGACTGGCACTGACAGCGGCTCACTCGACACGGCACACAAATAGGACGGTCCTTGGGAATCACTTCGTAGTCCGTTTTGTGTTGTTTATACCTAAAACAGGTAAAAGTAGTAACTTGTATAACCTTGTTAGTATTTATCACAAAACTAACTGAAAGGCTTAGTTTACAAGTTCTGGGATGAAGTATCTGTGATTATCTTAATTACTGCTACTTACTAATTTTTATTTAGATACAGAATATCAGATGCTTTTACATCCATTGTATAAAGATTACAGATCTTTATGTTTCATTTTGATAACACTATCAGAATCAAGCTGATCTACAATAATTTATGCCTTAAAGATGAATTTATTGAAGACTACAAAATTGTTCTGATTTCAGAAAAAGGTTATTTAGATTTAGATTTTTTTTTTAATCTTATTATTTAAAACCTGATTTTCTGAACCTTTATACCTTAAAATAACTTGTCTATGCTGTACTTCATAGAATCTGGAATATTTTTATATTTCCCTAATTTAAGAAAAACACATCAGTGGAGAAAAAGACAAGAAGCTTACCGGTGAGTACAAAAGCACAGTGTCTCTGGTCCAACAAGCTTACAGTCCATGCCAGTTGGTGATCTCCAGCTCACATACAACCTGTTTTGTAACCGAATGGGTAACACTTTTCTTTTGTACTCCTCATATTCCTCAGGAGTAAAGATTTTTCCTCCGTCATCATCACCTACAATTCTGTAAGCATGTTAAAAAAATAAAAAAAAAGAGGAAATAAAAAGAGGTTTCTCAATTGTTTGTTTGTTTGTTTTCCCAAACAATACATAATAGTACTTTTAATGTAAATGCAAAAAATCATGTCTTTCATAGTACTATTCTAGTAATATAACTATAACAAAAGGAAGAAAATACAAGAAAAAAATAATAAACTATGAAACTATGAAGCTGCTTTTTATCCTGCAGAAAAAGCAGTTGGCACCAAGGGTTGTGTAATCAGCCTGCTCTGCTTCAGCAACTTCTTGAGTGGTCTCTGGCAAGCCCCTTCACCCATCTACACCCAAGTCTGTATTGCAGACTTGTATTAATTATCTAATCTTCATTGAGCCTGAGCAAGAATGTTTAACTGTAATTTGGGAAACACCAGCACCAAGGAAACAAACGATACACCTAAGCTACCTTCTAGCTTGCAAGAAAACCACGTGAGTTTCTGCAAAGGAATTGGAGCTGCACCCACACCTCTGCCAAGCCCATTTTTTTGCACGACCACTGATTGCAAATTCAGTCCCCGAATAGCTGGGACTCTGGACCAACATCCAAACCCTGCATTTCCGTAGACTATTGAAGACAAGTAAAACCTGTAAAATGCAAACTATACTTCACTGCAACACCTAGCTAAGCTGCAGCATAGTTTACTAATGTCTGTAAATATTTCAGTCATCATTTGCTGGGTGCACTCGAGTGTATGAAATAAGCGATCCTTTGTGCCGTGCTGTGTGGATTTGTACATTACGGCAGAACAGCAGGGCGATGTTCCAGCACACCGCTGTCACCTGCGTGTCAGTGAAGTGGGCACCTGCCTGACTCGGCGTGTAGCTGCCTATCTAGGAAATACCGCTCCGCTGCTTTATTGCACGCTTTCTCCAGCTAAATAGCCGCGTTTCAGTGTAACGAGTTTGTGTTTATTTCTGCTGAAGCCGTCCGGAGGCGTGCCCAGGCGGCTAGGTTAGCACAGCCCCTGGGGAGCCTCAGGGCAGGTGCCTGCAGCTGCACAGCCCGAGCCGTGCTCGCTGCAGCCCCGGCACGGGTCGGGCAGCCGGCAGCTCACCCCTGGCCCCGCTTCACACCAAGGCGAGACACGGAGTTATTACTGCCCTGCCCAGTTCCAGCCGGCAGCCAGCGCTTGCGAAGCTGCTCGAGGCCGCCAGAGCCTGCCCGGCCCCTCTCCTCAGCAGCCGGGCCCTGCCCCGGCTCCCCCTGGCCTCTCACCTGCGGTACTCCGCGTACTCGTCCAGCGCCGCCGCCTCCGCCCGCAGCCGCTCCATGGCCGGGGCCGCCGTTGGGCCGCCCGCGGGCGGGGCGCGCTCCGCCGCCCTCCCGCCCCCCGCAGCCACCCGGCACGAACCAGCGGGCGCCTGACACCCGCAGCACTGCTGGCCGAGGCACCTGTGGCCCCCTCGGCGCCGGTGTTGTCGTTGGTGGCGGTGACAGAGCCTTGGCAAGGCTCAAGATGGCGAGCACAGGACCCCCAGCGAAGGGAACCCGACTTGGGTCCCCTCACACGTACACCACAACCGCCCTGTGGCAGCCCTGCTCGCACCAAAATCCCTGCTGCGTGCCTCGGGAAGGATCGCTCTGGTGATCTCCACTTGCTTGCAGCAGACATATCTGCACTGAGGGATGTTGGTTGCCTGGGGCCCACGTAACCCGCCAGTGCTGCCACACAAGATGGTTTCCACGATCACTGCTTCTCCCCGCAGTGCAAGGCGGTATATATCAGTTCAGCTGCTACACATTGGCTCAGAGGCACAAATTTTCAACAACAGCAATATTAACCATAATAATGTGATCACCAGCAATTATTTGACTCTAGTAATAGCGTGCATTTCCAATTTTAGTTACTCATTTTTCCTGTAAATGAACGACAGGTCTCTCCTACTACCATCAGCCATCATCTTCCTAGCAGAGGAGAATCCACTGCTATCACATCAGTCCCATGAGGAACAGAGAAATTTATGGGTGTTGGTCAGGCTCCAGTAGCAATCAGTGTTGTTTAACCTTTCTATTCCCACTCAAGCTAAACTAACCAACCATGAGTTACCAATTTTAACCAGTTGCATGCTCCAGCCAATATACATCCCTGTTGGCTTCTGATTCTGGTGTTATGCACTGTGAACAAATAGAAGATCCTGGAAACGTACTGTGGTGTGAAAGAAATGCTAACAAATCATAAATCTTACCTTTAACTCACTGATGTTCTTTGAAAGCTTGTCCTTTATAACATTTTGTTCATAGTCCAAGACAAAAGGAGGCCAGCTTAGGAAAACTACCAAAACCAAAGATGGTCTTAGGTGGGCAACCTGCAATTCCCACTTGCTTCTGATGCACCACAAACAACCACTTATGCCACCATTCCACCGATGTGCTTAAAGGCTGCTGTGTGTAGAACACAGGCTGCTATTTCTGATACTTAGTGCACTATCTGTAAACCGACTGCTTCCTCTTGATAAAAATATGTCGATCACCATGCTTTAAACATAGCATCTGAATATGAGAGCAGAAGATGTATACTTAATTGAGCTTAATTGTACATTAGCATAAGCTATGAGCTCTTACTCAGGCTGTCAGAATAAGACCCGAGAGGGTAAGCTTTTTTAATACAGTAAAATGATACATGCCTGTTGAAAAATGTACAGCCATTCAAAGAAATCTCCAGATTGTTTCGCACTGGGCAAGCCACCAGCAACAAAACAGAAGGTGAAGAGAGATGTCACAGGGACCAAGGCAGTGTTTTGCCAATGCTTTCCCCAGAGAGAGATGAAACAACAGGGAGATTGTCAGGTTTCCAGCAGTATCTAAATAAGGTGATAGAGCATATGGTTTGGCCATTTGTCCCATGGCTATGCCACACGTATAGGAAACTTCAGTGGAACAGCTAGCACTGACGTACAGCATGGATGTTTTGTCCCTGCTCTGAACTCAGAGCAGGTCCTTCTTAAATGCAGAAGAGAGAGTGGGAGCAAGTCATCGCTGCAGTCAATACCTTCTCGGGGAAGCTAGCTGAGGAAAATAAACCCACACAAAGATGTCAGGATTGTTTCTCCAAGGAAAAGAAAGTTCCTCCAGTGACCAAAGTTTTGAAACAGGTGGTGGAAAGAGCAGTTGGAAAGCAGGATGAGCAGCTCTGCAAAAGGAGAACTAGTATGTAATGAAGAACACAGTACTGTACAGGAGCTGAGGTAAAACTGAAGATCTTTGGAATACTTCATCTGTATACACGTTTCACTGGTGCCAGGGATTCCAGCACCACCAGTACAACGGGAAGTGCCCTCTGGCAAGCCTGGTTCACACAGAATCGGTGGAGCTCCTCTGTCATGGGTTGACATACCTCATCCAAGCAATCTTTGTTAAAAACTGTGCTTTAAATAGTTTGGCTTTGAAGAGCAGAGCTGTGTTTCTGAGTAAAGCAGAAGGTGAGGGAAACAAATGTTCAGCTGTGTTGTATTTCAGTATCAGATTACTGTGAACAGTCAGTGTGAAGCTGTTGAGAGTAAGAAATTAATTTTTTTGTGGGTCACCTGTCCTATGAACTACCTGCCTTATACCTTAAAAAGCAAGTGTTTATCACTGGGTTTGGTCACAGCAACTGATCTCTGTTTTAAAGAGCCTCTGTTCAGCTCATTAGTAGCCCAGCATCTGCTTGGATCCGAATTTGTGCTCATAGACTTATTTGGGAACAGACATAAAAAGTAAAGGACTCCAGCAAAAAGACCCATTTCTTAATTATGACACAGGCATTTCAAGCACCTGCTGCTTCACTGTCATAGCATATCAGAATACATATTTGATTCAGAAAACCCTAGCCTGTCTCCCATCTATTCTAAGAAACTGTTGGTGGACATTTGAAATAAAGTTCATTAAAGCCTGAGTCAAACGATAATCCATGGTAAACCACCGAATAATTTTGAACAGCAGGGTGAGGGGGAAGAAGGCTTTTCGCCACTGTGGCACTCGCTGTTTACAAGGTAAGTGAACAGAACAGAAATCCAGATGGCAAGTTTTACCTCCTATGTCTGTGATGGAGCATACGGATGCTGCTGGCCCAAGATCTCTGAACATATCAAAGTGGGTTGAACATATGGACGCTCACTTACAGGACAGCTCTGTGAGACCTAAGGTGCCACCTACACATCGAAGGCAACAGCTTAATGCTGCATGGGGTGTTGACAGTCTCCCTCAACACCCTCTGTTAACAATAAAATGTGTGACCCATTAAATCTTTAAAAATTCTTACAAGTTTGACAAGTGCTTTAAAATTCAGTAGAATACCTGTGTAAATAGAAGTTAGCTGCTTTATTAATGCAAGGATAAATGAGTTAGATATAACCATTTTAATGTTTTAGGTGAGTCATCATTTTGAATTAGTACTTATTCTATTTCTATACATTTGCTCATTGACTATCACTAATTAACTATTCTGAAAATGAGTGACAGAAATAACATTCACGTTTATCAATATTCTGATATACTTAAAAACAAATGCAGGCAATATTCACTGTAAGCTTCTAACCACAACCATACAATATGCTATAATTTAAAAAAAATAATCTGTTTTATTCACCCTGCTTCACAAGCATTTAAAAATGTCAAAATTTCTCTTTGGTTTTGCTATCAGAAAAACGGAACGTGATTGGACATCTACTAAATGCCACAGGGAAAGTGCAAGCTCATCTGCAAGTCAAGGGTCAATTAATAATGATAGGTTTTTACTGGAGGTACTAAGAAACATACTTGGGAACTTGCTTGTAAATAATATCATTTACTAATTATTCTGCAGCATACGATGCCACTGGCATTTAGGTGGTGTGATTACGTATATGTATGTCATATGAAATTTTCTTTCACTTTAAGTTGGGCCACAGTTTAATAACCTTCATATTTTTAAACGGATAGAAATGCACGTGTACGTCATCCCAGACAAGCTGAGATTTAGTGAAATACCAGTTCAGTAACAGTCTGTTGTGTATGAGACACGCTACAAAAGTCTGATTCACCTTTTTAGCTGACATCAAAAGAAATCTCCCATTTCACTCCTGCCTCTTAAAAAAAAAAAAAAAAAAAAGAACAACTTATATACTATCAAATATATTAGCTAAACTCCACCAATAGTAGCCTGTGTTGTTTTATGAAGCACAGACCAATGAAAGAACACAAGTCCTGGGTAGGGTGGTCATATTTAATTGTTATAGATGTTGATTGACACTCCACATCACCTTTAGAAAGTACCACACCAATTAAGAGTGGTTTAGAAATTCAGTTTATTCCATTAATTTGAGTATTTGGAGGAAGTATTTTCTAAAGAGATTTAAGAAAACATAATAAACTGGAATGTCAAAGTTATGTAATCATTTTTCCAAATCATCTTCTTATAGAGGTTCCCAAACTTACTCTGCTTCTGCATTCCTGTGGAAAAAGACCTCAACTGTAGTGGTTACTCCCAGAATACATATCTGCACAGGAGGCACTTTAGTCACTTAGGCACCCTGCCCACAACACTAGACCGATAATGCTGTTTGGAAACCTCTGCAATAGCAAATATTTTTGAGTAGAATTTAGTTCTATCTAGCCAGACCCTTTAAATGACTGCATTAATGAAAAACAAGTGTTGAGCAGTTACTTGTAGAAACAGACAACTGTACAACGCGTTAAGCGTATTACTGGACGTCAAGGATACTGATGTTTTCACCACACTGACTAGAAGGACCTCTACATCCTTGTGCTACATTTCTGTACTTTTTCTTTGAAAATTATTTAGTTAAAAACAGATCAGCAAACCTCTGTGATCCTAACAGTGGAGGAGCAGATTGTTATGAGTGGCCTCACTGGAGTATCTATTATCTATCCATCCAACCCAACGCGTGGGACAACTCTACTGCTTTTCTTTATGCAAAATTTTAAGACAATGCTCAGACATCTTAATTACATTAATGTTAATCTACTGAGATCCAGAAATAGTTTTGTTAGACTAGGAAAGCAACAAACAGAAAAATCCTAGAAAATCAAGACAATTTAACCTGCCAGTTATTTGGCTGTGGAACTTGACTCTTGAAACTCATGGTGCTTCTAGCTGCTTAGGTAACAATCAATATAATCTTTTCTTTCAGTTTTTCTTCATTAGAACTTTGAGAAGTGGATCTTGAACACTTTTGCTGCCTATATTAAACAAACATTCAGAGTCACAGAAGTACTAACAACCACTTAGTGAAATCAGGTGGCAAACACTCACGATGCAAATTACAGATGGGGAAATTCAAGTCTCATCATATGCCAAAGGATTTAAAGAACAAAAGCAGAAAATCCAGACATTCCCCCCAATACTACCACCCAATAAGTTGTTTATAAGGAAGGGTATGGGGCCCCCTACCCTCCAAAAAAAAAAAAAAAAAAAAAAAATTCAACCTAGACCAAGAACGAACCTACCTTGAGGAGATTCCATGTTTCATAAAACTTGAAGAAAGTCGCTTTGGGAAAATTTGTGGTGTCATTCATAATGTGAAATACAGTTGCATCATAAAAAAAAAAAACACATAATGGAGAAATACTACTGAGATCTTCCTTGAAAAAAAGAAATAAAACAATGTTTGGCAACACAACCAAATGTTGTGATACTCTAATGGTTTTAAACTGAAAGAGGATACACTACTCCTAAACCTCAGAGATGTACAATTTTCCAATCCTGAAACACCTAGAGCTCATGTAGTAAGAATCACAAGATCGTTAAAAGAGAGAACTGGAGCCTTTACAAATACAATTAAAAATTTATTGTTCTCTTTCTGCAAGGAAGTACAAGTTTACGCACAGTGTGACAAGAAGAAAAAATCATCTGGATACTACTGTTCTAAGCGAATCCAGAATACCAGCAGGGAAAAAAGAAAAGAAAACCCACGTAGCTTTGGAAAAAAACAAACACACACACACATCACAGGAAAAAAATACAACGAGCACACTTTTGGCTAAAGTCCCTGAACATACCCTCCCTCCCCACAAAACATTCACTATGTTTTAAAAAACAGGCTCAGTGGCACTTTCTCTTTAATATGACTTCAGTAACATTTTGAAATGCAGTGCATCCACACTGCAATTCACTTTGCTGTAAGGCTAACTTCAACATAAGGCAAATATTACCTTAGCTCTGAAATATTCCATGATAAGACACCCTTAGTACATAGATCTCTGTTAAATGCAGAGATGCCTTGTCTCCCTTCATCACTCTCCCTCCTGCTCAAGAAAGCATTTCAGGGAGATGGTGTGCTATTCTCATCACAAACTGCAAGGTACTAAGAAGTTAAAAAGAAACAGCAGTGAATAAAAATAAACAGTATTCACATATCTCAAACTTATTTCTGTCACTTAAATAGTTTCATCTGCAGTTACAAAATACATACACTTAAATATCTTTTAAGAAATCAACATATAAGATATCTCAGATTATGCTTTGCTTTTGATAATCTAACTGCCCTAATTCCGGCATAAGGACATACCTGGACAGTGTTACTACCTAGAATGTTTTCCTATTATACTGGATTTTCTTAAATATACAGTAAATTCTCTAGCTATTCTGACTGATAGTGCAAATAAAGACATTCTTTGGGTCACAATTCTAAAACATTACCCCCCAATGCTATCCTCATTTTAATAATTTTTCAGTAAATGAGTAACAAAATACTGTAAGTATACACATTTTCTAGCATCTGTTTAACAATATGTTTTCCTCAGTTACCTCTGTTTAAAGCAGATCACAGAAATGAATAAGCTACAATGCTGCTCACCTATCCAAAAGATATGCTATATTTATACTTAAATAAATACATTTATAACCCTACCTATAAGTTCCCCATTCCTTTCCATTTATTGTTATTATCCAATGGCATACGACATCAAATCATGGTATCAAAATATTCTAAAGACAACAAAGATCACTTTAGAAGCACTGCTCAAAGGCAATGAAATAGTGCTTTGAGAACCTTATGCACATAAGTTAGGCCTACATATATCCAGCGCATTCTATAACAGAATAGTGTACGCTTCTTTTAGAGGCAGCTACTACTTTGCCCAAGCCAGAGATAAAAAGCTTGTCTTAATTATGACCTATCATAAACTTAGCAAGACAAAGTGACCCGCTTTGCTATCTAATGTTGCCTGCTGCTTTTGCACGTTTAATTGAATTTACTGGTGCTTGATTGTTAGTTCCATTAGTGGTATTTGTAGCTGAGCCATTCACAATGATGTAATCAACTTTGTTTTCCAATTTCACAAGGCGTTGCAAGATGTCATCCAGAAGAACAGCAATTGTTCTCTTAAGATCAGCTGAAGATAGTGAGAAAAAGAAAATTTTGTTCTATTATTAGCTTGTGTATGGAAAATAACTTCTATTTCAACATATTCACATCTTAAGGCCTGCCATCTTTCCTACTATTAATTCTGGGAAAGCATACAGACCAGGAGGAAAGGGAAATTAAATGACTCCTAGTTTATTTTTATTTAAATACCATTTCCTTGTTATTTTAAGAAAGAAAGATACCACCATTATAGTAAACTGTGAACCCAGCCAAGTAAACATTAGAGCATAAGAACACAACCTCTAGCTAGAGAAGTATAGTGAGTATTTCAAGGCAGTATTTCAGGTTTCATCCTGACAACACCCAGATATGACACCTTTTAGCCTTGGACAGCAATAGAATATAGATAGATACTTTCCAACATAAAAGGGTAGTTCTTAATCACTTTCCTCGAAATAACAGATCTATTCCACAGAAAAATTGTTGTGGAAAGTATCATATTACTTTCTGCACAAACTACAAAGCAGGAAAGAAAAGAGTACTTTTTTTCCTAGTTTAAAGCTTCTATATATTAAGCCTAAATTGAAAAAAACATAAGAAATGAAAATAAAAAATAACCCACATGCTTACGAACAATGACAAAAGGATCTTGAGTGTTGTAAAACTATTTTCTGGAACACAGAAAACAGTATCAGTAACAGAACTTTCTAAAAAATCTAAGTATACTGCTGTCCATGTTCACACCACTATCTTCTCTCATATTTGGAAAAAAAATAATATTTAAACTTACTGGGTGTACTGCATCTTAAATTTCAACTTTGTTTAATAAACTAAAGTCGAATCAATCAATACAGAGTAGTTGTTTTCCTCTGAAAGATTATTATATATTACTTTAAAAAGAATTAAAGTTTTACAGTTTTCACTTAAAAAAATACTAGAATAAATAGAATGTTTTTTTCCTCTTACCATATCCTGCCATAGAGGCTCCACTGCCACCGTTCATTAAATTTTTATTTTCTTCTGCCAGTGCTTTGACATATCTTTTACTTAGGTCTAATATCTGACCACGCAACTCAGCGCTACTTTGACGTCTTGGATACTGAAAAGTGTAGCGTAGCAACATTAAACCCCAAATGATTCCAAAAACCAGTAAAAACATACTCAGTTTCTGGGACATATTTTTTCTTGAAAATGATAGAAACATCTCTGATAAAGGCCACGGGTGTCTTAACTTCAAGAAAAGTAACTGAACTTGACTTAGTCAAATTGTATCACATATTAGAACAAAACCAGGATATCTACAAAGTGAAAACTCTTCTAGCCGGATCATCTTGAGCACATCTTCTCAGTTTAGTTGGTCTTGATTCCTAAAACATGTAAAATATCACTTGGTTATTGAAAGTTGTTACAGTTGTTGAGATCAAGGACAGAACTTTTTCCAAATGTAATATTATTGCATAACCTAAAGAAGAGTTGTAGATGTGTATTTGCTTAGAGGTACAGTCATCTTTCTATCTCACCTGTTGTAACAAGGTTTTTCTTTTTTTTTTTTTTTTTTTTTTTTTTAGGAAAAAAAAACCTTTTGTTCTCCAAAAATCAGAACTGTCTTCTTACAAATCATCTGAACTACCTTAAGTGTCATACTTCAAATGATTAAACCCAAAAGCAGTATCTAGAACAGACTTATAGAATCATAGAATCATAGAATCATAGAATATTCTGAGTTGGAAGGGACCCTTAAGGATCATCAAGTCCAACTCTCGACACCGCACAGGTCTACCCAAAAGTTCAGACCATGTGCCTAAGTTCACAGTCCAATCTCTTCTTAAATTCAGACAGGAAAGTCTGAATTTTATATAGGAAAGTGTTTTACAAGTATTTTCCATTTATACTCAACATCTTGATAAACAATACAGACACATCTATACCAAGAAAATAAAAATAAAAGCTTGTGAAATCATTCACTTGATTCTTGTTCTTCATGTAGAACCATTGGGCAAGTATAAACAGATAAGAGGAAAAGCAAGGTCTCTTAGCTGTTTTGTTAGTTCAAAGTTGGGTGTCATCCTCTTCTGGTTTTGTACAGTATTCATTCTTTGTCCTTTTTGGTGTCTTGACAATAAACAAAGAAATAAGACCAAAACGAAGATGCACACTGCACCCACTTCTAGCACTTTGCTACTACTATAAAAAAAAAAAGTCTTACCATAGCAGCCAATTCTGACACATGGATAGCCAAAGGCTTCGGAAGAACAAATGGTAGGAAAGCTTCAGCAGTTAAACAGTAAACGTCCAGACAGTTTGAAGCAATACAAGCCAGACATCTTCAGGGAGCTCTGTAATGGAAGACAAAATTACTCAAACAAGATGAAATGCAGGACTAAAAAAACCCTTAATTTTCACATGTACCAGCTGAAGTTGATCTCTTCAAGCCACGTGTTTTTGAAACCAAAATACATTTTTTGTTTTGAAGCAACTGTTCGGAAAAAAACACGGAATCCAGTTCCCTTTTTATTATAAATGCACATATGTAAATGCCCTAACATTCATTTTGACAACTTACTTTAGAAAAGAACAACTTAGTAAGAACCTCAGCAAAATATCTCACTATAAGACAGTGAAAACCCGATTCATCACATGCATAAACACATTTACATGTGTCCTTCGTACTCATTTTTTCCCTTCAAATGAATCTATTCTGAAACGGTCTCTTTAAATGCTCATATCTTCTATTTCTCTTTTCTCAGATACCCCTGAAAGTTCTGAGAGGAGATTTCTATTATTTCACATAGTTTGGATAAAACCACTCGTTCGACATAACAGTACTTTTTCACGCTACTCTCCATTTTCTCCCACATATAGTCTGACACAAGTAGTTTTTAGACTGCAGTTATACGTATACTAGAGTTCATGACTGGACTTTCTACACTGATACTTAGGCCTCTGTTTTTAAAATGCAGTGTTAGTTCAAAATACCAACACCATTATTTTTCGTCCTGCTAAGCACTCATCTAAACTTAATCTCCATGGTATTTTTCATCGTCTCTGCTGACCACTTCAACTGGCCTTATACGGACACACCACAGACTACTGTAAATTCTAATGTCAGCAGCAGCAGCACTCAGAGCTGTGCTTCTTGCTTCCTCTTAACCTTCATGCTTCAGATAGTCTATCAACATGCAGATCTAAATTATTCTGGAGATTCTAAACCCAAACGAGGGGCAATAGCAGAACTTGGACAACAAAGTTGCTGTAAAGTGAAAGGTGTTGTGTCTAAAACGCCGACAGGAATTGCCAGTATACAAAATCTTACTTTTAATGTAGGGTGCACTAATATAAGAGGCAAACACAAGTCAGCGAATGAGGAATAGGTTCCTTCTCCTTAACTGTAGGATATGACCGTGCACACAGGCAGATGGCCTACATGTAATAATTTGACATACCACTGTAAATTCAGTGGGATATACTTTGTTCAAAGAGCACGCTAATCACCCCCAAGTCTGCTTTTTCAGACAATTTTTTCTTAAGTATATAAAATAGAGACAACCATAAAAAAAAATTAAAATCTGTGGTATCAGCACAAGTATTTGGAATTGCATGACTACAATTTCCTGAAACAGATCTTCCCTAAACACAAACTAACCAAAATTTCCCCAGGACTTAGCCAAATCCATGGCTCTATACTCACACTTTAAAGCACCAACTGCACCTACGTCATTAGATACGTAATGGACAGTATCAAATACACATGAGGTACTGGTGTAGAGCTCTCAAAGAAAGAAGACCACAAGTTTCAACCACCCTTCCCAAAAGCCTACTCTCTCCCTCTATATACACACACACACACGCTTGTTTGAAGATAACAGACAGTTCTTGCCGAATTTAAATGAAATGCTGCTCTCCACAGAGCTCCACTCAATTCTCATCCCAAACCACTTTAGTAGACAGTATCATTGTAGAGCTCTGGAGTAGCAATAACTCTGCTATCACGCTGTAAATAAGACCACAAGCCAGGACAAGAGTTGTAGCCAAGCTGAACAGATTGAATGAACTCCCACCAAGGAACAGCAGGGACTACAGACTGGGTCACTGCCACATAAATTTGATTCACAGCGCACATGCTGACCACCGAAACTAACAGAAATCAAGGACTTCACCTGCTGGGCAAACAGCGTAACACCCGAACACTCACTCTGCTCAAAGAAATGGGGAGTAAGGTGTACCAAAATGAAGGTAACTATTTGCAGATGGCACTTTTCCTATCCTGCAAAGGCATTTTAAGGGGCCATCCCTCCTTAAATGATTGGTAGTGTAATTTCAAAGTTCTCAAGATCTGGTCTCCTCTTTCTTCCTGAAGCATGCACTTCCAGTGACTCACATCATACTCTTGTAGTGGGTTTACGTGACAAGGCTTTGGTAGCAGGGGGTCACCATACAGGTGACTTCTGTGACAAGAATCTAGAAGCTGCCCCATGTAAGATAAGGGCCCTGTTGCTGGCCAGAGCCAAGCCAGTAAGCAATGTTGTTTGTGCCTCTGAGACTGTATTTAAGAAAGGGAAAAAACAAATGCTGTTACACATCCTTTCAGGATTACACAGTGCTGAGTGGAAAAAAAAAAAAGAAATGCGAGCTTACACCCAAGTATTTTCTAGCAGGAAAAAAAGGGCAGCAGAGTAGCAGGTATACATACTAGGAGGAAAACAGCACAATAAATAAGATGGATGGACGGGAATAACCTTTTACTTCTTGTTGCCCTGAAGGGTCAGTATTTCTGTACACGAACGTTACGGTTTAAACAAAATTTGTCTTCAGAATGGCCCTTGGTTTTCAATAATGCAGACAGGCAATGCAGCATGAGATAAAAGTACACTTGTAAGAAGGAACTAACAGTTTTGTGATCTTTTCTTCCCTCCTCACCTACTACCTGCGGATCAGGGAAATAAAGAAAAAGAGAGAGAAACTTCCTTCTTCACACTGACTTAGTCCATGCGGAAATCCAGGCTTACCAATCTCCCAGCCTCAGCTGAAGTGCTTTTATGGCCAAGGAAGTAATTGCAAAGAGCAACAACAAAAAAAAGGATGCATGAGAGCTACAGATTGTTACAGTTCCTATTATCCCAAATCTAAGACAAAAGGAAAAAGACCATGAAGATAGTGGAGTACAGACAAGACAAAACCTGAAAATCTGAGGAAAAAGGACAAAACAAACAATAGGCAACTGTGCAGGCAAAATGGCAATTCCAGAATCCATGAAGAAGTGAGTATCTTTCAGATAACCCTTTAAATAAGCAGGCAAGGTGAGTGATTCAAGTGGCGATTTACCAAAGCTCTCTGAATCCAACATGCACGCCTAAATTATTCTGAAAATTATAAACCCAAGACAGGGGCAACATTAGAACTTGGAACTAAAGGCAATTTCCAGAACAGAGGATATGAGGCTAGGTTTGTCTTTCACAGACACTGAAAGAGTTTGCTTTTGTTTATTGTTGCCACTGCTTGTCGTGTAAGAAATGTATTGCCAGAGCCTGCCAATGTGGCTTTGACACTGTCCAGGGATACCACAACAAACAGTGACACATCTGGCAATGAAAGCAACAAGCGACGGAACTCAGCCTCTCCAAAATAAAATCACATCTGTCCTCTCAGCTGCCTTCCAACGCTGAAGTCATATATAAATTGCATCATAAGCATATGAAACAAAAGAAACAAGGACCAAAGAAAAAGCAACAGAAAATCCATTTCATGTTCTGTAATAAAGCAAAGTTCCAGTCTCTCTGGTGCTACTGTTAATAGCATCAGACCTAGGCTTGAATACTGACTCTACTCCATGGAAACCAAGCCATACATAAAAACACGCTAGCTGAATCGTGCTGCAAAGCTTCCCTTAGATTCAGCTTTCCTTATTCCTAGCAAAACCCAGAGATTACATTCATATACTTCACCGAAAGCGTGACAGTTTGTTAGGCAAAAGAATGCCTCGTGCATCCTCTGAAACAACATAGGGGTATCATGAAAACAAGGCATACTCAATCCTTCAAAGGTCACAGCGCACCTTAACAGCGCTGTCAGTTCTGCTAGTCAGCCAGCTAACAAAAGACGAGTACAAATTCATGATCAATTTTCTAGTCTGTCCAAGAGATTTCACCCTTCCTAAACTGCTAGAAGTAGTTCATGGCATCAGGACAGCAAATTCAAAGTTGTGCTGCAGAGGTGGTATGTACCTCCTAGCTTTGAAAAATGTACAGGACAGATAAAGATGACTATTTATAAGAGCAAAATAAAGCAGCAGGCAACCACCAGGTAGCTGTGGTAGCTATTAATAACCAACTTTAGCAAAAATGTGAACAAAGTGTCAACTACAGGGGAAAAATAGAGAAAACTGAAGTTTAAGAACCCATTCCATTCCAGGATTCAAAACAGTTTAAGGATGAAGCTAAGAAAAATAAAGTCACCTCTTGGTTACGTATTTTGGCTGATAGCATGCCAAACACTGAGGCAGCAGTTCCTCAGTGATACCATAGAGACTTATAGAGGTAGGTCTGTAACAAACTAATATATTAAGAAAGTAACCTTGGTAAATGCAAATTTTACTCCACGTATTACTTACTACCATAATACTTACCAGTTTCTCACTGCCAAATTATGACCAACACCAGGACGACTGAGTAAATTCAAAAGCAAGTCTGGCTTTGTGATTAATTATCATTCTTAACTGTATAAACACAGAGAGTGATTTACCAAGACAGAGATAAAAAAAAGAAATGCCAAATACAGCCATAGGACAGTGAATCCAGCTACAGACATACGAAGGGGGAAAAACACTGAAAAAGAACAGACAGCAGACAAAAACTAGGGCAGTACAAATAAAAGCTGTCACTAATAATTACTATAAAATAATTGTACAGGACAAAATTAGGATTTACTACAATATCAGTAAAGTGTCATAAGCTTATGAAACATAAGCGATTTTAAAATCAGCATATTAAAATCGTCTGTAGTAGACATTTCCTTAGCTCTATGGCAGCATGTTTCTCAGCTTAGTGGGGATATTATATCAACAGACAATGAGCTGTAAACAGACATGACAATAATCATGTTGCAACAGCCAACGTACCTCCCAGGAAAGCAAAATCACAGGGTATTACAGAACACCTGGAAACGTTTCCACAGCCCTATCGGCAATATATTATTTGTTTTGTTTTACACGTGTATTTGGAGTCCACCCCTTCCATTTACTTCTGTGACCTCCAAAATCTTTTGTTTGGCCAGTTTTCCAACAGAAAACTTCCAAAATCGCAGTCCCTCAACTGACAGACATCATGCTGATCTGTGCAGATAGGGACAATGAAGTAAGCATGCAGAAGGCCAGGAGCTACATGCTGAGTCTTTCCCAGAACAGGACGACCAAAAATGATGTTTGCATTCTGGTCATTTGCAGTCTTCGCTGGCTGGCTGCTTGGCAGTAGGAGAAAGATCTGCACAGAGTGCAGCTGACAAACAGGTGCCCAAAGAAATTAAGTATATTCAGTTACACAGGACCATGACTCCTGGCAAGATACAGAAGAAAAAAAAAAAGCTATTTCCCCATCTGTTATTTAATTCATGTAGTTTTCTATTATCCCATCCTACTTGAAAGGACATCTTCTAATTCCCTCCCTTTAAGAGTGCCTTCCTACACGCACCAAAAGCTCCCTTAACAAATCATCCTGCATGCACCATTCACATTTAAAGCTGGTGCCCAAGAAAAAAAAAAATCACGTTCCTCATATTTTAAAAAGAGGATATAAGCTCTTGAAAAACAGAGTAAAACCACATTCCTATACTGGACCAGTTGCACCAGTGACTTTTGCAGACCACCACTGCCCCTTGGCTCCCAGGTTCACGCCGACAGCTGCACAGCTCTATGGGAGAGCTCAATATTCTACCAAGCAGCAAACAATTAACAGCTAAGTGTGTCCCTAGACAAACAAAGCCATATTTGAGTAGTTTTTACGATTAGACCAACTCTCAGCACGTTAAGTATTCCTATTATTGGTGGTGTAAACTCTGGTCAACAGAAAAACATCACCAGTAAGGAAGGAAAAGAGACAGTCAAAAATCTCAGTCATGCTGACCCCACAGAGCCCCTCGAAATGCTATGTATGTGTGCGGCTAAGGCTTGCAGGTCTGTTTCAGACTGCATCATAGATCAGTCAATAGAAAAGAGTATTAATTCCAATGACTGCTTTTACTTTTGGTTTCTTAAAGTATCCTGGCATGCTTTCCTCCCCCCCTTCCCTCCCCCCACTTTGTTCTGCTTGCTACTGTCAGTGAATGCTTCTAAAAATCCACCAACAGAAATTCATTGTTCCTCGCCTGCAGGCAGTCAGCCAAGACTTTGAGTGGGGAAATGACTTGCCAAGTGTTGTGAAGAAAGTTAAAGCGAGTGAGTATCAATGGGAACAGTATACTATACTTGCTGATCTTCCCTTTCACCCCCCTAGGTCCATCTGGACTTTGAAACATTCCTACAACTCCGTATCTTCACATAAAAAAAAAAAAATCTCAGCTTCAATCCATCTGGGACACTTTTCCCTATCACTGATGTTTAGGCCATTCTGGTAGGAGCCCTGCTCAGTTATGGCAGGGCATGAGCTACCTCCTTAGCTTCTTATCTCCCCATAGCATTGATACAATTTTTTCATGGCAATTAACACTGGGATATGACAAATCCACATTTGCAACACTTTTTCAAAGCCTCTGGCATTCCAAAATTTCTTTCTGAAACAGTAACATTCAGCTAATTTTAGCTACTTTTACAAGAAGCCATACTTGCAAAGCCATTAGTGTAGGCTACAGAGAGGAAAGGGATTTTCACTGAACATTTTAAAAAGACCTAAAACAAGAGGGTTTGGAGAGATTAAAAACCAGCTAGCAAAGTGATTGCTGCGATGGCGGAAAGACTGCCGCTGTAGAACTGGTTATACACGCACATAGAATCCACACAAATGCTGTTCCTGTAGAAAAGCAACACAAGAGCGCTTATGCCACTGGGAAAGGGTGGAAAAATTTAACTTGCCTGGTTTTATTTCAAGAAACCTGCAGGACTCTGAGTATGGGCATGTGCAAGACTCATCCACCAAAAGCATGTTTCAGTGGCAGAGCTCCAATATAGACCGCCTCAGACTGATGCTCCCTCCAAGGAGGCTGATCCATTTGAAGACTTCAGAAAAATAAAAATGCAGGAAGTGATAAAGTTAAACAGTTTATTTCCTTCTTTTTATTATTTCTAGATTGGCCTGTCATTTTATCTTAGCATCGCTAACAGTTGTGACAGGCAGTAGATAACCACAGTACCAGAGTGGTGGGCATGGCAAAACATGTCATTGTTCAAATGAAGGAGAAGACGCCCAGAAACATTACTTGGGTATTTATATCAAGGTAGCCTCTTTTTTCTTTGTTATCACCGCATAAAAAAAATGATTTTAGTGGATTAAGTTTGAAGTCCTCGAGTCTAGTATTAGCCTAGACCCTCTTTTAAATAGAGGAACTACTCATTTAGTTCAAAAGTCATCTTGTAAACGACATAGGCAAATGGTAAAAGAAATAATTTCTGTAAATCTGACAGTCATGCAAGAAAAGTTAGGAGACTGTTAATAATGCTCAGTTGAGGAAACGCAGCCCACCTAACGGTGCAAGATTTCAGTCACAGTTGAAAGAGCTTTTCAAATAACCAATACCATGTAAAGTACGTTTTAGCAATAAACATGTACCAGGACAAAACACATTCATCTGAATGACTGAGCTCCACAGCAGATTTTTGACAGCTACTGGAAACAACTTAATGGGTATTTTTGACACTGACTAGTCTGTAGATGATGTTGTCTACACAGATGACAATTTAAGCTGACAGCATGCATTTATCCTACTCACAGTGTGGGCAAGATGCAAAAACTAGTGCCCTTAACTATTCTCAGAAAAGCGGTCATGAACTCCACAGGAAATATTTTACTTGTAGCTGTTAAGTGACATCCAATCCTCAAGCTGAACAACATGGGATTAGCAATACCAATGCCTCCTGCAAAAAGCTAAAAGCCACAAGAGGCCTCTAAAAGAAGACCAAAAGAAATCTAGAAGAAGCAGTTTTATTTTTACCTGTGAAAGCTTTAGAAACGAGACCTATTTACTAGACCAAATGTATTCCATCATAATTACTCAAACCTCTGGAGCTCTCAAGTACCTGAAATGAATTATTAAACACATATAACACACAAAATAACAAAAAGAGGCCACAATAATTTAAGCTTTATACACATGGGTATTTCCAGCCCTCAAAATGGGAACAAAGGTAGCAATAAATTTTCATGTGACCAGAAACTGCAATCTCTCCACTTGTAACACTAAAGCAATATGCTGCTTACTGCATAGTTATCTGCATTTTGTCTTTGATATTCTTGTGAAACAGCAATTCATGACACCTGCACCAAAATAACACCACATCCCAATTAGTTAGAACAAATCACACGCGTGCTCACGTTTGATGTGCCCATATCCTGAAGGCTCCATGAAAAAAATAAGTCACAACTCCTACAAAGCTCATTTTTTGAAGTGAAAAACTGCCCCCCTCTTCATAATCTATCCACGTTGGGTATCAAAACCCCAAACATTTGTTACCCTGTTCTAGACTGCACTGAAGAAACTCTGCATCACATCACAAGAAACAACAGGAATTCCTCTCTGCATTGCTTTGTGGCACACAAACCCAGAAAATACGCTGCGCTCAAGCTGTCAGTATCTTTCAGATGACAAGATACATAAAAGAGAATTTATGGGATACTAGCACGGGGGGGTAGGAAACTGAAAAGAAAGCTTATTAATAATAAATGATTAATGAGACTACAGAAGTAAGTGAGAGACATACTAATGCATTACAAATGTTTATAGAAATAAAAAACTACCATTCCTAACAAATCTGGTTTTGCTTGAATATGGATTAAGCAAGCTATTTTTCTTCCATGTTCCATCACATCATTGTAAGTACGCTTAGCCTCTTTGAAAGTTAGGTCCTTACCATACAAGAAAGACATAAATCTTGCAGCGTCACTGCAGTCACAGGTTATGACAAAAGAGCCACTGGAAAGAGGAAGGAAACCACAAAATATTTTTGGAAGTCCTGAGCGAGTTCTAGATTTGTTTAAGTTATATTAGGTCGACATGTTTCAATTCCTCCTTTGGTATTTCAAAACAGATCACTTGGAAAATAAAAAATAAGATTCAATAGACGTTGTCAGAAATTAGCATCACTAGTTACATCTACCCAAGCAACGGCAACGACACATTTCTACCTTACTGAATGTTGTATGCTGGTACATAAGAATACGTTAAAGGTTACAAACCTCTGCCGTACCACAGTCAAAACGATTAAGAGCTTAAAAATCATCTTCGTAAAACAAAGTGGTCTTTAGAGAAGAATTTAATCACGTGCGTGCATTTACCGGTGCACAACACCCGAGAAACCCCCTTTTGCTTTCGCTGCTCCTTCCCCACCCAAGGGCACCGTGCAGCGGGGCTGCCCAGCGCACGGCAGCGCTCAGCCGGCTGCCAGCAGAGCCCCCCGCACCGAGGCACCTGCACGAACCAAGAACGAAGCGAGGGGGCCGAGGCGCGGTGACAGCCGGGGCTCCGCTGCCCGCCGCAGCCCGGCTGCAGCCCCCCGGCCTCCCACCTCCCCAGAGCGAGCGGGACGAGGCCTCCCCGCGCCCCCTTCCCCGAGCACAGGGCCCCGCCGCTTCACTGTGGCGGCGACAAGCCCCCCCTCAGCCCCAACGGCCGCCCAACGGTCACCTAACGGCCGCCGCGCGCGCTACCTCCGCTCCCCCCGCGCCCACCTGACGGCTTCCGCCCGCCCAGCGACGCGTTGCGTCACGGCGCACAGCCCCGCCCCCCCTCACCCCCCCGACTGCCCCGCAGCCCCCGTCCTGCCCCGCCCCAGGGCGGCGCATGCGCAGGGAGGGGGCTGTGCCCCTGCACGCCGCCGCCATGTTGGGGCGGGGGGCTTCGTGCCAGGACCAGGGGGGTGGAGGGGGCGCTGCTGGGGCCGGGGCGCCTCTGCAGCTGGGGCTGGGACTGGATGATCTTAAGGGCCCCTTCCAGCCCAAGCCTTTCTCTGAGGTCTCGTAGTTATTCCCGAAAACATTTGTTATCAGACCCCAAATGGGAAGCCCATTGTGTATTTCAAAAACTATGTGGCTGCGACTATAAATTCCCGTTGACATCGACAAGTAAAAATTATCCCCGGAGGTTACAGAGCCTATAAAAAAAAAGGGAAAGGTGTCACTTCTGCCCTCTAATGGTGTACGTTAATGTTGTCAGTAGTCTCAAGTGAGCCTCGTCCCTCTGGTTAGATAGATGGATGGTCGGTCGGTCGTTACCTGCAGTCCAGTTCTTGTAATCAGCTGCAGGAGCTGTTGACGGCTTTGATAGTACTTAAATCTCCACCATAATATTCACATAAATCAACTGTGGGCACAGAACTGTGCTAGCGAGTTACGTTATGCTCTTCCTACAACGTGGTATGTGAGAAGTTGGTATCAATTTACCAGTGGAGGTTGGTGAAGATGCTAAACAAGCTGACATACCAGTTACTAATAAAGTGGTGCAAGTATTCGAAGGTTTTGCTTGCAACATGGTTCTGTCTGCATTAGTGCCATCACGTGTAACATATACAAGAAGTGGTGTTCTTAGTTTGCTGGTCACACTGCCGCTCCACTCCATCTCCCTATGGGTGCACATTTCTTTCTTTCTCTCCTCTCCAGTGCTTGTCAGAAGCTACCTTCCTCCTCTGTATTTTTCAACTCTTTTTTGTTTGTTTTCGGCATGGATTAGATGCAGAGAAAAAAAATGACATTTAAATCATCTCCTCCATTAGAAAAAGGGATATTAATATATCAGAGAGGTTTGTGGCCTGGACCGAAGAAAAGAGAAAAAACTGCTGGCAGGTAGTATCACAAAAGCCAGTGGATCAGGTGCATATCAAAATATTTGCTTCTGTGACTTCTAATGTTGACGAGTCTACAGTCCCTTATTTTGGAGTTTTTCAGGACATATATTGGTATGGAAATATTGGCATTCACCTGAGAGCTCATTTCAATATGAGAAAATTATGCAATTGTTGAATTGGATGGAGGCTATATTTCCACAGAGACTTAATAAGAAGCTGCATTAAAGGAATGATATATTTTTAACTATACAATCCATCCCATGGAAAGTCTTTTGCTAATATTATACAACACTGAGGGAGGAGAGGCAAAAATTAGAAATTGAAATATTTGATAAGTAAGCTTTTCAGTGAACAGATTGGCTATATATTGTGCAGCACCAATAAATGTGTTGCTAGAATTATTTCCTAAAGCCAAATCATCTCATCAGTTTCTGTATTTTCTCATTAAGATATCCTCTTCTAATATCAAGAAAAGATCAAAAACAGATGGTCTGAAATGGACCTCACATGACAAATGTACTGCAGCTATTTACTGCCATTTATTACTGCACTATTTGCTCAGTGATTAATCCTTTATTTTCACAGACATGCAGTGAACAGCTGTAATATCTTTGCAAATAAATTATATGATATTTAGAGTTTACTAGGGGGAGAAAGGGAAATCTGTCCATGGTGTAATCACAGAAAGATTTGCTGGTGGAGGTCACAGAATTGTATTAAGATATCTATCTCCATTATAAACGTATCCTCTGTTGACAGGAACCCTTGACTCTTTATAACATCCTTAATTCTTACTGCCTGAAGGCCTCATGTATTTGGTCATCTTTCATGAATGTGCATTTCACAATATACTCTTTCTCCTTATCTTTACCACCTTACAGACTGTGAAAGCTGAACCTGAAAATATATGTAACTTCATAAAATTATTGGTTTTATACTCTAGGAAACTGTGGTAAAGTTATTGTAGGGAACAATGAAGACAGAGTCGTTATGGAAAACACAGTAAAGAGCACTTGTAGTTTTCAATTTAAAATGTAAACTTGATCGGACTTTTTACAAACAGGTCTTTCTATCAGTTTCTGCCATCTTTATGTTAGGTTTAAGTGCCAGAACATTTTAGAATAATTTGCTGCTGGAACATGAATGGGTATACTAATAGTGCTTAGGAGATGCAGATACAAGGGCTAGGACTTATACATGTACGTGTTAGAAAAAGTGTCTTCCTGTCCTATGTTCTGCCCTTTCCTCCTGCTCCAGCTCATTTTTCAAGTGTGACTGTTACTTATTTTCAATAGATCCTTGGTTGCGTTTTCTTTCAGTGACCCACCTGGTGGCAGAAGACGAGTAAGCATTTTCGTGCTAGGATTTAAGTATGCGTCCTTTCCCTTTTGTTCCTGTAGTTAGGTTATAGGCAGCATCAGCTCGGATAAGCATCAGATTATGCCAGAACAGTGTGTGATCTTACAGTAGGATAAATGTTTATTAATAAGTTACACTTGAAGGGGAGATGAGAAAAGCTATCTACTGGAGCTGAATGGTGTAGAGCTGGTAAAATAAATAAATAAATAGATAGATAGATAGATAGATAGATATGGATTGAGAATGTCTTTTGGAAAGTAGGACATCAGCTGAGGCTAAAACATAGTCTAGACTTTTAGGAAGGAAAATTTAATTGCAATTAAACAAGAACTGGCTAAGGAGCTGACTAAAACTTTTGAAATAAATGACCTGAAAGAAGCTTTCAGCCAAAATGAAACATTTCACAAAACCTAGAGGAAGATCTTCCTGAAATACTGCCTTCTTATACCATTATGGCATAATTTAATTTTTAAATATTTGCTTCTGATTTACCAGGCAAGATGAGGAAGGGCTAGCACATACCGTTCCAGCCTTTCATTTACAATGGACACAAGGAATAACTAACTTCATTTATGGGTCCGTGCAAACCATTTCCATATAGACGTATATAATGTCAAGGCTTTGTTGGAACCTCTGCACTGAGCTGTGTATGGATGAGCAGCAATATTTTGGCCACTGTGAATTTGCTGGTGTGGCTGTGCTACTACAGACACCACTGGAAATCCTGTCATGGGCTGAGGAAGGAGAAGCAGGTGGAGTGGATGGCGCTCCCATTTGAAGCCCCAGGAGTGTGCTTCACACAGCAAAGGCATTTGGTTTCAAGGGAACCATCCCTTGCCTGCTGATCACCCTCTGAGCTCCCCACTCCTCTTTGGGAATACTCATTTGTATGAGCACTCAGCTAAACTGGTCAGCCTTTGGCTATGGCAATGGTGAGCTGAAGATGTTCATTGTCAGCCAACGTGGACATGACAGCACAACCACAACCAGGCAGCTCTTAGCAGAGGCAAAGCAAGCCTCACTATTTGGTCAACTTTGGCAATTTTCTCACCTAAGCAACTATTTGGCCTTGTTGCTGAGCTTCTAGTGCCTGCAAGGGGTTAGCTGCAATTGTTTGTGTGTGCTGGAGGAAGGAGGTGCCCAAACCACATGGGACAGAGAGGAACAAGGTGATGTGAAAAGAAAGGCTTTTCAGTAATGTTCTGTTTAAAAGAAAATCCTCAAGACTACTAGTTGATGTGTAGGCCTGTCTTTCCTAGAAGCACTCAAGATGGATCTCATGGCTTTATTTCCAAAGTCTTACATTGAAAGCCATCTTCCAGCCCTATGTGCGAAGCAGCCATTTGTCATACCAAAACAACACTGGCAAGGGGGGCCTAAATCAAGGTTTAAAACTGTTCCCAGTGGAATTTGCCAGAAAGGAGCGGGTGTGTGATGGTAACAGGAGATGAGAAGCCAAGTCGGGCTGGGGACAGGAGCCTGGGCAGTTATGGGGTAACCGAGCGCCTCCAGATGCCCCCCGTCGGTGTGCGGGCACGGGGCGGCAGCTTTGGGGAAACGAGATGAAACGAAGAGCCGCGAAGGCGCTGCCTTCACCTCACGGGGAGGAGGACGAGGCGCCCGCCGCCAACCCCCGAGCCCCCCGTCCCACCCGGAGCCGCCACCTCCCCTCACAGCGAGGCCGCGCTCGGCGCCTCCTTTGTGACAGGCGGGCCGCGCCCCGCCCCCCCGCGCCGTGCCGGGCGCAGCCGGAGCGGCGGCGGCGCCATTTTGCGCTGCGGCGGGACTCGGCGCGGGGCGGCCGCGGCGGGAGGGAGGTGGCGGCGGTGGCGGCTGCGGTCGCGGCTCGGCACTGAGCGTCCCCGTTCGCCCTAATCCTTAATCCTAACCCAGCCTAGCCTAACCTCGCCCAGCCCCCAACCCCGTGGCCGGGACCCTGCCGACATGAGCGACGTGGAGGAGAACAACTTCGAGGGGAGGGTGAGTGGCCGGCCCTGGCGGGGCCGTGCTGAGAGGGGGCGCCCTGACGGGGGGGGGGAGGCGCGGGGCTCGCTAAAATGGCTCCTCCGGGAGCCCGAGGCTTGGCCGGGCCGTGAGCCGCTCACGTCCCCCTCCTCGCCCTGTGTCCCCCCACCGCCCCTTTATTTATTTATTAAATTTTATTATTTTATTTGCTTCTAACGACCCGAGGGAACCGGCCCGGCTGGGGGCTGAGCCCGCTGCCCCCCCTCCCCCCCCCCCCCCCCCAATCTTCCTTCCCCCCTCACGCCGCCATCCCCCTTCCCGGGGGGGGTGGGGGTGCCTCCATCCTGCCCCCCCCCCCCCCCCCCCCGGCAGCAGGGCCCGGCTCCCTGCCCAGCCCCGGCCCTCTTCACGCTCCTGCTCCCCGGGCCCAGCCTCGGGTCCCCCCTTTCCCCCTCTCCCCTTGCCCGCGGGCCCCGAGGAGGGACCGGGCCCTTTTGTGAGCGCTCCTGCTGCCCGCTGTGCCCCGAGCCTCGCAAGGCCCCGGGGAGGGGAGGGGAGGGAGGGCAGGGAGGTGCAGCCCCCGCTGTTAAACCCCCGGCACGCAGCGAGCGCGAGGAGCCGAAGACTTTCTCTCCAGGAGCCGCTGCGGTTTGGGATCCCTGTCAGGCCTGTTCCTTCTCTCTGCCCTCCCATGGCTGCGGTTTTTCTCTAGGCCTCCGACTGGTCCCTTCCGTTTTCTTTGTGTTTTTTCTTTTTTCTTTTTTTTTTTTTTTTGTGTTTTCCCCTAGTGATGAGCAGGGCAGGCAGGAATTAGGAGCTGCTTGAAACAGAAATTAAACGCGTGTTGTTCTCACTCCATCACCATTTACTTTTTTTTTTTTTTTTTTTCAATTTTTCAGAGATACATATTTTTTTATGTTCTCTCCTAGAGAGTTGCTTTAGAAGAACACCTGAGCATCCTTTTGGTGACTTTTTCTGACGAACCAGTGATAGCAGCTTTTCAGTAATACGGTTACATAAGGTTGTTGCCTGGAGAACCGAGCAATGAATTTTTAAAGGACCAGAGTCACATTCCAATAATAATTCTTACAGAAATGCTGTAGCCTTTTTGTAACATTAGTCTTCTAAAAAAATATAAAGAAAACCAAAAAAACCCAGTCCCCAGGCTGACTGTGTTGTACCTGGCTGCGCAGTGACTGCTGCTGGTTCCTCAGGTGAGGTAAACAAAATCTGTTCTTGTGTTAGTTGCTGGACAAAGGCGGCTGTCTACCTATGCTCGTTTCAGATAAATGAACTAGTCTCTGAAAGGAAAACCAGCCAACTCAGAGAAGGTTGAGCATAAGTATTCTTCGTTGTTCTTTTTTTTTTTTAAATTTGTTACTTCAGCCTTCCAGTTTATAGCAAAATTTATGTTTTTTTATTATTTTCTTATAACTATTTACATTAGATTCCTCTAGAGAGTGTTTATATTAGCTTCTGTGATGGATCTAATGTTAGTGTTTAAAAAAAAAAGATACAGCTGTTTAGTTTCAGTATTTCTGCATACCTTCTTCTGCCAAATGTAGAAGTAAAATTAATGTTTTGACAGTATTTGAAGTATGAGAGGTCCTGCATAGCCATTTCTCTGACTGTTACTTCTCAGTTAGCTTATGCTATTTTTTTTTTTGAGGTGGAAAATCTACCTGTTGGACAGAACTACTGACCCCATTGAGTTTTCACTTGGAAAACTTGCATTCTTTCCGTGATACTGGAATTTCTGAATCAGTCTAGCAAGTGGCACTCTCTTGCTTAATGCTCTTTTTTAAACATAACTGAACAGCATTCACTTACAACTTTTTTTGTTGTTGTTTTAATTAGGGACATTCCTAAGCGGTTCTTCTTTTCTTTCTCTAACACATTTTTTTTTGATGATGATGCTGTTGAAATATTTGAAATTACAAAATATTGCAGCCTAATATATATATATATATATTTCATAAAATTAAGCATGTAAGTGTTGGGGGTATTCAGTGTTTTAGTCTCCTATTCCCTAATGGACAGAACTGTGCCAAGCTGAATGTCTTCGTGCCTCAGTTATGTGCAGGCACATGGGATGGGGAGAATATGGCAGAAGAGTTCAGTGGGAGAAGGAACCACAAAGAGACCAGGGAGAGGGGTGGAGAACCTGCTTTCCTCCAAATTGACACAAAAGAGATTTCCGAGTACCTAACTTTTAGTCCTCCCCACCTTCCTCAGCATTCAGCTTAGTGACTAACTAGTGTGATGTTCAAGGGGGGGCGGGGTAAGTTTAGTCTAAGTCCCTTTCTGTCCATACAGATGCATATCATCCCCAAAAACACTTCCAGTAAAGTTCTTGAAAGTAGCGAAATAGCGATAAAGTCTGATAAGATGAAGGTGCATATTGAATCAGCAGTAACCAAAAAAATCTAAAAAAATAAACCTTTACATGGAAGATTAGTTAGAAAATCTTTCCCTGTTCTTCTTGTTACTTGCAAAGAAAAAAAATAGTTTTAACAAAAATAAATGATGTCAGGAATTATTCTGTAAAGCACGTTTTAGCAGTGTTAAGATGTCCGTGCATCTTGCCTCCAATTTGCAGTTTTAAAATCATGCTGTCACTTCATGTGAAGAGGAAATTGAGGATAATCTTGGAAATAACTTTGCAGTGAGGTTGCATAATCTGTACTATTCGAAAACTTGCATTTATGAAGTGTTGGTTAAAATTGCAGGGATTTAAACTATTATTCTTGAGCTCACTCACTTCTTTACTGATGATTTTTTTTCCAAAGCAAATGTTAATCAGATATGTTCAGACTAATTAACGTTTGCTTTGTTTTTACATCAATTTTCCTTCAGCAAGTTCTGTATTAAGGATGTGGCTGGTGAAAGAGAAGAAATCCTGCCCCCAAGTATGGTTGGGGGAAAGAAATTGACAGAATAATTAGAAATATAATGGGCATACTAGATGTAAGTTTATGGACTTGAAGAAGGAAACAGATTTTAAGTCATGTTTCTGTCCAATGACGTGAGTTTTGCAGAAGGTACAGGATTTTATCACCTTTAAGTGTTCATTTTGAGCAGGTTAGACAAATGAGACTTTTTATCTCTTATTGTTGATAGATGATAGCTTTGTAATGATTTAGATCTCAGTTCCTTTCATACTTGCCCAGTTATTTGTAACAACAGATTGTTCATCTGGTGCACATTCTGTGATGCAGCTTCATTAAAAGCTTCCCTAGAGCAATGGAAAAGTTGCAGTCTGAACAGACGTGAACGGAAACTCCACTTGCAGTTTTGATCAATTTTTTTGAGCTTCTGATAGCGTTTGACTTCTGTAATCTTAAAAGTTTACTAGTTTTCTGCCAATATTAATGGGCTCTTTGTCTAAATAGATAAAACTTTGTATCAGAGTGAAGGCAGAACTCCATCTTAGAACTCCAGATTGATCATCTTCTGTGGCTGTAATGAGAGGCCTCTTCCTGCTCTCGCCAGAATCTCAGTGATTTCAGTCTAATAAAGCACTTGAACCCTAGATCATTTCACGTGTGAGCCATTCTGTCGAAGGAAGGATGTGTAGTTTGTATGCACGCAGGTGGCTTTTGGGTCAGCTATACTCTGAATGTGTCTTTTTTTTCTTTTTGCATGCAAGCTTCATGAAGAAAATACTTAAATTTATATATGTTCCAACGCTACCTAAACCTGATCAACCTTGAGATGATTTCTTTGGTTCAGACACCTGTATCAGCAACCTGCCAGCTCAGGGGCAAGGAAGGCACGCTGCTTTCCTACCTCTTGAAATACAGGTGTGACAGGCTGCTAACGCTCTGCAGTTCTGCATTAGCTTGGGTAGGCTGTAATCGTGCCATGGTTTCTAATGGCAAACATGGGAAAGGAAACTTTTGTAAAAAGTTTATTTTTTTTTGTTTGTTTGTTTTGTTTAATAAACTTAATAAATTTTAGATTGTTACCTGAACAAAAGAGTGACCACAGAACCCTTCCATGGACAGGTGTATATATTCAAGCCTCACTGAAAAGATAAACTTAGTGTCTCAGGTTTATTGCTGAAGCTACTTTTATTTATTTATTTATATTTATTGGAGCAGTGTCATTTTTAACAATGTATAAAGCTTGCTGATGCTAATAACTTTATTTTTTAAATAGTTAAATATGTATCTAAGTTTCTGTATGAAAAGAAACGTAGGTTTACATATGTATTAAAATATTTATGGAAAAATAGCTAATTAAGAGATTAGTATTATTTTTAGTATGGAGTGACATCACAGTATTAAGCAAAAATGTAACTTTTTTGATGAGTTCAGAGGAAAGTTGGTGAGTTCCTGTCAAAGCAGTGGTTAAAGAGTAATCTGGTGTCATCTCAGGAAGAGATGCTGCTAAATTGACAGTTTAATGCAGCGAATGTAGGCTGCTACCAAATTTCAGTTTCTTTTTTGACTGCTTTCACTTTTCTGTTCCCTTATGAAGTTGGACTTTATTTTTGGAGTTAGGGCAGGATTTTTTTTTTTCTTAGCTCAAGGCTTTACAAAAATCTTGCCATCTTCTGCTAGCTTAATGGTGTTGCTATAATACTTGCTGTCCTGTTCTGCCCCCCCCCATGCAGGTGGTACGCCTTAAGGTGGAGGCCAACTGATACTTCTTGGTGATTACATATTGTGTTTTTTTCTTCCCATTTGACTTCCCATGCTTTGCTATAGGAAGCCTAGTGTAAGCCTAATTGTCTCTTTTTACTTAATCTCTCCTTAAATTTTGATAGCTTTGTAGCAAACCCTTTATGATATGCTCAGAAATGGTGAGGCCTGAGGCATGGTAAAACGTGACAAAAACGAGGACAGAAGAGTCATGTAAAAACTATTTTTGTCTTTTCTTGCTGTCTTTATCATGCCCTCTGATGATGGGTGGAAATCTAAAAATACTTCCTAAAGACTTTTGCAATTCTGCTCCACATAGAACTTTTTGGAATGCGATTTTTTTTTTTTTTAAAGTAACTGTTTTGGAAAGTAGCATTTCTCTTGAAGTATATGAGGAAGATAAATGGCAGCTGTAACTTGAATCGCTTATGGTTGAAACAGTTGTACCGATACGGGTGAAATGCAGTGACGTGACTAGCATCTCGCTTAGCTAAAGCTGTTGATCAGTTATTCAGTGCCTAGGTTTATGTGAGCATGAGGTGATGGTAGGAAGAGGCATCCTGTCCGAATTACTTTTTTCAGTGTTGTTCTTTCTGGTATAAACTAGGTAGGAATGATGGAAAATACTCTTCAGTGCTCTCTATAAATGCTTCTAGCTCTGCGGTTCTTAACCAGAGGATCAGTAGCTGAAGCAGCAGTCTTTAGGTTGTGTTCACCTACAATAATTTGTTTGCCTCCAAGTTTGACTTCCTAGTGAATCATTAATCCCATTTCCCAGTATGTGCTTGAGGAAGTCACCGTATCTTGCTCTGAGGAAGCACAGTGAAGATTTTTTCCATTTTTACCATGGGAAAAGTGTTATTGACAAATACGTGTCTTTTGAATGGGAAGATTGATCTGAAGACTATTAGGTAGCTCGCTGGCTGGCTGGCTGGCTCTTTCCTACCAACTGTACTGAGAGCAAATATAGATGGTTTGAAATGGTCCCAGTGAGCGTCTGTCTGCCTGTAAGGGTGAGAGTGGTGCCTTGAGAGTTGCGTAACAAAGCAGAAGACATGAAGGTGCACACTGTCAAGTGTGAGGCTGTTGTGGGGCGAGGAGCTGACTTTAACAAAATGCAGTCTGATCTGTGGCCCTCAAGTGACTGAGGATCTTTAGAACAGAAAGAATAAGTAAATATTGGGGATACAGAGAGAAACTGTAGTTCATTCTTTCTTAAGTAGTAGTTTAATTAATTTATGGGGTAAACATGGAGCTAAGATCAGGGTATCTAATTACTTGAAGACTAGTACAGAACTTAGGGATTTGAATGCTTTGGATGATAGAGGTGTCTATTTGCTGTTGTTAAAGATGATGTACAGATGACATACACGTTGACTATAATGTTCTTGTTGATATTGCAGAATGGATGTATAAATTGGTTATGAAGAACAGTTGGGTCTGTCTGTGACATAGACTAAGGCAAATCTTGCTAATTACTATCTCATCAGGAAATAGAGGAGGAAAATTCTTTAAAATTGCTCTGTGTGACACCTTGAAGCTCTGACTCTCTTAATCCCTACCTGTAGTCTTGCTGATGTAAATCTTATTAGGTACTTTTCCAGTGTCCTCCTTAAGGCCTTAAACTCTTCCAGGTTATTGCGATTCCCTTAGTGTCTCCTTTTGAAGCACTGTAGGAGATATAACTAGGTGATCTATGTTGCATCAGAAGATGAGATGTAATTGCCTGCCAGTGACAGACACGGTATGCAACTGCTAACAGGTAATCTCTCTTCAGCTGCAGTTTACATCTACAGGTACTTGGTTTGAGGAAGTTTGAAATGTGTAAGAACTCCTGCTGTCACCTCTGTCCCTCTGCTTCTAAAGTTACGTGTTTGTGAGTGCAGCCCTTAAAGGGCTGGAGCAACCAGCTTGGAAAGGACTTGAACTCCATGAAATGCTGCACCGCTTGCTTTTGGCAACTTCATACAGAGCCGTTGTCAGAACTGATACTCTTAGAAAACTGGGGGCAGCATCAGAAGATGCTTCAGTTGAATAGATAAGGATGCTAAGCTAATTTTGTCATTGTATGGGAGTTAACTGGGTTCTTAATATTTTTGGAACCTCCCAACACTTCTAGATTGTGTGGTATCTGATTTGTTTTTTTGTTTGTTCTTGTTTTTTCTTTTTCTTTTTTTTTCCAACCTTATTGTTTAAGAAGTGATCTTTCAAATGTAAAAAGAGAATGGACAGTACAGTGTCCTCATTAAAGAGTGACTGAGGAGAGTGAATTCTTTGTTTTTTTTATTGAAGGATCTATTCTAAATCTGAAGGGTGTCACATTAAGTGCTTTTCTATATTATTGGTCACTTTCACTGAGGAGGGGAGTGGAAATAACTCCAGGAGAAACTGGGAAGTATTGCAGGATATGAAGTATAAATGTAAGAATTAAAGAGGGCTATCAAACGGTAAAGAGTACAAAATTAGAGGAGAGGTAATGAAAAAGCATGTTAGTGGCTCTAAAAGTTTTTTTGTTTTTGTTTTTTTTTTAATAATGAACAGTGAATTTCAAATATGACAGTAAGAACACAGAATAAAATCTGGTATTACTTAAGTGCCCGTTCTTCCTTCTCTTTCTGCGACAGTCTTGTAGCTAGACCAGCAGATAGCTGGCTCAATAGGATAACCTGTAACGTAGACCTGCTGGGGTCCACGTCACAGCCCAGCTTTGAATTTGGCCTTCACTGATCAGTTAAGTGTGCCTGTCAAATTAGAAGGTGGCGCTCTCCACGTATCCTGTGTCCTTTTCATTGAGGTAAAGGGGGAAAGGCAGCATAGCTGTAATACTGCTGTAATAAATAAGGGGTCTCCCATGTTTCATTTTTGGTCGATTTATTGTCTTTGAATATGAGGAAGGAGTCCTTTGGAAAGGACTTCAGAATGCTGAAGAATTCAACTACAAAAGAAAATGCAAATCTGGACTTACACGGAAAAATAGATAAGTTGGGAAAAGTATTTTAAGGACAGGCAAGAGAATATATGATGAAAATGAAATGTAACGCTTGTGGGAGGGGAACTTGCTGTGCGATTTTTCCATTACAAGTTTTGCACGTTTTTTTGTGACATTATAGAGGTATATAGCACACATTTCCACAGCTTTTTTTTTTGTTTTTATATAGCTGAGCTCCCTAGGAATGCTGTACGCTAAAATGTGAGGAAATCCTAACCTGCTCTTTGTTTGCTTGTTTTCCTAGTTTTTCTCTTGTGTGCATTATCATACAAGAAAACAAAAAAAAAAAAAACTCCTGTCTGTTATTGGATTGCTTTGAACTGCAGTATTATACGTCTTGTTTTTTGTGGATTAAGTTGTGTGCAAGGAAAACAGGATAACAATGAGGAAGAGAAAGTAGGAAGAAAAATTTGTCTTGCATATATCTATGTGCATGTATTATGCGAGTAAGTATGTGCATAGATAGATTTTGACTGGAAGTCTTTGGCCGTGCTGTTGAACTGAGTGTCTTAGTAATAATGTGTAGGAGTGGAATTTGGGATATTTAATACTGAGAAGTACATAGTTGTTATTAGGGGGAAAATCAGTTATCTATATCAATATTTTTAATATATATTTGTGCTAATTAGCTTTTTAGTTCATCTATGTATCGTACAGAGAATAAAAATCTGAAAGGGGAGGAGGGTAGCTTTGAAAATACAGTAAAACACTGAGAACTCAGTAAGCTCATTGTTAGACCGTAGACACTTATACAGTTTTAAAGCTTTTTTTAAAAAAAGGTTGTTTTATAAAGTAGTTTCTTGCACTTTACCTGCTGGCTTTTCAATTTGGTAGATAACATCTGAACTCCAGCAGAGTTTTATAATCCCCACGTGCTTAAATATACTAAATGTTCTTTTTCCATTAAGGTTAATGTTCGTGAAGAAATTGAAGAGTTTTTTCCAAGAATGTGGAAGATAAATCAAGATAAAAGAAGGCTAATGAAAAGTATTAAAGATCAGAAAATTAAAATTGAATGGGGGAAAAAATTGAACAGAAGATTGGTCAGATAGAAGCACTTGAATGTTTTTTTTAAGGCTTTAATGAATTGTTTGAATTGGGGAAGAATACACGAAGTATGAAAAATGAAAAACTCAATGAAGAATGAAGAGAAGTAGAAAGCAAGAGTGAAGTAGAATTAAAAGAATCTGGAAGAATGAATGGGTCCTAGGTTAAGTAAATGTATGGTTTATGTTCCAGTGTCTGTATGATCAAGTTGTAGATGAATTTGCATGATTACTTAGTTAATAGAGAATTGGTGATCTGGTTCAAGCAGGGATCTATTTGAGGAAAGCATACAATATTAACAGTGGGCTAGCAAAATGAAAATTTGTTCTGGAGGGTATTGCCTAACCATTTGTTTTTTCAGGAGCAATCAATATAATAGAATTACTGTACTTTAAATGTTAGGAGTTAGGCATTTGTACAACCAATACCATTTGTAATACTATCTTTTTCGTTAGGAGTCTCGCTCCCAGTCAAAATCTCCAGCTGGGAGTCCTGCTCGTGTAAAATCGGAGAGCAGGTCAGGATCTCGCAGTCCATCGAGAGCTTCCAAACATTCTGAATCGCACTCTAGGTCGAGATCAAAATCGAGGTATGTCTGGAAATAAGTTTGAGTTGATATTCACTACTATTGCTTATGCCTGTTCTTTTGATACATTGCTGAGATTTTTCTCCCCTTATAAAAATTATAAACCTTTTGGAAATGTATTAAGAAGACTGTTAATTTGTGTGTTGGTGGATGTATAGTTGAACAAAGCTGGGGGAGGATTCCGTAAGTAATAGTGTGTGTGGATTTATAGAGAGGTAATATAATAGAAGTAGTGGAGTAGAAATCATTACTAAAATGAGAAGATTTAACTACTCCAGAAGAGAGGGAAGAGAGTACAGCTCAGTTCTGTAAAAGCTTATGTCCCCTTCCCCCAAAACCTTTTTCAGGGGAACTCTTTCTTGTGTAGACCCCTCCTTTAGGAAAGAAGGAAAACTGAAGGGAGAACTACAGCAAAAGTAGTCTGGGTTGGATAAAAGAGTAAGCTCCATAGCTATTGGAAATGCTGGAAGACACTACTTGGGCCAGTTCTTAACAGTCCTGCACCAGAATCTTTTTTTTAAAAAAAAAAAAAAAAAAAAAACTGAAAAAAATTTGATTAAAGTTGGGCATGGATAGCTTCATAATTTATGGCAGCTTTAGTATTTAAGCTCATTTTTGGAAGCTGCATATGCCTTCCTCTCACTGCTTGTGCCTGCACAGGCAAAGTTTTACAATTCTCAGTTCTGAGAGAACTACTTGGTGTACAGGAGGAATGTCTGCCTTTTTTTCCTCTAAGTATGTCATAAAATATCCAGCTCATGCCACTTTTCTTCTTCCATCTTGCCGTGCACCTTCATACTGTTGATTCAGTAACTCTACCAGTTTTCCTTTTATCGGTGGAGCGAAAAAACAGAAAACAAAACAAGTGTGCCCCTGGAGAGGGAGGGGGATTCGCACAGTACTACATTTTTCTTCTTTACTAGTTCCTGGGAGAGATCAGTGTCTTCTCTATCTGTTTACTTTACCAGGGAAGTCTAGAAGAGTTATTGTGCTCTGAAATTGCAAAGTTCAGCCCGATGTTACTGCTTCTTCTCTTGCAGTGTATAGTCAGATATCTGCCTGTTAGTAGGATATAACAACTGTATGAAATCATGCAGCTTTGACAGAATTATGCGAGTTCAAAATTGTATTCATCATTGACTGGATATCTGCAGAGAAATGCTTGAGGAGTCTAACAGCTTTTTTGGTCTCAACCGATTTTCAAACTTCATTTGTAGATGCCCTAGCACTGTTGTACTGCTAGATCTTTCAGTTTATCAGCTTAAGACAATATTTTACAGTGTGGTATACTTGGTGCCTGTATCAGTATACAAGTGTAACATGTGGAGCCAAGCTAATACAAGTCTAAGCTCTGAATTGTCTGAAGACTGTTGTGAATATAATCTGTGTTTGATACCAGAAGCACTCTGAGCACATTGAAACTTGTGCTACTGAGCAAATTATTTAAGATCTGCAATCTTAAGATGCACAAAGTAGAAGAAACTTAACTATTTTTATTGTAGTGAGCCTCTGAAAAATGAATTTAAAATTTTTCTCTGGGAAATGTAAGGCTTACATTTCAACACATTGGGTGCATATGACCTAACTAAAAGCTTTTTCTTTGTTGAAGATCCAGGTCCAGAAGACATTCGCACAGACGTTACACTCGCTCCAGATCCCATTCCCATTCTCATTCCCATAGGAGACGTTCTCGAAGCAGATCGTACACGCCAGAATACCGCCGTCGAAGGAGCCGTAGTCACTCTCCAATGTCCAACAGGAGAAGGCACACAGGCAGCAGAGTATGTCATGTTCCCCAAGGCTGAGTATCAACAGAGCAGTCGCTGCTTACATCAGTGTAGTCTAAGATAACTGCAGGCTGAATTTGACTTGCTGTCTTGTTATTGGGAATTGTACAGGAATTGTTTTTGGGTTGGGGGGACAAAGTCTTTCCTTAACAACTAGGCACTGATGTTGTGTGCCAGCCATTGGCAGGGTAGTCATAGAATTTTACCGTAAGCCATACTGTCCCAAGTGAGTATGGGTAGATAGGTTGCATCCGTTTCCCTCTGCTCTAGAAGTTAGACTTCTTCTATTTTTATGCTGTTCCAAGCATACGTACACTACACAAAAAAGGCAACTGTGCATGCCTTTAAAAAAAAAAAAAAAAGTGAAAATAATTCCAAGGTAACTATAGGAGTAAGGGGGAAAAAAAAGGCTCTCTATAACATATAGCGTATTATGTTGCAGATTGCTTGTGATTTCTTTATTTCCAAGTAATGATTTCAATTTAACTTGAAGAAATTAACTCATTTTCAAATCTTAAACTAGAAAAACGGAGAGCTATGAAAAGGATCGGTAGTCTTCTCAGAATTCAAATGAAATAACTTAGTTTCTGTACAGACAGGGATAGAAAGTGTAGGTAAACTAACAAAGACGTAAGATGATACTACTGTGTCATTCAGAGAGATTTCCCCCAGTGTCCTTCCTTGTTCAGTGTCTTAGATTCTGGTTTTGCATTACTTGATGCTGATCTAAGTGAGTGCTGCTACACGCGGGTCTGCCTGTTCCTTGGTGAGGACCATGAATGATCTTTTTAGTATTCGTCTTTTTTAGTTTTTCTTTATTTTTCTTTATTTGTTATTAATCCTGTCAAAAAGAATATATTTTTTTTTGCATGCTTACCTTAGTGAAGCAGCTTACCACAACCAGTTAATACTAATGTGAGGGAGAAGATGATTATGTGGAAGAAGGCAAGACTACAGCAGTGCTAATGTACAGCAGCTTAAGCTGTTGTGAAGCAACATTTGTACTTAAGCTATTTGTGGATTGTTGCCAGTGTGTAGTCATACTGTTGTAAATACGAATCTAATGTCTTAAAAAGTTGGCAGGAATAACAACTTCAAAAGGCTTAGCAGATTTCCTGGTGAAAGACAAATGAATCCACTTTACTACTTTAGGAAGTATTAGAATATTTTGCTGTGAAGTCTTTTTTGCCTTGGAAATGACTCTGTGAAACATGAGAAAGTCCTTCTCAGAGTGAATTCCATGTTCATTCTAAGGAGTAGTTCTAATAGTGTCAAAACAAAAATAAGCCAGATTAGAATTCTCTAAGCTTCAAGGTCTAAGGACACTAGGAAAATTGGTAGCAATTTTGCCACTTCTGCTGACCTTGGCATACTGTGCCAATGGGAGGCAGTACAAAAAATTTAGTATTAAAGCTGTCTTTTAATTCTGCACAGTCAAAATCTTTCCAGTGGTGATGGCTGACACTGAACAATCTTTCCAGTGGTCACTTGTTGCTTAGAGTGCACAGAGTGGTTCTCTGTACTTAGCTTGCCTTAGCATAGGTAATAGGGTTCATTACTTAAAACTGATGTTTGAAATTTGGCAAATGCAGAGAAACAAATACACAGGTATTTTTGGGCATCGTATTTTCACAATGAACTCCTGAAAAAAAGTTATGAGGAAAAAAAAAAAAAAAAAACAGAACAATTTGAAACATACCATTATAAAAATAAGGAACGATAGTATGAGAGCACAGGTGAATCGTGTACTTCATCTTTTCCATGTCTTGGTAAAAGATAGGGTAATTTGTTATATCAGCAAGCTGTAATTTTTTAACTGGAGCTAGGGTAGGTTGCAGATAAGAAACTGATGCTTTCACTGAACCTGCTCAGGCAGAAGCAAGTAAACAAAGCTGTAATGTTTTTAAACATTCTTGTGAAAAGAAGTGCTTATCAAGTCGCTACTTCCTACATGGAAAAATACTATCCAAATATTTTTTTTTTCTTGTGTAGTAAAAAAGATGTCCTTAACTTGGTCGCAGTCACTATCTAATGTTATGGTTCTCCAGAAAACAAGAGTTGAAGTTCTAAACATTTTTCTGCAGATGGAGAACACAGTAGGGTAAACTTAAGACAACTGCACATAGAAATGTTTTTCTTGGTTTATATTTTGCATTCTGATTCTCATGGCTCTCTGTCTGAAAATCTGCATGTTGAAGTTTAAATCCCGGTAACTAACGCGCATGTTCTAATGTTCCGTGCCTGTTACTTGGCTTAATGTAGTTACTTAATTTGTTCAAAGGTGTAGAATTTCAGCTAGAGACCGTGGAATGCTTTTACTCTGCTTTTAGTCTTAGTTTGTTTCATGACTATGTACTTGGAAGTAGAATTTTCCTTTCCTTATGGAAGTAAGCTTTGAAATCCAAGACTATACTTTAAATTGTCATCTAAAAATTGTCACCTTGGTATCCAGGACTACAGAGGGGTTCATAAGAGAACATGACAGGAGATTTCAGTTTGTTCATTCTTCAAGTCAGGATGAAAGGCAATCTCTGAGGCATAAATTACTGGTGCATCAGTACAGTACAGCACTATGCTTTGAAAACCTGAAGCTGAAATACAAATTTCATCTGTGTTGACTTGTAGTTACTATTTCAGCAGAAAAAATGCCTGTTGCCCCAATTTTAAATTCCTGAGTCTAGTATAACAGGTGCCAAGAACTTAGCTAGGAAAAAAAATCACAACAAAACCAAAACAACAACAACTTACCTTGATCAAGGTAATTCTTAAAATGAAATTGGCATTGTATGAATTCTGGGGCGTGTAGAGAAATTTTGAACCTGATAGGAAAATGAATTGCAGTATCTTGAACAATTGTACAATTTCTTATTTGACTTCCTTTAGTTGAAGTAAAGTGTATGAGTATTTCCATTGCCCACATTATTTTAAAGAATTGAGAGTCTTGCTCTAGAAAAGTGAGCGCACGTTTGGGTTACAGTTTCACAGAACCAGCCTTCAGTATGTAGTTGAGAGAAGCTGCTGGTTTTGATCCAGTTTATTGAACAGAAAGAAACTTTCAAATTTAAATATTAACTTTCATTATAGTTGAAAATGAAATGCTGGAGGGAGGATGGGTTGGGAAGAACACACCTTTGATAGAAGGCATGTTATTGTTCAGCTGTCCATGCTTAGGATCTCAGATGCTTTTAGTGTATGAAATTGGAGGCAGCCTGCAGTATTCAGAACCAGTGGTGGTGACCTTTGCGGAATGGCTGAAGATAGGAGTTAAGGCTGGCTGACCAATTTTCAGCACACACTTGGCCATCCTGCCTTCAGCTTGTTGATGATTTGAGTGAGAAATACTAATAAAACAGGTTCTTGTTACCTGTATGTCTTCTGTAACCATAGTGCTTTGTTTCTCTCAAGTGTACAGTCGGAATTTTTCACCAACATGGGAAGTTTACTTTTTTTAAAATACATAAAATAAAAACCAGAAAATGAGCTGTACTTTAAGATTGAAATGTTAATGCTTGAAATATTAAGATTTGTAATAAACTATGCTTAATTTTTTTTCATTTAAAAATAATTGAGAAATTTCAATGTAAGAATGTATAACTTGTGTTTTATTAACTTAATTGAAGTTGAATGCTTGTCTTACCAGGCCAATCCAGATCCTAATACATGTCTCGGAGTGTTTGGTCTCAGTTTGTATACCACTGAGAGAGATTTGCGTGAAGTCTTCTCCCGTTACGGACCTTTGACTGGTGTCAATGTGGTTTATGATCAGCGGACTGGACGATCAAGAGGATTTGCTTTCGTTTATTTTGAGAGGATTGATGATTCTAAAGAGGTAAATTCATGCTTTACTACTTTAAACAGGTGTGCTCTTTGTGTGTTGTCTTTACAAATACCTTTGTAAAAAAACAAAAACAAAACAAAAAAACATTTTTGAGTGCATATTCACTAGAAAGTTCTGAGTGAGATTCATTTAAAATACTTGTTCAAATCATGTGGCACTTTTAGACAGATCAAACACATTAGTTCAATGTTCAGATGTTTGGGCAAATTTTGAGCCTGAGCTGTCCGTATTGAATTACTAAAGAACATAGTACTTTGATTTGTTAATCTGTTACCCCAAAATGAAAATAAATCTTCAGGCAGACATAGACATCTAGGATTTTTCCAAATTTTTCAAAGTTAACTCTTCAAACTTACTCTCTCTATCAAAATTCTGACGGTTCTCTTTACTGTTTTCTTTTAAAGTATGTCACCATGCATTTGAGGGAGAACGTTTTCTGTCCTCAATTAAGCCTCAGTTAGTGACTTGGCTAGTTACACAAACACCTGTTTGCAGCTGGACTAAGTGGTCAGTAGTGTGATTGATGTGTAAGGAAAGAATTAAAGAATCTGAACAGTGGCCTGTATTACGATTCACTGCAGTAAGAAATATTTTAACCTATATGGGTACTGTGAGCTTTACTAAATCTGATAAAATTTGTAGATGCAAAATTGTTGTTAAAAATTGTTGTAGATGTATCTGTTCTTTAAAGAAGAACTATTTCAGTCAGACATGCTTTAAGATGAGTAAAGTACAGTACAAATACTAACTTAGCATGTAAGCTTTCATTGTGGAGATTCCTCCTTCTTCCTTATTTGCAAAATGAGTTACAGACTTCAAGCATCATGTTTATGGATGAGTAGTCATGGGCAGATGTTTCAGATTTGCTGTTTGATTCTGTTTACGTTAGATAAGTATATTCATAACGGTTGGGTCTGACTCTTCTCACCTAGCACTGCAGGAAGGGAGGGTGACAGCTGTGGGCCTAGTATCAGTAACTTAAAAATGAAAATTGCTGATGCTAGGTGATGATAATTTAACAAAAAATGTTTCATGGATGGCTTGCTTGAACTAGACTCAGTTTTGAGCTTTGACTGATTTCTGGTACGATTCTACAAGCAATTGTGATATGGCAAGCAGCTGTAAAAGATGGTGAAGTGTTGCACAGAGAAATGGTTTATAATGAGAATGGAAGTTGCATGTGTGTGGTTGTTGCAGGCTAGAATAGGAGTTCAGAACAGGAGACTTCCTTCAGCTTCACTTTATTTTCCCACTGTTGCTTTGATGGGTTGAGAGAGGTGTTAGAATGGGTAGGATTCACATTTCCTGGCCTTTCTGGTTATGACCTTTTAGCCTAATATTTCTTTGCACTGGGGTTTGTTAGAAACAGCCTGCAGCCAATAACACGGACTCACATGAGGATCTCAGTGAAGTACTATTTTTATTTACAATTGCAGTGGAGGTCATCCTGCAAATGGGAGCATCCAGCAAAAGCATATAATAACCTTTTATTCCCTATTACCCAATGCTTAATTCCTTCTATTTCCTCATTGGCTGAGTACTACAGGTCCACAAACTACTCAACACCTGCTATATACCAGGTATATACAATTTTATTTGACCAACCATTAATTTCTCCTTTTTTTTTTTTTTTTTTTTTTTAACTTCTCTCATGACTAGAGGGCCTGTGATTTTTTTTGTTGTTGTTTTTACTGATTTCGCACTGCTCATCTTGTTTTTCTTAGCTATTCTGCTTATTTTGGGACAGTGGGACCTTGCCCTTATCTGCTTAACATACTTCCCACTGTATGCCTGCACAATCACTTTTGAATATACAAGGTTAGTAGAATTTTCCACTGCAAAAACACAACTTGATTTCTCTCACAGGTGGGATTTTGAAACTGTGACCATTCTGTAGCACAGTTAGTATCTAAAATACCTGCACGGTATCTTGGCACATTCATATACTAGTCTTGTCTGTTTTAAAACTTTATGTCTTTAGAAGTACATTTTTTTTTTCCTAGTTGTCATTGGCAATGGTCATGCATGACACCATGCATTTCTTAAAATGTTCCGTGTAAATACCATAAAGCAATTCGTTTAGTATGAAGCTGCTTTGGCAGAAACTACAAAACTGGAATGCAAAGGGGAAAAAAAAAAGGGATATTACATGCAGCATCAGAAATACAGAAGTAAAGATGAGCACTGTAAGTGGGAACTGAAGTCATTGGGAATGTAAACAAATTTTTCTCCTGTCCTCTTTGCTAAATTATTTCAGTTATATAAATTCCAAGTGTTGCGAGGTTTTACACTCCTCCCTCTTCCCACACCAGCCCATTGCGGGGGAAAAAGAAGACTTTATTTGACTTGATTTCACAGGCTCTGAATACAGATTTGAAGTAGCAATAAGCAGGAAAAGAGAATCTAGCTATAGGTGTGAAAATCTGTGGCAGGCCCTGTAGGAGGACTGAAGGACATAAACTAATTGCTTGTGGAAGATGGATCAAATCTGAAAAGTTGGGTATGGGTGATAGCAATGTTACTTGTGCTACTTTTGTTCCAAGTAAATACATTTTGTCTTAATAGAAAGACAAACAAACAAAAAGCCTCTGAATAATGGGAATGTAAAACTCTAAATGAGATGCTTTAAAAGGCTGCAGTTCAGTTCAGCAGTCATAGATGGACTAAATAGATGTAGAACCCTGTTCCTGGGGAGTACGGGGGAATGGACAACAACGATTTCAAAGCATCTTTACTGTTGTTCTTCCAAGAGGGGTGCACTGGGAAGCCTCTCGGCTGATGCACTCTCAAACACTGTTGATACTCAGTGACACCAAGTGGGTTGTGAGCGTGTTTAAGCTTTTGTACTTGGTTTAAGATAGGTCAGTCCCAGCCCAGTGTGGATTGTGTTGCTGCGCAGATCTTGTTGGGAAGCTTTGTCATCATGAGTAACCATTCTTACAAAATGTGTCAGTTACTGAGCTGGTTAAAAGGTTGTTACGTGTTTTGATTTTTTTTTTTATGAAGCTACATCTTTGTTTACATAAAGTTAGAAGATTAGTATTTGGTACTCCTTTTTGGCCTTGTCTGTTGCAATGGCTTGTCTTACATTGTATCGCTACTCTAAGTCTTCAGAACTCCATGTGAGGAGTACAGTACCCGTATGTGGAGAACGAGATCCATACATTTCTGTTGAAGACCTGTTTCTGAAGATATTTTCTTTTATAGTTCTCAGCATTTGCAACACTGGCACTGAGGTGTCCATTTTGAAATAGTTTAGCTAAGTATTAAAGGATGTTCACCTGCTCATTACATTATTATTAGCATTTCTTCCAGGGTTTACAGAAAAAATACAGACCCATGTAGCAGGATTAAAAAAAAAAAAAAAGTTGGGAGGCAGAATGATTATCTCAGGGTTAGCAGTAAGAGAATCGTGAGTAAAAAGCATTGGGTGTTCTAGGGAGGTGATTCTTACTGTGGCAGGGATTTCATATGCAACTATCCAGCTTTTCAGTAATTCATACTATCAACCGTTAGCTGTTAAAGCTGAGGCTACTGTGAAAGTATTGTGTGTCTGTAGCGAGAACTCATCTGAGAAGCATTAACTACAACAGCTGTTGGCAGTAGGGAATTTTTAGTTCCTAATGCGACTTACATGCTATTTACAGTTTTGACCATCTTTCGGAACAATTTTCTGAAGTAGTTTTTTAGCAATCAAGGCAAACTTTATGCAGACAGACTGAGCTGTTAACTCAGTTGCCAAAGACTAGAATGATTACAGGTGCTTTGGTCTTGTTTTTCATTTTAATTTGCAAGACATTTAATCTGTGGTGCAAGCAGACCAGTTTTAGAAGCATTGTTACTGACTAAAGCTTCTCCTAAAGCTTATTGAAGAAATGTTTAAGTGGTGTTTGTAGTATCAAAAGGACTCTTGATGTACCAGAAAAGAACATCAGAAGGTTTTAGATATTTTGAATTACCAGTTTCAGATTTCTGGAGGCCATGAAATACCATGAAATTGCTCGTACAGAAACATACCCAGTTACTCATTCTGGTTCTCTAAAATCCTGTATTTCTTGACTATATACAACTCCTCAAGGTATGCTTTAAAAAGAATCTAAGTAATCAATAGATATTTAAGCCCAGAAAGAAAAAGAAAATATTTGCTATTATTATATTTAAATAAAAAGCAACCTCAAAGCAGAGAATGTAAACAGCTCTTGCTCGGAGGTGAAATAGACGCTTCAATTCAACTTGGCAGGCTGCAGTAAGTATAGAAAGCTGGGTTTCCTCATTTGTTTCTTCCTCGCATCACTTTTTTTTCCCCAGAACATCCTTTCAGACATCCTCATAAAATTCGGGGTAAAATACTGATACCAGTGTACTGGGGGTGGGGTGGGGAAATAATCGATTCTGTTCATCCCATGTTGTGTCCACAAGGGAAATGATCTTTTTATTGGTGGCCTTAATTATAACTAGGGAAAGACACAGGATTTAAAAGGGGGGAAAAAAAAGTCTCTTAGCCTGAAAATATTTTTAAAAATGAGTCCCACCATAAATTGCTCGTTTGACTCTTTAAGTATAATCAATCTACTATACCTAAACTCTAATATCTTTAGAATACCATATATGCAATTAATTGACATCTGATGAATTTAATGTTTCCTTTCTAACTGTTTTGAGCCACTGGAAGTGATGACCTTGTAGTTTAGGAACTGCTTGTCTTTGTCAAAGTAACACTTAAGATAGTAATTTGAAAGAACTTTCTTGTTATGGATAGACTATTCTAGGTGTAAAACTGTAATCTAAGATTATTATACGTTTTGTTCACAAGTCTTATGTTGTGTCTTCTGACTGCCAACATAGAGATGTATATGCTGGCCTACAAAGTCAGTTTTTCTTCAGAGTTTGCAACCCAAACTAATAGTGTGCGCTTATGGGAATCCTGGTTGCTTGCTTGCTTACTGTCATCTTGCAAAAGCCGTGCCAGTCTTCTGAGAATGCTCAGATATTTGGAAGAAAATCCAGGTTGAAATAAAAATAAACTGACAGTTAGAGGCTCATAAGAAGGTATTACTTGTCTTTTCAACCCCAGTGTAATTTGCTTTTTTCCTTAAACATGTTTTGTTTGATCTGGAAAATATATTTCTATCTTTGAGATAGTGTTGGAAAATGTTTTCTTCATTGTTAAAGCAAGTATGCAACTTCTTTTACCTTTGAAATTTGAATATTCTTAGTGTTCATGTATGCCCAGAGTAGCAGGAGAAGCAAACTGAAATTTGTTTTGAACACAACATGCTACTCTAAAAAAAAAAAAATTGTAAAATCTTAAATTTGAATATCAGATGTTTTTAATTGAAGGAAAAATCTTAAAAGTAAGTAGGGTCATGAATATGTTTTGAGAGTCTTTGTACAACATAAATACTGTGGTATCACTTGTCTGAAGTATGTTTTAAAATAGACTTTTTCATACCAAAGCAATCATTAGTTAATGAAGTCCACTGAAGTACTTTGTTTCAAAGAGTTAAGAATTTTCCATTTGCAAAGGACTGAATGTGAGTGATACCATCAAAATTATTTCTGTATTTATGGTGGTTTATTTTATGTTTTTACTTTATCCGCTGAAATACAAAGCATTTCCTGGTATTTCCAAGACAAACTATCAAGTCTCAATTAATTCATCAGCTACCCTGCTGGTATCCTGCTTTTCTCTGTACTGCTCCCTGCACTGAAGAATTCTTCCTCCTTCCTCTTAAAAGAGGTTCTGGTTCTTTTAACTAAACAAAACAGGTGCCAGGTGTTCTGGAGTTCAGGTGGCTTGTTATCAGCTAAATTTTTGGCTGCAAGTTGTTGATCAGACATAAAAGTGCCATGAAGCGGAAAGTTCCTTTCCTTCCAAGACTCATTGCATATCGCCACTTTTCCAGAAAAATGCTTTTCATCAAGATGCTGATTTTTCAGCCAGCTTTTTAGCAGCATTCAGTTTTATTGTCATGTGCATATACGCTCATAACATGAATGCACAGATTTATTTTTAGCTCCTTCATCCTTGTGGAGCAAGATCTTTCAAGACATTTCAAAGCTAGGAAACTAAAGCTAATGGTCACGTTTAATTCACAAAACATATTTCAGGATATGTTGAGAAACTTGACATGTTCTTGGGCTCAGCCTTGCAGTTAGCCAACTCTAGTTGTTAGATTGCTGTGTGGGAGCAGAGCTCACTAGGTGGCGATATAGTATAGATATAAACAGAATTATTAAAGCACAAACTAAGTGCAGATAAATATGATAGTGATAACTCAGTCACTTCCAGTTTGGAGACAGTTAGATCTTGTGGGTGTCAGGTTTTTGTGTGCTCCTCTATAGCTTATGTGTTCATTCAGTACAATCTTTTTTATAGAACTGCAAAAAAAAAAGGTTACATTTCTAAACAGTTGCTAATTTCATTTTTAAAAAGAAAAAAAAAAAAAAGAAAATGTTCTTCTCTACCATGATTTGAGGCTTGTGCATTGTGCCTCATGGTTAAACTCAAGATTTGTCTTTTTGCTGTTGTTTAACTTGAGATTAAAATAGTATATTTTATCACAAAAAAAAAAAAAAAAAAGAAAAGAAAATACTATGTGTTGGATGAACTGGGTTGTAAAGTAGTATTTAGGAGATCCAAGAGTAGTGGTGAGGAAGGATCAAAAAGAAATTTTGGCTTTGAAAATTTTAATAACTATGAAGTCCAGCATTAATTGTAAAATGTGGTTATTTTTTTATTTTTTAATTGCTATCACCTGAATGTAAATCTCAAAAGTACGCTGTGGTCCTCTGAAAAACTACTTTACTGATTAAGAGTTTGAGAAAGACCACTGTATTGATTGAAAGAGCAAAGAAGCAGGGGCTAGAACACCCAGCGAGCGTGAGCACGAGCTGCGAGCGGGTCTGAAGGCAGAGGCTTCTCAAGCGCAGACCCTCCTGCGTATCGCTTTAGCTGGCTGCTATTGTGAGAGTGAGTGGGGAGGAAGGTTGTAATTAGGTATCCATGTAGGCTGAACCCGCCATTTTACTAAGCTCTGCTGGAGTAGGTCCTTGTAAGGGAGATGGCAGGAGGCTGGGAGAGCATGAAATGGCAGCCGACTAGCAGTAATCCGGCCATATGCACCCTACAGGAAGCCACTGTTTTGCACAGCTTTTGAATCCGCCCATCCCCTCTGGGTCAGGGACGGCGCTAGGAAAGATGCAGTTTTCAGGAAAAGCTGCTTGGACTTTGTTTACCTTTCTGATGGGCTGGTAGGCGAAGTCCCCTACAAAGAAATTGACTGTGTTAGTGGGTAGCCCTGTGCTTTCTTAGAAAGGGATTGCGTGGCACGCTGCTCCCGCGCCCCAGTGCAGCCCTGTAGCACTGCCGGCGGACGGGCCGGGGGACAGAGACCAGCCATTCGCCACAGTGGGGCACTAGTAACCAGGCTAAATAAAACAAGGTCGGGGCTTGTTTCTCTAACAGAAAATAGTGTGTTTTGCACACAGCTTTCCTTAGTGGGTTGTAGGTTTCACGTCCACCGTCCCTTCTCTTTCCTGCAGGCAATGGAGCATGCAAACGGTATGGAGCTGGATGGCAGGAGGATTCGGGTGGATTACTCAATCACCAAGAGAGCACATACACCCACTCCAGGCATCTACATGGGCAGGCCAACACAGTAAGGAGTTTGCTCATTTCCTTCAGTGGGATTAAATTAATTTCAACTGAACGATTGAAGTCTGGTTGAAAAACTGAACTGCAGACTTCTTTTTTAATTTTAGAGTTATGCCAATTGTATCTTCTCACAAAGGTATTAATATAATTGTGTTACTGTGATTCAGTATATACTTAATATACTATTAAGTCCTACTGTAGTTTCCTGTATTTTTATTTATTTAAAAGATTGAATATGTTATAAAAAAAAAAAATCATCTAGCACAACCAGTTAAGGCACCTTTAGCTTACTTAAATATTAGCGTGTCCATTTGCCTTTGATTTTGATGTGAATTAGGCTGAAAACCTTGATGTTGATTTTATCTGTTTTGTTGTGTTACTTTAAATGTTTTTCTTTGAACATTTAATCATTAGATTAATTGCTTCATCTTAAGTGTCTCATTTACAAGAACACTGGAAAAAGTTTCTGAATTATTTAATTTGATGAAGAGTAGAATCTGAAGTACTTCTTGCTCTTTTTTTCCCTAATAGCAGTGGAGGAGGTGGTGGTGGCGGAGCAGGTCGTCGCCGTGACTCTTACTATGATAGAGGGTATGACAGAGGTTATGACAGATACGAAGAATATGACTACAGATACAGGTGCATAACTTTAATTTTATCTCTGGAGGAAAAGTGGGTTTGGGGGGAAATTGAGAAGTTAGGTGGCAAAAAAAAAAAAAAAGTGACTCTGTTTGTACCAAGATTGGATATACATGCTTGCTTTGTTCAAGAGTCTTGTTACGATAGTTTGGGTAAGATTAGTTGTCATCTTCAGTGCCTCTGTAATTCAGCTACATACTAAATAGTTAAGTGAGAGGTTAATTTTGCTACCTGGAGAAGGTAGAGCATATATTCTGCAAACGTAGTGGACAGACAGGAAGAGGACTTTTTCCATACTGGATATAGAATCAGGAACAGCTGACAAACAGTGCTGTTAAAGAAGAGGTTATTTGTAGATGGGGGTTTTTAATGCTTGACATTTCATAGCTATCTGACTGTTTTGAAAGTTATCTAGTTTCAGAGAATGTTGTACAACAAGAATTGTAGGCATCTGTAAAAGCACTTAGGTGTTTGCAGGGATAGTGAAAGTTTATTAAATGTTCTGTAGAAATACCACATAGTTTTAAACCCGTCAGATAGAGAAATGTGAAAGCATTTGTTAAATAGCTATAAGCCACAGCCAAATAAAGCTGAACTCTTTCATGCTGGCCAAATCTGTCAGTGCTAAGGAAATGGTTTTGTTCTGTAGAAGAAATGTGAATGAGGCTTCTTTCATTATGATGATCTTTGTTTTCTTTTTTAATTTTCCTTAAAGGAGACGATCACCATCGCCTTACTATAGCCGGTACCGATCACGATCAAGATCCCGTTCCTATAGTCCAAGTAAGTAAATACACAGGAAAAAATAGAATCAGGCCAGCATAAGACTTGTTACTAGTCTAATAATCAATCAGTGGGAGTTCTGAAAACAAAAAACCTGGGCACTTCCAGTGTTTGTGTTCACGTGTACTGTTTGTTTTCACAGTAATGATGTCTGTTTTTTTTTTTTCCAGGGCGCTATTGAAGATGAGAAGAGTTACAGTTGAGGACACGATTTTTAAATACAAGGTTCAGATCTTAGCTTCCCTACTGCTTCCCTCCCTTCCTTGTTCTCCATCCAGCTATTTTACACAACTTTGGTTCATTTAGAGTATACATATCTTCAGTTGAAGTATTCCTGTTTTCCATCCCTTCTTATTGTAATACTCTTAAATATTGTAATTGTTGTAGTTTTTGTGTAGTAAAACATCTTGAGCAAAATGAAATAGAAAACCCAGAGTGTTGATACATTTTGGAAGTCATTCCTATTTTGTTTTTAAACCAATTGGACTCCTGGCTAATTACAAGACAGCAATGATATTTTTAAAGCTTGCATGTCATATGTAATACACTCAGATACTTTAACATAAACCTGCATTTCCAAGTAACTCGTTAATCTTTCTGTTAAAATGTTTACCTATTACTTTGATAAACAAATAACGACTTTGAGCCTTTCCTGTAATGACAAATTTATTTAGATAGTCATGAACCAGAGGATTTCTTTTTTGTCAGGTAGTTGCTTTGAGTGTAGAATATTTGAGCTAGAGCAAAATTTGGTATTTGGCTGACCAGGAAAATAGATCCTTGTACACTGAAAATTAAGACTGTATTTTATAAATAAGTTTTTGGATTGCTACACAGTGGATAACATCTGCAGTTAAAACCATAAAAATTTTTTTTTTTTTTTTTTGGACTTGGTTGAATATTTCCCCCTAATCAGTGCAGGAGAAAAAATATTTATTGAACATAGCAATTAGTTATATAATTTGCTGTTCATTTAAACAACAACAACAAAAACTTTTTGGTATTGCAATAATGATTTAAGCAAGTTTTGTTTCCAGTCCTTTTTGGAGTTCGAAAGTATGGATGGAAAGACCTGTAACTACATGTAAACCTTTTTTTTCCCCCCTCAATAAAAGTTAATTCCACTGAAATGCGTCTTCTTGTTTTCTGTCCTACATCTCATGTCACCTTGGAATACAGGTTAAGCAGGACATTATATTGCTGTATGAGTAATAAAGTCAGCATTTATCTGTTTCCTTAGGAGCTTTGTCTTCCCTGGGAATTGGCATGCAGTTATATGAGATGGCTAAGCAGAGTGGGTAGTCCAGATTTTTCTTGGACTATCTTTGGCACTTGCTGGAGTCATGGTGAGATGGTTTAAGGAGAAGAAACACTGTTGACTTTGTTTAGATTTCTGGCAAGATTTGCCCTCTGAAATAACTCACCATGTGGCTGGTTGAATGTTGATGTTGGCACAGCAAAAGGAATAAGACTACCAAGCTCTCACAGCAAAAATAATTTCATCCTGACTGTCAAGGAATGCCACCAAAAGTGTTCGTCATAATTTTAACAGAGTAAGCATATGATACAATTTCATTAACTATTTCTGAATGCCAATGCTGGGAACTATTCACAAGTAATTACAAGAAACAAACACGTACCCAACTCTTCTAAAGGTTTGATACAACATACCAGGAGAAACTGGTGACAAAACACGTTCTGTTTTACTGATTCTTGCTCATATTACTCGTCTACTACATTTTATCCATTATTTGTGATTGAATGCTCATAGTAAAATGAAAACAAACTATCTGGAACACTGAGGTTCAATAAATAACCCACGGACTCTGGTTTACTGGTATTTATTGATGAACCAGGTAGTTTCATAAAAGCTAAGGAAATCGTCCTCAGTAAACCAAATTGCCAAAGAGAAAATGTATTTCTTTAATTTCAAAATTACAGGGAGACAGGGAGTACCATGCAGAAATAGTGAGGCAACATGAAGCAAATGCACAGTGAAATGGCCGCAGGGCTGGCTGGGGGAGGCACATTCAAGCTCAGGGTTATTGTGATAATTGGGGGACAGAGAGACAGAGCTGGCTGCTGTGTGCCAGGTTAGTGTTTGTGGTCTCTGACCGAAGGCTTGAGATGTTCAGCTAGCTGGGCAGCAGCCTGTCAGTTCTGCTGGCTGGAAGCTCAAGCCAGATACAGGAGCGTCTGAAAACTTAAGTTTGAAGATGGCTTTTTCCAACAGTTAGACTTAACCTAACGAATCTGTTAGTTAGTGGTCTATACAAAGCTGTAAGTGGAAACAGCATTTTATTTTGTGGTACATGTTGGCTGATGTGATGCAGATCATCTGAAGGACAGGTGGAACAATTCTTACAGTATTGGACATATTTGTATTTAATGTGTGCATAACTGTTGGACTTGAATAGCAGTTTGGAAAACTATGGGTCCTGAAATTGGAAGAACAATTTGTAGCTGCTTCCTCCTTTATTTAATGCTTCCTTGGAACTGAGCAGGGATCTGTGTTAGCAGGTTTCTGTAGCTTGGACAGCCTGCGTTTTCCCAGAGGATGGGAGCAGTTCTTTCAAGTTGGTTTTAAATGTATTTAGGAACATCATTCATATAAGCTGTTGATACTTTAATGCTTTTGATATGTTTATGTTGATATTTGTGTTCATGAAAGAAAACAGCCTGGGTAGTTTGTACATACTGTGTCTCTAATCACAGCTAATTAAACAGGTAAGTACTTCCTCTAGTCATTTGTATTTAGTGCTACGACTCTTAATCAGATACAAAAGTTTTGCAACAAAGTAAAATTAAGTCAACCTTAAGTAACAAAACAGAGAAAAGCTTACCTTGTGCTAGTACACCATAATACTAAGTTTGCAGTTGAATTGCAGAGAATATTTAAATACTGACTTCAGGAAAAAGCCCAACAGTTTGTCTTGTTTTTTCTCTAGCCTTAATTCTAGGCTTAGCATATAGAATGCAAGATAATACGCACGACAGCTGCTATAGCTGCTATGCAGGCTAGCCCAAGACTGTATGTAATGGAAAATTCGCAACTGATAAGAACAGTTAGAGAAATACTGATTTACATGTTCAGTCAAAATAACTTCTGAGTCCGTGTCTGTGTACTTAAGATGATGTGCATAAGCAGAAGGTGAAATACGTTTATTAAGGCTATCGTTTTATGTCATTTGTCCTACATAACTACCCTTCAAGTCTGTGGCAACGTCAAGCATTCTGTCCTGCAGTACTTACTGAAGCATTTGACTGCGTTGAAAGAGCTGTGAACTAGTCAACTGAGTAATGCTTTTTGGAAAAACAAACAAACAAAAACAAGCACATTCTGCATGGCTTCACAAAGAAAGAAGAGTTATGTATACTTACACCCTCTTTTTCTTATTTTTAATTTATTTTTGATAGGTAGGGACAGACAGAATCCAAACGAGCAAAGTACAGCAGTGCATTATGTTCCTGTTGCGGAGGAGGCTTCAGCTCTTACCAAGCTGCCCGCTCTGTTTAGATGCCACAGTCCCCCAGAGCTAACGTGAACTCTCGGGGCTAGAGAAAGGAGCAGTCTGGGATAGTTCTGCTTCCTCTGAAAATAACTTTGGTGGTGGTGTTGGGCAACCGATTGGAACAGACATCCCTTGTGCCCGTAGTCAACCTCCCTGTCTTCTAAACAGAAGTGTGATGGAGAGTGCAAAATTTTCAAGCCACGCCATCTGCGGTAGCTAGGCATTTCTCAGGCTGCGTATGTTGTACTTCTCCATGGAGTGTTTCAGGTGGCACTGCCTCTGCCTACAGCCAGGAAGGGACGGCCAGTTTCAGCAGAGGGGTGCTTTTCTCTGTCTCATACAGAGCCGTAAATACAGCACTCAGATCAAGTTTAGGTGGAAAGTGCAATTTCCCTGCAGTTACATCAGCAGCAGTACGTCTAGGCAGTGCAGAAAAGACCATCATCACGCTTCCTCAATTTGGGTCAAACTTATTAAACTGTAACGGATAAGCCTAATCCTTCTCTGCTTTAGATACGAGATGTGATAAAAGATGTTAAACGTTCATTTTTTTAAAAATTGCATATTTCTAGTATCCTAGAAGAGGCTGTAAGCCACTTAAGCATGTCCATTGTAGAATCTCCTGATGAGAGGTGAACGATCACCTTACACAGCCTGATTTCTTAACCCTTCTGGTATTAACGAGGGGCTACATCTTCTATGTCTAATAGCAGCTATCTTTTCATATTCAAGTTTTGAAAAGGTGTTTGTCTAAACATTAAAGAAGGTAATTAACTAAAATATGTAAACCTTTATTAAAATCATTTCTCGGAAAAAATGGGTGGCTACAGTGGAGGTACGTTTTCCCATGTGAAAAAAAGGCTAGCAATGCTTCCTGTGTAAGATTAGTTTTTAAGGTTAAGGAATTATTTCCTCATTATTCTTCCCTTCCCCCCTTTTTTGTAGTTTTCCTACTGAAGCTGCCTGATAAATTAGGGATAAAAAAAATAGAGAAGACTTGGGGTCATCAAGGATCAACATTGATTACAACTGTTCCTCACATCCAATCCAAGATTGCTATCTCATCCTCCTTTGACCACTGCCTTAGGGCCAAGATTCACACTCTACACATCTCAAATTCAGTAGTTTACGATCTGTCAGAACTTCCAGGCTGAATTTTTCTCTTGCAAACATGGTTCCTTACATGGGATGGGATGTACTATACATGGGATGTACTATTGCCAGTATCACATGGGCTGTTTGGCCCCATCTGTTGCATTGCTCCTCTTTTGTTCATGTTCTCAGCATGATGATGATGAGCCACTCTTGCTGGTTTGGTCTGTAGATCCACGGTGATGAAAAAGATGCTTATTTACTGTACTTTAATAACTGTAAGCCGGCCCTCTCTCTTTCATGGTGAAACCTTATAAACTCACAGAGATAAAAAGGACCTGAAGGACAGTTAAATATTACTGATATTTACACCTTATATGCTCTTAGGATTTAATAATTTGCAAAAGCTCAGCTCTCTTTCATAGGCTCAGTGGAAATAAACACCCAGCTCTCACAGCAGCAATTCACACAGGAAAAAAAAAAGCCACTGCCTGTTGCTCACTGAAGCATGGTTGGAGATATGCGATTCTACTACACTGGCAAGGTGGATCTTTATGAATATTGTGCAGCATCTAATCTCACAACAAATACACAAAATGCCTTCATCAGGGAAAATTCAACTGGTTTGATGGCTATCTCACATGCACTGCTGGAATATGTTGGCACAAAGCAGACTGTAGCAGAATGGCAGCAGAATGGAGTATTTTTTCAGCAGCCACTCTCTCCTGCTTGGTAACTTTCACAGCCTAAAATCTTGAGAACAAAAAGCTGATTTGTATTGCACTGAAAAATCCCAGCTGTGAAATCCCATGGTCACTCTACAGTTGAATTCCTCGTGGCTGAGGATCCTCTCTTCTGTGAGGAGCTGCCAGGTTGGGTTTTCAGGTTGTGGTTTTAACAGCATAGTGTAGTAAATGTTCAGAAGCTGGTCTCTTAAAAACAGATGAAAATAAACACCCCAAGACTATAACTGTCCATCAAATACATCTTCAGTTCTACCGAACTATGCATGTAATTCTAGAGGGCATGCACACCTCTAACAGTTTTTCTTCCTTTGAGCGAGGCATTCACCTTAGCAGAAGGTTAATTACAGGTAACGAACAGGTAATGGAGCTTCCCATTAGCAGCCAGGTCCAAGGTAGCTGCTCTGCCCCCCTGCTCTCACTGTCTTTTTCTTCTACCTCTGCTGCACAAGCACAATGCACTGAATGCTTGCTTGTTGGCCAGAAAAGAGAGAAGGAGAGCAGAGAAAACAGGTTATAATCCACATTTCCACCAAGGCCTTTCCGCCTTGTACGTCTGAACCTCTTCCTGGTGGACTGCATCAGGACAGAGGGGAGGACCTGGCAGGCCTGCGGGCTCTTTAGAGCAGATAGAAAAGAGTTATTGGCTAAGCTAGAGGCAAGATGCCTTGTGTCCTTCACAAGTTTAAGATGAGTATAAGTAATAATTAAAATGGCTGACGCAGACTCTTCTGCGGGAGCAGGGCAGGGGCTGCTGGCCCTGCTGCGTTAGCTGCTGGTGCTCGAGGGAAAAGGGGGTGAGCACAAAGCTTAGCTAAAAACAATCACCCAGCCCTGGTCTCTCACTCAGAGCAGAACATAAAGTGCAGAGATTATCTCCCATTTTAACATAAAACTTTCAAAGTCTGGATTTTCAGTCAGCGTTAAATGCAGTGTGTGTAACTTGAGGCTGGAACAAGCCCGTGCAACAAGCCGGCTGAGGGGTCTTAGAAAGGAGACAAGAAAAACAGGTATTCAAACACAAAAAGACAAAACCTTAGTGGAGCTGACAACTGGACCAGACGCTGATACAGCTGAGAGTATGCCCTGGAGGGGGAAGTTTCTGCTGGGGTAAAGTCGCCTGGTGTGCTGGGATTGTAGGAGCTCTGGGTTCAGTTCCTGCCTCAGCCTCGGTGGGTAAGTGTGGGCAGAGAGTTTCATGTTGGCGTTCTGGGTATAAAGATGGGGATAATTACCCTTCTTCCATCAGTTTTTTATTTGGAAGACAATGGGCAATTTGGGGGAGGATTCATAAAACATAATTTAAAGACAGTATGTACATCTATGAACAAGTTTATAGAGGCTAAAGCAGCCCTGACAGATTCAGAAGGCACAGGAGTGGCTGCACCTTCACGGGGATGTCCTAAAGGACCCGTTTGGTCCCAAGCAGATGTCACAGGACATGCTATGCTTTCAAGGATCTGGCTCTGGAACCACAACACCAACAGGGTTCTTCCTTCCATGGATGCAGGCAATGAAGGAAAACGCAGCTTGCTTCAGTCAGGGTGAGAGGCTGAACCCCATTTCCCAGCCCTCGCCTTCTCCTCACTGAGCACTTTTCCAGCACCTGCCTGCTGCACATTGCAGAGCAATTGGAGATGCACACCAAAACACTCCCTTACCACTGCTTTAACAAAGAAAAAGTATTGCAGAATCCACGTTTATCTGTTAATCTGTCCTTAAGCTTCTGATTTTTAAGGCATCTTTGGTCTCACCACAAGCAGCTGAGCTCTCTGAGGCCAGAGAAACTGGGAACCTCCTCTGCAGGAAGGCAGCTGGCCCTGGCTTCATCCAAAGGCACAGCCCTGGACAAAGTCTTCTCTGACGACGAATATCATTAATCAGTTTAATTAACTGATGGAGGCAGGTAGCTGGAAATTGCCAGGCCTATGAAAGACATGCCTGGGTTGTAAATGAGCTCCGCGCGGCAGGCAGGGCCTTGCCCCACGGCTTTTTCTTGGCCGGGCGATACCCGTCCTTTAAGGGAATGTTCCTGGGGACTCCCTTTCTGCTGCAATATGTGCAGTTTCTGTAAACCCCTGCAGAATCCAGCAGCCTGCTGGGGCAGAGGTGCAGGGAGGGTGGAGAGGAGGAGGCCGAGGACAGGAGCCTGTCCTGCTGCTGTGCCGGGAGGCCCCTGCAGCTTCTCCTGCCCCACCAGAGCGACTGGCTGCGACGTGTGGCAGAACGGGGTGCAGCATTTATTTATTCAAGCTCCTAAACACAACTGGGTGGGTTTGGCCATCATAACCAGAGGGTTTGGGACCCCATAAAGTGCAGTGATGCCCGGCATGGCAGCACATGGGCCCAGCCCCACAGGAATCCTTCCCAGAGCTCCCCTCCCCTCTGCCTGCCCCTTCCCTGCCTTTAGAAACACACACAGCCCTTCCGAGGCGTGGCAGGCACAACTCTCATTAAAAAAGCAATCCCGACTGATGAATATACCCTTCAAGACAGCTCCACTCTCTGTTTCTCCATCCAAATCTTCTGCACTACCCTGAGCAGGGCCAGGCTGGTGGAGGCTGAGCAGAATGGAGCTGGTGGCTGCCCACTGCTGCGCTTCCCTCACCCGCTGAGGTGCTCCTCTGGTCACAGCCACTGCGTTACGGGGAGCGAGGCAAAGTTGCCAAAACCCCGAGCATTTCAGATATCCTCTCTGTAAGGCACGTGTGTTTACAGAAGTGAAAAACTTCCTCTGTGTTGTTTCTGGGGGCAGAAGTGAGAGGGAGGAGGAAAGTTTCCACACAGCGCTCTGCGTGTGTGCTTTTACAAGCCCGGAACCGCGCTTGCCGCTCGCAGGTGATTTCCCCAGGTAACGCCGCGGCACCATCCGCACACCCCTCTGCAGGATCGCTGCGGCTCCCGCGGTGTCCCTGCAGGGCTTTGTGTCCCCTTGTGAAACCCACTCCCTTCCGTGGGCTTTGAAGGAGAAACACAACTCCCAGCTGCTGCCGCTGCTGCTGAGACAGCCTCCGGTCGCAGCGCTTAGCAGGAAAAAGCGAGAGGGCTGCTCTTGTCCCAGCAGCTCCCCCGGCGGGGCCAGGGCAGCTCCAGGCGTCACCGGCCACCCACCCGGGGCCTCTGAGGGGGACACAGGGAGGCTCCCGGCGCCTGAGAGCAGCCCCTGCTTGTCCCCAGCCCGGCGAGCGGCAGGGAGGCTTTCCACTCAAATACCTACCCACATAGCTAGCGCCGTCCTCCGCGGCATGTGGAAATGGAAACCTTCGTTTTTCCCGCCTGCCGAAGCCACCTGCTGCCGTCCCCTCCTGTGTTCCACTTTTAGCTCATTAGTTCCACCAGCGCTGCCCCGCGGCCCCGCTGCCTTTCACGGCGGGCACGTCAGGAGGGGCTGACTGAGCTGCAGCAGCTGTGCCTCCATCCCGTCCCGTCCCGTCCCGTCCCATCCCGTCCCACTCGCTGCACTGCTAACACTGCGTGCATCAGTGCAGGGTGCACTGCGTGGCCACCCCTGGCAAGACGTGGCCCCAAACCTCCTCCAGCTCCACGATGGGGTCCTTTGGTCACAGCCTTCTCCCTGGGTGAGGGAGATGAGCTATCGCCGGCCACAGCGATAATTTTATGAGTTGGCCGCTGGAATATCAGCACGGGCGCTCGCTGAGGGATGCTGCCAGCCTGCTCTCTGGGTGATGATACCCATGGAAGATCTCCTACTAATCACAAGGAATGTGAGGGGAAATGGGAAGAGCTGCCTGAGAAGTTCCCAAATTTTGCCAGGTGCAACAGATCAGAGCTAATGAGAGCTCTGCTCTCATCTCCTTCCCTTGTTGGGGAGACAGTGAGAGGGAGTGCTGCTGAAATTGGCACTGCCTTTGTGCTCAAATCCAGGTCCTCCTTGACAAAGATGAGATAAAATGAGTTATTTACAAGGGGGGATTAGAAAGGCAGGGGTTGCTGGGTGTGTGGCAAAAGCTGAATGTTATCCATCAGCTCCTGTGACCAGGAAAACACTAGCAGAGGAAGGAAGGAGGTGTAAGGGCTTGCTGCCCCTCTGAATGGTGCTGGACCAGCAGGGAGAGGGGAAAACACTGCAAGGCTAAAGGCAGCAGAGAGAGGTGGGAAGCTCAGGGTTAGCTTTGAAGTTATTGGAGAAGCAGTGTGAGGAAACCCCTGGGCACAGCAGGGAACAACCTGCTGAGAGCCCTGCCTGTGGAGGAAGGTGGGTCTGAGCAGGATAAAGGTGCAGAAGGTGCTGTGCCTGGACAAGCAGTGACCTGACTGTGGATTTTCCTGGAGTTTTCTGCTTGATCACAGCACTTCCCACCACCCATCCCGCCAAGCCCTCTCAGAGCCCCTTGGTCTCACTGCCACCTCCTCTCGCCTCCTGACGCAGTGAGGTTTCTCCTCACAGAGAGTTGTTGTGGGATGAGTCCATCTGTATGCTGTTCTGAGAGTACAACCTGGTAAGGTTTGAATTAATACCTGTGGAACCTGTAAAGTTTCAAAAGAGCAGAGATCTGCAGGGAACATAGGGTGATGCTCACAACCCCGAAGTGTTGACAACAGCAAATAAGGAACCAACCTTAAGTTGGGGAGAGCTACAGAAACTGCCTGATTTTTCTCCTTGCAACCAACTCATTGTTTTTCTTCTGGAGTCAGGCAGCTGTTAAGTTTCTGAGTGAACAATATGGATTTTTCACTGCTGCCCTCCTCCTTGTTTCTTCCCTTTATGCCGGCATGAATTCGCTCTTCCTGTCAGACACCAGTTACTGCAAACCCACAAAGATCTCGTCTGCTTTTAACTTCCTCCTTTCAGCCTGGGCTCCGTGCTGTTCTCCCCCAGCACCCAGCCAGCTTCTCGGTGGCGAGCCTGACCCAGGGGTCTCCACCACCACATCCTCCTACAGACCCCCAGTGGCTTCTCTGTCCTCCCCAAAACCCTCCCTGGCGAGGAGACCTGCACCAGGAGAGCCCCTTCCCCGTGGTTTATCACAGTTATATTAGGGCTGGTGGGGACAAGCGTGGCACTGGCTAGTGCAGGGGGAAGCCTGCAGCTGGGGTGCCCCCGAGACGTGGCTGGTTTGTAGGAGCCCTGGTAAAAGGCTTCAGCTCCTGGCTCATGGCACAGCTGGGACAGCAGGAGGTGTAACTGCAGCCATGGGTGTGGATGTGAAGCAGAAGCCAGGTGTGGGGGGCTGAAGGCATTTGGTACAGCTTGATGAAGAGGAGAGGGGAGGAAGGCAGGTGGGGAGCAGGGGCACAGGGTGCTAGAGCTGGAGGAGGGCAAGTGGCAGGGAGCTTAGGGTCAGCAGCTGGACAGGGGAGTGGGGTGGGAAGGAAAAGTGGACGAGACAGGAAAGCAGTGCCTGTGAGCTGGGCAGAGGAGAACAGGGGCTGGGGCTGAAAATTGTCATTGTCAGGGGGCTGTCATGGTGCTTCTGGGCAAGCAGGCAGCAAAGTTCAGGACCAGGCACTGGTGCTGGACAGGGAGGAGGCTGCTGCTCTGAAAACTTGGCTGTGCAGACACTGGGGAGGGCAGAGCTGCATTTCAAGGAAAAAAAGAAAAATCTGGGGGGTAGCAGAAACCTGGGTGTGTCAAATGCAGCCCGTCGGGGGGCACAGCCCATACAGGGTGACTCGCTCTGTTTCAGTGGCTGCTGCCCTTTTCCCTTTGGCTTTTGCTGGAGGAAAAGGAACTGCTCTGAAAATCATTGCCCAGTTTGTCATTCTCTCCAGGATCAGATTCACCTATAGCGCTTGGGAAGGATGTTGTGTTTTACTGATGTGGGGATGTAAAACATACTTTTTTGGGGGGATTCACACATGTGCACACTCTTTCTCTGGCTCTGCTATCTCCCGTGTGAGACCACAGCCAAAGAAAACAAGAGAAGCCAGCACCCCTGCTAGGGGCATATGTCTGAACAGGCACAAGCTTAATGATGTCCCTATTTAAATATGTATAGACCCCATTGCTAATGTAAAGCACGCACACGTTAAAGCCTTTTGGGGTGGTTTGCAGAGAGGTTGGGGCGCCTTCTGTGAGGTCAACACAAAGGAAAATATTGGTGTCTTCCCTTCTGCTGCTGCACTGAACCGATGATGGCTGCTGTTTTTACTCCTGGTCTTCTGCAGCTCCCGTGGAGGAGCTCTGGCCAGAGGGCTCCGGGTGTACCTATGGTGGCTGCCTCATCCCGAGCCCCCCCCGGCCCTGGGGGACGGAGCTGGGGAGTTTTGGGGAAGGGCTGAACCCCAGGGACCGTCCTAGTGCAGGAAAGCCCCACAGAGCAACCACACAAAGTGCTTTTTGGAGGGAAGGGAGCCCAGAGGGGAGGACACGAAGTGCCCAGCAGCTCTGAAACCATCCAGCTGCCCTGGGCACCAGCTTCTGCCCCCCAGCTGCTGCTGCCACCTTCCCCAGGGGTCAGGGACCCCCTGAACCCCACACACCTGCTGGGGTAGCGCTGCTTGCCTCCCTGCCCTTACCAAGACAGAAAGGTGTCTTTCCCCTTGGCTTGGTGATGCTCCAGCAGCCTCCTTCATCAACTGTCACCTGCACCTGCTGCACTCCAAGGCAAAAACCAAGGAGAGGGAAGCATCACCTAACCCTTTTAAAAGCTTCCCCATTATTATTATTTTTTATTATTATTATTTTTGTCTATTTTTTATTTTTTGTAGGATCATTGCAGTAAATGCTCCTCTTACTCAGCTGGAGGTAGATTAACTCCGCCCAAAAAGTTTTCTATTAGTAACCCCAGCTGTGTGGGGACGGGGTGTTTGTCACAGTAAGCTCCTCCGCTGCCCCCACGCTATCGGTTGGCTTGGCCATGTGTCTGTGGGACCCACCCTGCAGGCTTGTAAAGGTCATTAAATCTCCAGGGTTTTGACTGTTAGCACTCATTCCTATCCAACCCCTACTGAGAGACTTCCAAAGTCAAACTGGAATATAAAAAATGTGCATTTTGGAGTTAAGATGGTACCTTGGAAGGCACCTACCACCCACTGTAACAGTGTAGGTTTGCCCCCATGGGTGCACCGTTGGTGCACTTTTATTTATTTTTTATTATTATTATTATTTTTAAAAAACATATGATGAAGAGAAGAAGGATAAATTCCCCATTCCTAAAGAACCTTTCCCTGTGGATTCCACTTTCGGTTGTGTCAGAGGAGAGACAGCATCACCCCTGGCATGCCGGCGAGACACAGTGGCCAGCAAAGCTCCGTGTTTCTGCCAGACCTTGGTGGCTCCGGCCAGATGCAGCCCCTCCACCTCCACCAAGGGCACTTCTGAGAGCACGGCTCTGCTGAGTTTTTCTGAAAGTTGTTGAACTTCTTCAAAAAAGAAATTTCCTGTGTGGGAACCCCTTCTTGTGCTAGGACAACAGCTTGTTGTTGAGAGGGAACGTTGCCCCCAGATGAAATGGGTTTAGGGTTTTGTGTCTGTCTGTTTTCTGCTGGTGTGGTTTTCTCAGTTGAACTGAGTTACTTACAATCCTGAATTTGAGATAGCAACTAAATATGATGTAATTTCTCACTCTAAGGCAAGGCAAGGCTTTAATCTCTCACTTGATCAGTCATTGATGGTGATTTCTAGTACGGTCATAAGGACAGAATTTTGCCATGTCTAAAACTTGTTCCTAATTTGTTGAAGGGATCATATAAAAAGGGTTCTGGAAAAGAATGGTTCCCCCCAAAATATCAACTGCTGTATTTCAATATTTAATTGCAAGAAATGTTTCATCTCTCACACAACAAAACGAAAGAAAACAAAAAACTTTTGTTTTACTCTGTTTTAGTTATTTCTTGGCTTTCAGAGTATTTCTTAATTTTAGAGGTTCTTGTACAAGATTTATGAAAGTTTGTACCCTTAAAGTGTATAAAAAGAACACAAGCAATTAAAAAGGAGGTATAATCGATAAAGTTTGTTTTGAGAAAAATGAATGAAAAAAAACTGATCAGAAAATGTGTTAGCAAAAAATATTATTAAATCAAGGCATTAGGAAAAAAACAAAATAATGCAGGAGAAAGACCCCACGGGCACAACAGGCGGTGCAAACCCAAAAGGAAAGACCAGCGTTATTAATTTAGGGACTCAACAGTTCTGAGCACAGCGCCAGGAGCTAGCACAGGTTCTTGAGTCCTGTGCATGGGTCTTCCATGCTGGATGTTTACAAGCAGCAGCAGTCATTTGATAACTAGATCTCCGAGGTGCTCAGCGCCTTCCCTGCTTGACCTACAGCTGCAGAGCTGCAGTGCAAGCCCTGGCTTGCTGCGCCGCTGCGCTGGGCGCTGCTGGAGCTTGAGGACGAGACAACGCGGGCACCCACACGATTGCTCATGGCAGTGGTTCGCAACGAGGTGTCCAGCATTTAAAACAAAACAAAAGCCCCCTCAAAATACAAATCAAACAAACAAACAAAAAAATCCTACCACCAACACAACAAAACAAGACCCAGCATTTTGTATGAGAATAAAAATAATCAATTGCAACTTTATTTGCAGCAGAGGGAAAGGGGATAGGGTTCTTGTGGGGATTTCAGGTATAAAACCTCCTATCTTTTTCACTCATTTTTCACTCATAATTTATAGAGAAAACAAAATCTTCCCTTAGGCTATAGATTGCCACAATTTTTTTCCTGCTCAGAAGAGTTTCTAAGCTGTCTGAAGGCATGCATGGGGCAGAAATGTAGTTTTCTAGTGGGAAAGAAAGGGTTGCTCCCTCTTTCCTAATTATTGAGACAACTGGACTTTGGCACCCGACGTGCAGCCGCTGCTCGCAGCAGGACACCCCTCAGCGACCCCCTGGCAAGTGGGGAGCCTCCCAGAGCCCCAGCAGGATGTGGGGGAAACCAGATACCAAAATGGGGAGGTTTTCACCCCAAAACACCACCTGGCTTTGCTCTGGCTCTCCCAAAACGAGCATTTCACAGCCCTGCTCGTAGCTCATGGTGCAACCTCTCCGGTAGGCCAGGGGCCAGCTGGTGAAGGAGCCCAGTGGGCACCTGGTGGCCTTTGGCTTGGCAGGGCCAGGAGAGCTTTGGGCCACCAGGCTCTGCCCACACGCTTCTCCCTCCCTGACGAAATAGCCACAGCTCAGCAAAAGCAGCCTCATTTTAAGGACCAGCAGCATCTGGGCAAGTTTTGGCTACTGGAAGCCGAAGGCAGCATTAAGGGCATAATTAAAATGCAAAAGTCAGAGCATAAACATGTTATATTTGATCCCACAATTAAAATATACTACTGCCATGAAATGCCTTCATTTATTCGTAGTCTTCAAAACAGAGATTCGATTATTTTAATTTTATTTTTACTTCGAAAGAAAAGTTCTGTATTTTTACTGTCTTGCCAGTGCTGCAAGAAATTTAACTAAAATTTCCAGAATTTCATGGTTTAATTAAGCAGCTCTAGCACTCATTTCAATTAGGTCTGCGTTTCATTACCATCAAAACTGACGTTTGGATTTTTTTGTTTTGAGAAGAATCTAAGATCAGATTCTGACCGGAACCATGCCTGAGTTCAACATCAGGATTTCAGCGTTGGTAGTATTAGAAACCCAAACAAAGCTGAAGTAAAGGGGTACAAAACACTTCTGAATTTTCTCAGATCCATCATTTAATGCAAAAAAGTAGACTGCTGCAGACAATTAATTCTTTTTTTTTCACCCAAAGAACGAAAATAAACAAATTTTGGCGTTTCGCTGCTAGCATAAATCGACTGTGTTTTTACATTGCTGAGTTATGGCAAGAAAGGTAGATATGAGCCTTGCCTCCAACTGCTGCCTATCAGAAAGTTTCAGTGGATGTTTACATATAGGCTGGGGCTTTATCACAGCTCTGATGCAAGAAAGCTGAATTTTTTCTCTGGCCTCTGTGACCCCATTGTAGCGCTGTGCCTGTGCACACTGCAAGCTCGGTTTTACTCCCACAAAATGACCATACGTTCAGACAATGGACTCACAGCAGACTTACAAAAAGTAGCCTCAGACTAGACCTGCAGACACGGCTCTACCTAAATGTGCAGTTTGTTTCGTGGTTTTCTGCTGGATTTTCAAACTTTGGTTTAAGTAAGACTTGAAAAATATTTAAAAGCTTAGCTGAACTGTTTACTGCTGCAAATACATATATATACATGCAACAAAAAAATCTGCACTGAAACCAAAAATACTTCTTGAAGGAAAACTTGAATCTGAAGTTTGTAGAAACTCCTACTTAGTTTAGGATATATTTATGTCCCCCCAGTTGTATCAGGGATCGCTCAATTGAGATGTAAATTGAGCTTTGAAACAGGAATTAATTAGCATGAGAGCAGGGCTGGATGTGTGTGCTCTTTGATTTTGTCAGACTAAGACTTGTATTTATTTTCACAGGTTACGCCTTACGGGGATGCAGACTATTTTTGTTTTTACAGATCTCTCTTCTCCTACTTAAATAATTATTTTTGGAGAAGTTATTTAACTTCATTACTTTTATTTTATTTTTTTCTTCAGTAACTGGGCTGTAAATAAAAATGTTTTAGAAAAAAAAAAAAGGTCAAACTTCATTGACTAATTAACTGTCAGAAAACCCTAAGTTGGACAAAAAAAAAAAAAGATAGGTATTTCCTTCCATAGTATCTCTGTGCCAGCCATTTTATGCTGACAATACCAATCTGAGCAGATCTCATAATCAAAGTTCCCCACCATTTTATCCCCCAAAATATGAACCCTGCATCAAGCTAACCCATTGCAACGGAAGCAGTTACACGGCGTGGCTTTTGTGAGAAACCCAGGAGGCTGAGCTTAACTTATTCAAAAGCAGATAAAGAATAACTGAAATGACGTAGGGAAATGGTTCGGATATAGGCAGCAATGTCTGCAGGAGGAGCCAATAATGCTGCAGCTCAGCCTTCAGCCTTACAGGTAGCTTAAGCCTGCCATAGGCTCTGTAATTCATGGGCTCAACTGCCTGAGGACCAGAGCAGAAACAAAAACCCAACTGTATTTAGCATTAGGTTGCTTTCTGATCTTGGGAAAAATAGTAAGGGGCAACTGATAAAACACAAACTGAGAAGGGAAAACACATTTTTCGACACAAAGGTTCGTGACCATGCTCTTCAGAGGGCACATGCACTAATGGCTAATTCAAGCAGCTGGTTTCAGGAGTGTTGCCTTGATAGGGGAACACTTCTTCCTGATAGGATTCGTAAAAAGACACAATCAAAATCAAAAATAAACTCTTGCTTGAGCTGGAAGGCATTGAATTCTTATCAACCTCGGGCTAGAGAATAAATATATTTTAAGATATTAAACCAATTTAAAACAAAACAACACAAAAGAAAACTCCATGAAACTTTGGCAGCTAGTAGCGCTAACTGCGCTTTTAATAAAACAAGATAACTAATTTTTACCCCAAATCTATTTTTTTAAATCAAAACCAAAACATTTCAGACTTTTTTCAAAGGCCAGTGTTCTACCAAAATTTGTAGAGAAAGAAATGAAGATTTTTTTTTTAAAGAAAATATTATTAATAAATAGTGGCTGTTTGGAAGAAACTCTGGGCATCAAAATCTAGGCAGTGCTGGCTGTTAAAGACCCAAATGTACCTCTCCCTTCCCACAAGTGCAAGCCACGGAGGGGCTGGGGGAGCTCCCACCAGGTGCCCCTGGCACAGGCTGAGGACATCGCCCCTGCCCCAGCCAGGCACAGCAGCCCCTGGAGAAGAGGCTCGCATTGTTCTCTCCGCAGGGATTTCACGCTTGGGTTGCTGCCCCATTTTGCTCCCTTACTGGGGATTTCTTTCCCCCTTGGCTAAACAAAAAAAAAAAAAAAAAAAAAAAAAAAATATCTCCTTGAGCAAAAAAGGGGAGCAAGCAAGGAAGGCAACCTGATTTCTCCAAAACTCAACCAAAGGAAACAAAACAAAAACAGAACAAAAAACCACCTGGGCTGAGTTAAAACACGTCCAAACAGTGAGCAGCAGCCTTCCTCCTGAAATAACGCCTTCGCTTCCAGCCCTGCGCTCCTCGTGAGAGCCCCACACAGCACTTTGTGGCCAGGGGAAGCCATGTTGGCGATGGCTCCTGTCACTTGATCAAATAAACTTCTGAATCTGCCTGGCCGGCTCGCACATGATGCATTTATATTTTCTCTACCTTCTCCTTCCGCTACCACGGCGAGGATCTCAGATTTCAGGTATCGGGCTGAAATATCACGGCAGCACTATTTTTAAAGCCCCATTTTGAATCCAGCTGCACCAGGCACGGTGAACACTGATTAAAAAGTTTCCTGTCTGGTGTGTTCAAACGAGACTGCGAGTTAAGTTTCGGGCTTTAAATGCGCGTGAAGACGTTTTTTTGGTTCTGCAAGACCAGTTTGCAATTGTTTGGGGGCTGCAAACCAGATAAAGCCAACAACCAGCGCTTGAGTGAGGAGATCCCTGGGCAAAATGAAGAACTGAAGCCTTCACTTCCCAGCCAGAGCGCGCGGATTCATCCCAAGCCCCAGCCGCCACCGGCACGGTTAGGTACAAATATTGGTCGCGTTACATTTCAGTATCACAAATATTACTCGGAAATAAAATAAAATAAATAAAATGAAGAAATCCCGGCGAGCAGAATCACACAGATGGGTAGAGGAGCTCTTTTTTTTTATTATTATTATTATTATTGGGAAAAAGAAAAGGAACCAAACCAAACCGAACCAAACCCCCGAGCTCGCACGGAGCCGGCTGCGAGGCTTCTTCCCTCGAGCCCTCCGGCTGCAGCCACCGCAGCTCCCCGGTCCCCGCGCCCCGAGCTCGGCTCCCGGCGGCTCGGGCAGGGCTCGGGCGGCTCCGTGCGGCTGCAGCGGCGGAGCCGGGGCCCCGCTGCCGGTGCCGGTGCCGGTGCGGAGCCGCGGCGGGCGAAGCCGGTGCCCGAACGCGGTGCGAACGGAGCCGCCGCTTCCCGCGGCCGGTCCCGGTGGCATCCCCGGGCCGGAGGCTGCGGGACCAGCGGGGCCACCGGGACCTGCGGGACCACCGGCACCGCCGCCGCCTCCCCGCCCGGGCCCCGCCGCCCCTTTGTCCGCCGCGCTCCCCGGTGAGCGGCACCGGCGCGGCCCCCACTTACCGCGTGACAAAGGCCCGGCTCTCCCCGCCCTCCCCCTCCGTCCCCATCCCCATCCCATCCCCCTTCCCCTCCCCACCCGCGCCCCCTCCCCTCCCCTCCCGGACCCCCGCCCCTCCTCTCTCCGCGCCGCCGCCGCCGCCGCTTTCGCGCCACAGCGCCGCGGGGGCCGGCGCGGCAGCCAATGGGGCGGCGCGGCGGCGCGGCGCGCGCCCTCCCGCCAGCCAGTGGCGCCCCGCCGGCGGGGAGCAGCCAATGGGAAAGCGGCGGCGGCGGCGGCGCGCCACGCCCCGGCGCGCGCCCGCCACGGGGGGCGATGGCCGCGCGGGAACGGCTCCGCGCCCCCACACCGGGGGGCGAGGGCGGGGGTGGCGGGGACGGGGGGCACCGGCACCGGGCGGAGCTGGGGGGATCGGGGGGAACCGGGGGACCCCCCGCCCCGCGTCCCCGGTCCCCCCCCGCTCCGCCACCCCCGGAGGGAGCCGCCCCCGCCGGCAGCCCCCCCAAAATCCGAGGCGGCGGGGGGTGCGGAGCCCACCGGGGAGCTCCTCCGGGGCTGCTTGGTTGCAGGAGCCGGAGCCTCGCGGGGTGCTCCAAGCTCCGCGCCTCCCGCTGCCCGCCGTGGTTTTCTCCGCGGCTCGGTTTTGGGTGGGCGCTGAGCGGACGCGGTCGGAATTCGAGGGGAAAAAAAAAAAAAAATTAAAAAAAATGAAATGAAACGGAAAATGAAATAAAAAATAATAAAGGACACACCGCCTCTCGGCGCGGCTCTGCCCGCGGAGGTGGCTTGGAAAAGGCGGTAGCTCCAGGAGCATCCCGGTGTGCCGGCTTTGGGGCTGCCGAAGGGAATTACGCCCCAAATTGTAAAAGTGCATGCTGCAAAGGGTGAGGGGCTGGGGGGCCAAGCTGGTCCGGAGCGTGCTCGTGCGCAAAGGGAAGCGGGGATTTATCCAGCAACGTGAGCAAGTTTTTGTTGTTGATTTGCCTTTTTTTTTTTTTTTTTTGGCATTCAAGATTTGGATTTACTCACGAAACCACTAACCAACCCACACTTCTTGACAAACAAAGCTATACATTATTTAGCTTTACAGAAAATATTTCGGCTTATTAGCAGGATGTTTTCAGAGTATCAGAAGAAAGGGATTGCTAATAAGCAGGGTTTTTCCCCCCCAACCATCTGATTGTGAAGCGTTTTGTGATGTTGGCCAAGCGATGCGTCCTGTTATTGTGAATTCCCAAGCTTCGTTTCTGAAAAAAATAAAAAATAAGCCTTGCAGCAAAACAGCTTAGCGAAGTGGAAGAGTAAATGTAACGTGTGCGCCCTGCTTAGCAGCTTCACCAGGAGCCCCCAGCCAAGGCTCTGGAGCAACCACGTCGAGATGAGCGCATGCAGCCTGCCTCGGAAATTCGGTGCAAAATCAGATTTAGCACGAAGGCGGTTCATCTGCGAGGAGAGCGGCTGGTTCCCCTCCCAAGTTTGCCCAGGGAGCCGGCAGCTGGGAGGGGGCTGCTTTCAGCTCCCACGGGGAATCGCCCCTTTCAGGCGGGCTGCTCGGGGTGGGTTACCGAAACGCAAATTCGGCCAGGGGAAAGCGCCACGGCCAGCGCCAGCGGGTTAGTAGGGGAGGGAAATAAAATAAAATAAAATAAAATAGATGGGGAATCTGCTTTTTTTCCCCCCCGAGACAACTATTTGCCGATCTGCTCCAAAATGGAAGTTGCGCCCAGGGGCCGGGAGGTGACAATTCAAAGTTCCCCGGCCCGAGCGAGGAGCCCGCGGGGCGATGTCGCGACGCTGTCGGGCGACAGGGGGGCGGCTCCCGGCGACACGCGGGGGGAACAAAGGCCGGACCCCCCCCCCCCCCCCCACCCACACACCTCGGGGGCAAACCGCGGGGCCCCCCGGAGGAGCCGGAGCGGGGCCACGCGTGGGGGCGGCCGCGTGGGAAGCCCGTCCACGGCCGGCGGGGGTCGGGGCGAAAGAGGGGCAGCCCTCCGGGAAAAGTGCTCCGAAATCCTTCAAGCCAGCCCCCCGAGCTGGCCGTGGGGAGCGCAGCGCTGGCTTTCATTTCCGTCTCCTTTCTTCATCTTTCGGGCAACATTTTGTTTGCGCTGGAAAGGCTCCACACCCCCCCCCCCCAACTCCCCACCCCGGCCCCTCCCCCACAAGCCCACCATTGTATATCCGCACGAATGGGGAGAATTATGAATGGTTCCTTAAACCGGCCCGGGGGGGAGGGAGGGAGGGATGCAGAGAGGGAGGGAGGGGGGCGCCGAGCCCTTTGTGTGCCCCCGCCAGCCCGGGGCAGCGCCCGGCCCCCCCCGCCCCCAAGCAGACGAGCAGCGAGCGGGGACCCCCCCCCCGCACCCCGACCCCCTCCTGGGAGCCGCAGGACCCAGCGCGGCCCCCTCGCCCCGCGGGTCTCCCCTTCCCCATCCTCCCCCCGGCCAACCGTCCTCCACCCCTTTGTCTTTTTTTTTTTTTTTAATATATTTTTTCTAATTTTTTTTTTTTTTTCCTTTCTACCCCTCCCCTTTTCTTCCCTCCTTTCCTCGGCAGAGCCCTGCAGAAACATTACCATATGGGGCTCCGCCGGGGCTGCAGAGACCCCCGCCCCCCCCCCCCTTCCCTCCCACCCACCCACCTACCTTCCCCCACCCCCTCCGCCTTCCCCCACCCTCACCCCTCCTCCTCCTCCTCCTCCTCTTCCTCCCCCCGCCCCATCTCGCCCAGGCGCGACCCCAGTGCACAATCCCCCCAGCCTGGCCCGCCGGGGGGAGGAGCGGCCGGGGGGGGGCGGGCATTGCGGTGCCTTTTCCCCTCCCTCCGTGCCGGGCTCCCCCCAGCTCGCAGGGGGAGGCGCGGCCGCCCCAGCCGTTTTCGGGTAGCGGGGGCGCACGGCGCTGCTCGGGGCCCCCCCGGCGGAAGGGCAGAGGCGGCGCAGGGCCCTCGCCCACCCGGCTCCGGTTTCCCCTTCCCTCCCCCCTCCGGCTCCCGGCCCTCTCTAAACTTGTCCTGTCCTGGGCAGCCTCCCCCCGGCCTTCACCCCTCCTCCTCCTCCTCCTCCTCCTCCTCCTCCTCCGGCTGTGTGCGCGCCCCGGCCGCTCGCTAATTGAAGAGCTGGGATTCCTCACGTGAGAAGTTGATTTGTAGTTTGAACACGTGGCTCATTCAAAAAGCCGGAATATTCAAGTAATTTTTTTTTTTCTTCCCTTCTCTCCTTCCCTCCCCCTCCCCTTCTCTGTGTGTTTTTTTTTTTTTTTTTTTTTTTTTTTTTTTTTATACGGAGAGGCGGCGCCTGCACGCACGTAGTGTGACATTTTCATAGTCCGCCTGCTGCTGCCAAAGGGGCTCGGGGGCAAGACAAAAAAAGTAGTTTTTTTTTTTTTTTTTTTTTTCCTCCTCTTTCCCTCCTCCTTTTCCTCTCCTCAGCCCGCCATCCGCGGCCCCGGCGCTGGGTGTTTCCCCCGCGCCCCCCATGCGCCCGGGTAGCACGGCAGGCACTTAGGGCTCCCATTTGGCCACGTTATTTTTTTTTTTTTTTTTTTTTTTTTTTTTACCCCTTGAGAGAGGGAGGGAGGGACGCGAGCTGCAGATCTGATTTTTTTTTTTTTTTTTTTTTCCTTCCCGTCCTCTCTCTCTCTCTCTCTCTCTCTCTCTCTCTCTCTCTCTCTCTCTCTCCCTCCTTCCTCCATCGCATTTTGTTTTATTTCCCCCTCCCTCCCCACCTCCTCTCGCAAGACGAGGGTTGCAGCCCGCCGTGCGCGCCTCCCCGAGCCGCCAGGAAGATGAACAAGCTCTACATCGGCAACCTCGGCGAGAACGTCAGCCCCCTCGACCTGGAAAGTCTCTTTAAGGACTCCAAGATCCCCTTCTCGGGCCAGTTCCTGGTCAAGACGGGGTACGCCTTCGTCGACTGCCCCGACGAGAGCTGGGCCATGAAGGCCATCGAGGCACTTTCAGGTGAGCGGCCCCATCCTTCGCCCCAACCTCCCGAATTTCCCGGCCCTATTCTTCGCCCCCACCCTCCCAAATTTCCCCGCACCCCCGACGGCTCCGGCTGCCCAGACGGAGGGGCCGGGGGGGGAGGTCCCCGCTGTGCCCCCCACCCCCGGCACCAGCTCAGGCACGGCCGGGGCCGTTCCCCCGTTGCTCCCCGGCCCCCCGGGGGGGCGGTGGTGCTGGGGGGGGAGCGTGTGGGGCCGGCAGTCTTGGGCCCACGGCCCCTCGTTGCGGCGGCCCCATGTTTTTTCCCCACCCCACAGCCTGGGGCTGGGGGGGGGGTGGGTGGGTTGCAGGACCCCCCCCCCCCTCCGCCCCCATCGCTGCGGCTGGGCGCAGGCCGCGGATTTCACTGTAGGGCTGGGGGCGAGCCGCCCACCCGGCCCTAAAGTCTTGGGGCTTTGGGGTGTGTGTGTGGGGGAGCCGCTGGTGCCCTCCCCGCACCGCCCGGGATTTATTTCGGTTTCTTTTCGCTGCTCTCACGCACCCATCACCGCCTCCAGCAGCGCGCCGGCTCCTGGCCCCGACATCCTGTTTTCGGGTGCCTTTTAAAAAATATGCGCTCTAAATAAATAAATAAATAAAACACGCCGATTAAAAATAATAATAACAACAACAATAAAATACGGCCGAAGCGGCTTCACGCATCCCTTGCTGGGCAAGCCAGCTCGGGGGTTGCCGGTGCTGCTTCTTTTTCCCTTTCCTCCTCCCGTGTCCGAGGCCCGGCGGCTCGGCACGGCTCGGCTCGGCTCGGCCCTGCCCGGAGCAGCCCCGGGAGCCGGGCTTTGCCGGGGCCCCGCTCGGCCGGCCCGGAACGTGTTGCGCTCCCGGCTCCTGCCCCGCGCCGCTGCGGAGCCCGGCGAGGAGGCGCGGGGGCCGCGGGGCCGCTCTCCAATCCTTTCCCCTTCTCTTTGGCTCCGCAGGTAAAGTGGAGCTGCATGGGAAACTCATAGAAGTTGAGCATTCGGTCCCGAAAAGACAAAGGTAATTTTTTTTTTTTTTTTTTTTTTCCCCCTCCCTCCTCGGATTACCCCTATTTACCCAGTGAGAAGCAATTTGAAAAATGCTTAGGTTTGTGTTTCTGTTCCCTGTAGATAAATGGGCTGCTTTCTTAAACCCACAGTCGTGCTCTCCCCGCTGTCCTAGAGGCTTTCTAGAATCGCCCCATGTATTTCTAATGGGCTGGATTGGCCAGGCAACACCGTAGCATTTAAAAAAAAAAAAAAAAAAAGCCTTTTTGTGGGAGAGGCAGGTTATCGTGGTCCGAGGGCAGAGGATTGTGAAGATTTTAAATTTTGAAGTTCTTGAGAGGAGTTAAAAAAAAAAAAAAAAAAAAAAAAAAAATCAGCGTGTTAGCAGGAAATTAAATGTGTTGTGGACTGTATAACGGGCAGGCACATGAGCCCTGCTCCAGCAACAAAAGGCATTTTGTAAATATCCCGGTATACATATTTTCTGATCCTGCCATGTTGGAGTCCGCAGCATTTTATAGACACGTAGTGTAGGTCTGCGTTTGAATATCTGTGTTCGGGAGGATTTTTCATCACTCTTTTGAGCTGGTATAGGGAAGCAGCAGGAGAATGATTTCTTCCCAATAAGGACAGGATTTATGCATCCTTAATTTCTAAATATATGTTTAATTCTTGCAAGGTAGTAATTTTGTGGGCCTCATGTAAAGAAGGAATAGTTGCAGTATAGCAGGGTAGTATTTTTATACTGCCTGTAGCAATTCAGCGTGTTTCTTTCACAAATGTTTAGATCAGAGAAAACCTGGCGTGCACTAGATAGTAAATAGCAAAATAGATCAAACTTTCCACGTGCTTGTTCCTGCACTCCATTATTCAATCTGGGAAGTATGTCTGTCTGTGTAACTTTGTTAAAAGGGGCTTCTGCTATTTCAGGGTTGTTTTAAAAAGGGCAGTCTCTTCAACGTAGTTGATTTGAGAAGGTGAATTAGCTGGCTTGCTGGGTATTGTGACTTGGTGTTTGAGAATTAAAAGTTTAATCGCTATTTAGTGTTGGAGGAAATCTTTGCCTGAGGAAGTATGGAGGATTCTTGATCTAGTTAAGGCAGGGGGCGAGCCCCTCTCTGGGCCAATTCATAGCATGGTAATCTTTATGGTTATACTTGATACTTTTCATTGGAAATTAATATGCTATATGTGCTCTTTCTCATTTATAATGCAAGATATATGACTTTGGTTTATAGCAGTCTGTATTTTTGAGCTTTTGTATATAAAAAAATATTGTAGATGGAAAATATTTTTAGTTTTGAGGAGGAAAAGTCCATGCCACATGTAAGAATTGATCACTTCCTATCAGTCTCCATAATAAATGAATTTACTATCATGCTTTATCATCTCAAGCTTGCACAAATAGCATTTTCTTTAAGCTGGTGAAAACAAATTCATTTCACTCATGGTAAAGGTAAATTAAAAATAGCTGTGCCCTTCACCCCCTCCACCCCCCGCCCCCAACTTTTTGAATCATTGTTTAATGTGTTTAAATGTATTTTCCTGTCCTTTTGGTCGTCAGCTGAAACAGTGTAAAAGTCCATTCTTCATATTTGGTAGTGTGTCTTCATATTTGTGAATTAGCAGTTATCAGAAATGTGCATCTGTCTGTAACTTGGGTTGAGAGGAATTGTACACTGAACTTTAGCACTTCTCTAGGCACGCGTTGCCTACGTATAGGCATTATACTGGAGGGGGGAAAAAACAGATACAATTGTATCAGCATACCTTCATTGTTTCTCCCAAAGACCTTATTTGTTAAAACACACACAGTTCAGATTTATACTGCTGTTTAACAGAAAATTAAATTGCATTTCTCATAACTGCACTTCCTTCCCCTTTGTTTCCACTCCCCCTTTTCCAAAATCAAATATAGAAAACCACTTAAAATTCATTCAGTGGCCTCCATACGTAAAAGTAACTTTCTTGTTCCTTTTATAGATGTACAATACTTTTTCTTTTTTTGAGGGGTGGTGTCACGAAGTTGGAGATTTTTTTTCCATGTCTCTAGACGTTGCTTACTGGGTGTGTATTTAGAGTTGCTGGATATGCGTAAAAGCACAACCTTCAAGAGTTGAGTGTTCTGGTGCAAATGGCCACTAATGTGTTTTCAAAGTAACTTATCTGGAGTCCCTGTCTCTTTTTGCATGAGGGGAGGGTGTCAGATACGGCCAGGGTGGGGGGTGCTGCTCACCAGGCCCACCCAGCGTGTTTGCACGCTGCAGGGCCGGAGAGCTTTCCATGGAGCCCTGCACGCTCCACCGTGTCTGAAACGGGCAGGGAAGTGACACCATTTTAAATCTGTCTACACACACTTTTAAATACGTCAAATCTGTCTTAAAGCATGAGTGTACAATTAAGCTGGGTCAAAAGATGTTTCATAGCAGCAAAAATTAGTTTTGTAGTGCTTTGAAATTATTCAGTACATTGTATTGAAATAATTCAGTACGTTGTATTGCCCCCATATTGCTGTGAGGCTGCCTCATGGGGAGTTCTAACTCACTGCCTCACTAATTCCTAAATTGTTGTGTTTTTTCTTCTTTTTGGTGTGTGTGTGTATATATCCTTTTGCTCCCAGAGGTGGTTTGCAGGTATCTCTCCACTGAGGTGGATGGGAGGAAAGGGTAAGAGTTTGGCAATCCATAGCCTTGTCACGTAAAGGGAGGTCAGGAGGTGGTGTCGGTCGGGGCTGCCATGGAGCCGAGCCGAGGCGATGGAGGGTGCCTGGCGGGCTGTTGGGAGTGAGATTCTTGGGCCCCGTAGTCACTGCATTCCAGCCACTGCTGGATCTTCACGTTTGGAGTGGGCACACCCAGGTTTGCAAAATTACCTTTCTACCTGCTGTGCGGAGCCTGTGTGTGGCTCTTGGCCTCCCCTCCCCCTGGAAGTATTTAAAGAGGGAGGGCTGGATATGCTGCCGCTGAAAGAAGGGGCCTGGTCAAGGTTTTCTTGATGGAAGGGTGGGGAATTATTTTGGGGGAGGTGCAAAGTCTTTAATAAGCTCGGAGTAGATTCCTGACTTACTATGGAAATCTCAAGGGAATGCAAAAGGAATGCAGAATTTCTGCATTCGGACCCCTCTGCATGGAGGAAGGCCATGGCAATATTTAAAGGTTTAGGTCACTTTATTTAAAACTCAGCGAAGGCATTGCAATAATTCAGCCTGCTGGTCACGCTCGGCGGAGGAATGGGGGGCACGGTTGGCCACGGCTGTGGCTTGGATTAGCTCTCCTCTTGTGCAGGAGGATGGCCGCAGCCTTGTGTCCGTGCGCCTGCACCTATGAAACTTGTGGTGTGGGCCTTTGGGTGCTACCTCCTGGCCATCCAGGAGCAGCTGGCCCCTCGCAAGGCGATGTGATTATTCAATCTGATTATTCAGATGGCCCTGATGTCGCGGGTGTGTGGTGAGGGGGAAGGGATGGTGCTAACTGGGGGCACCTGGGGCTGTGCCCAGCCCTTTCAGGTGCCTACAGTGCTTGCCACACCTGAACTGCGGTAATGACGAGGCATTTTTCCTGATTGGAAGGCCAATTCTTTCCCCCCCCATGCCTCTGGGGTCCTTTGTTTCTGTTGAGAAAATAAATTCAGTTTGTCTCTCCTGGGGGGGGGGGTTAATTTGGGAGAGGAGAGGGACAGAGGTGTGCCACGCGGGTGGTGTGGCCTCCTGACAGCCTGGCGCAGGTAATGGCTTTCCAGCTCTGCTTCACCTGTAGTGCTCAAGTGCCCGAAGGAAGGCTTATCCGAGGGAAACAGGCCCCAAAGTCCTCACAAAACCCGCCTGTTCCAGGAGAGAGCCTTGCGCTGTGGGGTGGGCGTTGAATTGTGTTGCTAATTTTTCGTATAATTAGGGTTTGTGGCTTGTGTGCGCAAGGCGGTGGGAAGCGGCTTTGCGGGGCTAACCTATGTCTGGTGGCTACAGCAGTCAGCATTATTAAAAAAAAAAAAAAATAATAATTTAGTGGCAGACATTTTTAGTTTTGCTTCTGTAAATATGAAGCAGGGCGAAACATGCTGTATGTAAGGAGACATGATAGAAAATGTCACTCACCAGCTGTATTCGTGCTCTTTTCTGTGGACGGAGGCTGAAGGCCATGCCTGGGTCCAAGTTAGTGTTTTCAAAAGCAAAGGGTAAAAATTTTACGTAGTGAATTTGGGGGGTTTAATCTCTGTTCTCACATTACTTTTGCAGATGTGAGCAGGATTTTTTTTTTTTTTTTTTCTGAGGGGAAAAAAAAAATCTTTGAAAGTCACAGTTAGAGTGGAAAATATAAACCTTGACAGATTTTGAGATTCTTATATAGACAACAAGTTGTTATGGCAAGAACTGAAAATTCTTCATAACAACTCCTCATACTGTCTGGTCACCAAAATCACTTTTTGTTGCATTTTTTTTAATAGACTGAAGTACATGAAACACGTCTCTAAACTTGCATCTTTAAAGTTTGGTCTTGTTCTCTTTTTTTTCTGCCTTCCCTTTGTGGAAGGTACTCTGAGAGCATACTTGTAGTAGACACTACGTTTTGTGTAGATGTGGTAAATTTTGTAGGGATGAATTAAAAAAAAATAACTTTTTTTTTTGAAAGTGTAATTCATGGGTAATAAAGTATAATCAGAAAATGTTTAAGAAATCTCTATTTCTTTTTGTTTTTAAGCATGGGGTATTAAAAACACTTTTCCACCTTTTTGAGCCCTTGAAGGTGGTATTTTTGTAAAATGGAGGCATTCATTTCAGTCACTCTTTTAAGTGCACAGCATAGGACTCTACAGTGCTGGAGTCCTTTAATGGCTTCTGGTTAGCTTTTGGGTGGACTTCAAATGCTTAGTCTTGACCTGAAAAATTCTTGAATAGCTCAGGATTTACCTACCTAACAGAAAATGTGAAGCTTCCCATAATGCCCATGAGCAGGGACCCAGGCAGTATTAAAATACACCTTCTTAACCATGGGCAGGGCTCAAAAAAAAAAACACTTCCCTCCTTAAGCTTCCTCTCCCTGAATTCATCTTAATTTTCAGGGCTTTCTCCTTCTGAGCTCTTGCTAAAGAGAGCACAGTGGTGTGGAGCATGGGCAGGGGCTCAGCTTTTTTTTTTTTTTTTTTTTTTTGGTGACTTTGTCCTTGTGTGAGCCCGATGAGACAGGCACAGTGTGTTATGGGTGTGGAATTTCTGCTCTAGCAGTTTGAGTCGGCTTTGTAACTGGAATTGGCTTATTTTAAATCAGAAAACAGATGGAGAATGGGTGCAAAATTTAAATGTTATAAAACATGAGGGTAACTTTTCAGGTTTTGCAGAGGAGGGGGGAGAGAAATAGGTGGAAAAGTTTAAGTGGAATTGATGCACTAGGTGCAGGATGTGCTTCCGGGGCTCTTCAGAGCAATTCTTCTCGTGGGTGCTCTCTCAACTTGTTTTTGTATGCAAAATGGCTATCTGATGCAGGGTATAGAGGGGTATGTGCACTTAAATGCTAAGGGTGGAAAGCTAAGATAAAACCCGAAGTTTTCCTTATTTTTTCTAGAAATGTGACTCACCATAAATGCTGTGTTCCATTTCTCTATATATTTATTTATTTGCTTTTGCTGTTCAAATAAAGACAATATTGTTGAAAAGCGCCATCTGAAACCTGTGAGGGTCTCTGGGCTTGGGGTGTGCTGTAGAGAAGCAGATTTGGTGCTCCTGGGCTCACTTATCAGTGTGAGCACAGCAGTGGCAGTTTTTTTTTTTTTTTTTTTTTTCTCCTCACCTGCAGTAAGCAATTTGGCTCTGGAAAGTTTCTGTATGGGAGCAAGGGCTTCTATATGCTTGGGCATGTTTCAGGTAATTAAAAAATAACAAATTCTATCTATTTATGTAATCTCCTGTTTTTGCATCTTTCCAAATCTGCAATATCAGTTTGTGTGTAGAAAGATGCATATGTTTAGCCAAGAAGAAAATCTTGATGTTTGTAGTTGAATATTTTTAGTAACACATTTTATTTGCCAAGTATAGGGTCAATATTAGGGTAAATGTTAAAATACTGAATGTGTAACATTTAATAGCAATAAAAAAGGGTGGAAAAAGGTGCTTTTTTTTCTTCTGTGTGTGTAGAAATTTGGAAAGGAAAATTGTATCCAGCTATAATGTGAGTTATTTCACCAAAGTGCATTCTCGCAGCAGCGTGCGCAAGAGACATTCACAGTGTAAAAGCCACCTCCTGTGTAGTGTAACCCCAGCAGCAACGTGCTTCCCCTGTTGCCTGCCTCTTTGTGGTGCACTGGAGCCAGCATCACCTAAAACCGCCCTTTTGCCCATCTGAATGGGAAACTGCCTCTAATGGGCAAAATGAGGCATTTTCTATATCAATCAAGTTGAAATTTGGAGTAGAGCATGGATAAGAAGTGTCAGATGCATTTTGTTAGGTATGGGATTAAGTATTGAAATTAAATAGTCCTGAAACGAAAGATCTTCAGGTGGGAAGGGCCTTATTCCATCTTATATTTTTTAGTGTCCTGATAGCGAAAGAGTGGCTGTAGTTTGAGAAATCTTTCAAACCGCATGTGTGTATCCTTAAAAATGTGTACATAGGAGGACATATTACCATAAAATCAGTTGCAGTTTAAGAAGAGACCTGCTAAAAATATCTGGAGAACTTATAAAAATAGTCCATTTTTTTTTTTTTTGCTGGTGTTGGTACACTTGAACACAATCGGAGCTGAATGTTCACTTTTGAAAGATTAACTTTCATGCTCAGCTGAACTTTAGGAACGCTATTTTAAAATATGTAGCCTACGCTGCGTGTCTAATACATTTTTCCCCTTTGAAAATGGCAGGGTTGTATTGTTTTGGGAAATCGATTTCACAGGACCTGGACTTTTAAAATTTAAAAGTAAGTTTTCCCTCAAAAACGGAGCTCGCTGCACCCTAACGGAGCCTTAAGCGTTGTGGTGCAGGAATTAAAATTCCAGCTGGAGCGAGCCCCGGTCTGCGTGAACAAAACCTCGTGTTGACAAAACCGTATCTTCAATTATTAGATGCGTTCGCAATTACTCATTTTCCTGAAGCTTCGTGTTAAACAGTGGTTAGGGTTGGAATAAAAAGAAAAAAAACAACCCATGCCGTTTGGATTTGGAGTGATCTGTGAAAGATGCAGCCTGTTTGCATCAAAGAGGGGCTCGTTTTTGAGGAAACAGCAGGGCGAGAGGGCTGGCGAAGGGGAGGGGGGTGGAAAACCCACCAAAGGGGAGCTGCGGCACATGGCTACTGCAGGCAGCTCTCATCCCGGGGCCTGATCCCGCGTGCTTGCTGCTCCTGCTCCCCCTGCCCTCGGAGGAAGTCCTCACCCCGCTGCCGAGAGGCTCTCGGGAAACCGAGTTTGCAAAAACTGCCCCAGCCTTGACAGGGAAGCCGCATGCACCAGGCAGCAAAGGCAAAAGCTAGCTCTCGAAAAGAAAGCAGACGTGGGGTGGGGGTGTTGAACACGATGACCAACAGTAGGTTTAAAACTGTTACGGGAGAGATCCTCCAGAAATTTGGTTTTAGTGATAAAGCGGGCTGTTTGGTTTGCATGCTTCTGGGGGGTTCCCTGTGTGATGGCGACCTCCTAGTTATCATAGGGCAGCAGTTCGTTTCTGCCTCCTGCTTCTAGAGAAAGAACTTCAAAACAGTGTGTCTTTATGGCAGCACTCGGAAACAATAATCTATAGGATGTTTGATGAGGAATTTGGGCAGTAGTTTAGTCCAAGATAAGAGAAAAGCCTTGTAGTGTAAACCACCACATCTGTTCTTTTTCCTGTTGCAAATTTTGGTAAAAACTCTTTAAATGACTTTCCAGCGAAAGCTTGACAGCAACCACAGGCAGGTAACAGTTGCGGGGGGGGATTAAATTTAATTGTCTGAGTTTTTTTGGATATAGTTTCCAATTCTGGAATACTTTTTTTTGCTAATTACATCCTGGAAAGTGCAGGTTGCCACGGTGCTGGTTGGTCACAGATGGGAACTGCTTTGCATGGTCCTTCCCACTGAGGCCACCGGGTACCTGAATGAGCCACGTTTTCCTTGGGAAAACTGTTACTGTGGTGCCCAGAGGCATCTGTTCTCTGGGGTCAAGCGAGAACTTCTCAACACTGAAGTGTCTTTTCATGGTGCTGGGCACAGGGCGTCCTGGTGCTGCAAGTCCTCGTGCAGCGAGCCTTGTCGTGGGTTACCTGAGCAGGTCCTGCATGCGAGGGGAGCAGCACGGCTCCGTGACGGAGAGCTAAAAGCTGCCGCTGCTGGTCAGCATATTGCTTCTCCTGACCCTAGCAGGAGAGCTGCCATATCCCGGTGTTTGTTCCTGTCCCGCCTGCTCCAACTTTTCAGCTGCCCCGCAATTAGTCAGGCAGGATGCTTAGAAGAAATGCTTGTCCTGCAGGGATGCTAGCTATTTAAAACTATGGAAATAGGGGTTATCTTTCCGTTTTGAGTGCAGCCTGAGAGGCGCTAAGCGTGTAGGTTAACATGTGCTCTGTGGATTTACTAACGCTCAGTGGAGGAACCGGAGGTTTCCGTGATTCAGCATGCGTATGGGAGCTGGTTCTAATAACCTGTGCAAAATAAACGAGAAACGGACAGCTCTTAAAGCCTGAGCAGAGGTTTTATTTTTTTTTTTTCTTGAGCACTGCACGTTCAGCATTAAATTTCTTCTGAGTTTAATGCCGGTGCTCAGCAGCAGCGGTGTAAAACTCCTCTCGTGCTGCTAATGTTGCTGTCCAAAGATGTGCCAGAAAGCTTCTAGGTACAGCAGTGTTTGCCTTTTAAGATTAAGAAAAAGAGAAAAGATTAATTTATGGTGATCAAAGTAGGTAACCCTTCCTTTTTGTTCATTTACTCGTTAAATGGTAAGTTTGGTGCTCAGTGGTCTGAGTCCTAATAGCAAATGATAAAGTCCCGTTTTAATTATTAGTCCTGGTAACTATTTGGGTGCCTGTTTTATTTGCCTCCACAAAGTGCTCACTTAAGCTAGGTTACATACCTCTTTTTAGGAGACTTCTTTTTCCTCTTATGCTGTTAGGAGGGATTTTTTTATAAATGTGATTTCTACCTCTTCCTTTGCCCTGGCTCTTAAGCAAGAAATAACATTTGGTGGTGGTGTGTAAGCATGCCCCAAATCCTATGTTTAATGTAGAGCTTCAAGCTTTTACCTGAAGCTAAAAGGTGCATGCCCTTTACAAAACTGGACTTGATGACAATTGTTCAATTAAAGACAAGTCACAAGCAAAATCATTCTTTCAGGTATGTAGCACGTGCTTTACCCGTGGAAGGGTGAAGTTACGTGTTGCTCCTTGAAAGCAATCAGAGAACCTCGGAGAAAGATTTAGGAGATAAATTCAGAAGATGGATTTATCATTATAATTCAGAGCCCTTCGAGCTTTAGGGCTGAGTTAAAGATTGCCTTCCCTTTGTGTCGGACTAGCTTCAGTAAAATTACGAAATTGCGTTCATTTGCCGCCCCTTTCTCTGCAGTAAATATTTACGTGTGTGGTTTGTCTTGCTGGCCCTTGTGCTTGCCTCACCTGATCCGTGTGGTTCCCTTAGTACAACTGTTACTGGTTTAGCATAAATTGGCTGAAGCTCAGCACCTTGCATGGCAGTGCTGCTGCTGAGCACACCAACGGCAGCGAGGATCCCGCGTTGCACGTGTGCTCGTGTCAGCCCTCTGTGTGGTGGCTCCTCAAAATGTCTTTCCGAGTAAAACCTATGTTATTATGTTAACTTTTTAGCCACAAAGTGTTGGTGGAAATCCTTTGTGAAGCTCCTCCAGCAAGCTGCTGTGTGTCGGGCTTCTGACTTGTGTCGCTGGGTGGGTCTCTTTGGGTGGTACCCTTGAAGAAAGCAGGGGGAAAAAAGGGAAAATAATAATAATAAAAGCAAGGCATGGAAAAATCTGTCCAGAACTTAGTCATGCTTCAATGTGATAAAGCCCTGAAAGTTCCTGAGGAAGAAGTGGCTTTGGAGCTGGTGGGGTTTTCTGGAGATGCCAGTGTGTGTGTGCTACCTGATGGGGCTGGGTAAGTGCTGCCTTGGGGTAGGGGCAAAGAGGTGCCCTGACCAGCTGCTTCTCCCTCTAGCATCCAGCCCTGAATGTCCCCTGCACCCCGTGAGTGATGTGCACGTGTTTTAAGAGGTATTGAAGCAGCTCTCTGAGGTCTGGGAGGAGGCAGGGCAAGGAGTGTTGACTGTGAGCCCTGTGATAGCCCCAGCTCTGCCAGGTGCCTGGGGCTGTCCCGCTCTTCAGTCCAAGAGCAGATGGGGAACTGGTGGCAGTGGGGTTTGAAATGAGCTGAATTTTGGGGTGATGTTGTGGGAAATCATTGAAGCTGATGTGTAAGTGCTGGTGTTAGCAGAAAGCAAGCAGTGACTCCAAAGGAAGGATGATTTCATTCTGTGGTTGAATCCTTATAACATCATAGCCCTCCTTAGGCTGATTTATTTTTTTTTCTTTTGGTAACGGGGTATTTTTAGCTTCTGCTCTTCATTGCTTTTTAAAATGCTCTGAAATCCTCAGTTGTTGGGCATGCCTAGGTGCAGGTGGAATGGTTGAATATCAAACCTTTGGGAGGGGTATTTCAGCTCTGCTGGGCTGTGCTCCAGGTAAAAGCAACTAACTTAGGTGTCCTTGTCACTTCATCTGTACTGTAGGATTGTAAAAAGGATGCTAATTACCGTCTTGGTGTGACAGTAAGCTTGCAAATCTGTATACAAAGTAAATTTGAAACAATCAACTGCTAAATAATGTACTAAACTTGGTCAAAATTATCATTGCCATTCATATGAACTCTGTTCTTACTCTTGACTTAAATATCTCAAAATGCTGCGTGTTTGAAAACAAGTTACTAGATGCAAGTAACCTTGTTTTAATGACGATACAGGTTCAGAGTTTGTCTCTGAACAAGCTAGTTAGCTATAGCATAGTATAGGCCTTTGCTTTATCCAAATTTACTATGCTCAGTTAAATACAAAGTGAGCTGAAATAGTGTAGCAGACAAACATTTAATCTATATACATACAAAGTGCAGTTTTCGGGGCCGCAGAAGTGTAAACTCTATTTTTTGTTCTCTAATCATGACAGTGTATTTTAAATCTACAGCGTAAAAAAATTGGTGCTTACTGTGATCCTCATCCTCACAGCATGTGCTATTTTCTGTTTTCTGTGAAAAAGGAAATGGAAAATAATGGGGTTATTTAAAAGGTGATGGTGGCTGTCCCTATGAGTGCTTTTTACACTGCTTCCTAAAGTCATGGCAGACTTTTACAGTGTTATAAAAGTAGGGAAAAAAATGTCAAATATAAAGGTTACCAACAAAAATATGGTTACACATCTTGTATACAAGTGCTTTTAAACATAACTGTACCGCTGCAACATTTCACAGTTTTACAATTTATTTAAAAGGTTAAAATTTAACAGCTGCATTTTAATTTTTGGCTTTTTTGGTTGGACAGAATGAAATAGTATTCAGAGGCTTTGGTGGAGGTCTGGTATGAAAGTTCAGGGCTTGTTTTTTGTGTAGTATGCTATATAAATCCGTGTCCTGAACAGAGCTGCTGTGATGGAAGAGCCTAAGATTGCTCTGGTGATCCTTAAAAGTGAGGTTTAATGAAGACATAATTAACAAGATTTTCGATCAAGTATATATAAAATATTACAAGAGACTTTACACACAAGCTGTGATGTTTCAATTATACTGCTATGAAACGTTATGAATATACATTTATTAGTGTAGATCAACTATACTACTATGAAACATTTACCATGATACATGTTTACTAGTGTAGGTGTACTTATGACCAAAGTGAATGAATGCCTTAAAAAAAAAAAAAAAAAAGGAAGGGAGGGAATAAGCCATGTAGACCCATGTTCGTAGGAAACTTAGTATGGATATTACTTAATGTCTTCTGATGTTCAATTTGTCAATCAGAAAGGTGCGTTTTTCAGTAACACGTCTTTGGTCTGAAGCTTAATGCATAAAATTGTGTACACTTGCCAAGCATGTATGCTACTGTGTGCTGCAGCCCAGCTGAAAGGCAGGGTGCTTTACACCTCGGGGGAACAGATCCTACAGGGGAGAGGGCACAGCTCTAAACAGCATGTAGGGCTTGCAACAAAAGTTCAGGTATGAGATAAAATTATTTGGTACTGTTCTGTCCCCACAATTTTTATGTGGTTGAAGGGGATTTTGTCTTTTGGGGTAGAACTCTTCAGAAAATATAACTTGGAAAAAAAAAAAAAAAGCACAATAGAAAACTGTAAGCCTAATTGGTTTGGCTTTTTTATCCTGCAACTGGTGCCATTCAGCATAAAAATGACAGAGCCAAACTGCAGAGTGGTCAGTTTCAATGACTTCTGGGTCTTGACAGGGTGAGCAGAAAGGAAGGCAAAAACCTGGTGATGCCAGTACAAAACCCACACGTTCTGTCGATGCCTTGGAGGTGTTACACCTCCTGGACTTTGTCACTGAATCACGTTAAGGTTCCACAGAATTCCAGTTACTGTCTCTTGTCGGTGTTCAGTTCTTTCAGTGTGTGAGCTAGTAAAATAATTACTAGGGCATCAAAATGAGAGCTGATACCTTTGCCATGCCTTTTGTGCATCGATTTATACTTGAAAAGTTCCTGATTTTTTTTTTAAGACAACTTTTCAGCTGTGTGAATAAGGTTTATTGCACTGAATCCTTTGGGATGGAAGATCTTATTTATATTAAAGCAGTAATAATGGGGAATGTGTGGTGAATTTGACACTTCTGCTGTTTTAAGACTAGCGATGGATAAATTCAACTAAATCTATGCCTGTTAGTTTGGTCTAGGGGATTTAAAAGAAGCTGTTTGTCTTGCCAGTCATCGGTTTTTAAACTTTTATTTGGCTTGACTAGAGATTGAAGGCTGGACAGCAGTAATGAGGAATTAGATTTAAAACTTAAAAAAAAAAATAAAAGACTAAGTAGTTTGTCCTTCCTAACATCCTCTTTATGTCATGGAAGAGACTTGCTTAAAAATCTGCCTTGGCTCTGAATTCTCACCAACTCCAGGTGTAGCAGAAAAGCCTTGTGGACTTCAGTGGTGTTCTCTGCAGCACTAGTGCTTCAGCTTTGTATTTCTTTAGTCCTAGAGGAATCTTAATTTACCGAGATAATTTTTGGGATTGGATGTTGCTTTGTGCCATTTTTCATAGAATAGCCCAAGATAGTCAGGGGATGGGCTTTGCTTTAAAAAGTCTGTGTGTAGGACAAAATGGTGTAACAGCAGAGTTGTTCACCTGGCTGCATCCCTGTGCTCCCCGAATACCTAAAACCTCTCTTAGGTTAAGCTCTGGAGCATATCTGGAAGGTTTAAAACAGATATTTAATAGCAAAAACATAGCTACTAGTTTCCCTGCTTACCAGCTGCATGCTGCCTGGTATAAGAGGAGCACCTCTTGCTATTTTATTTCAAGCCTTCTATAGCGTCCCCAAGCCAGATCTGAACTGGAATGGTTAATCTGGGGCATACGGTGACCTTAACCTGTGTGTAAACACCCTCTGCTCAAACCTGACCTGAAAAAGGCTGAAATGGGTTACTCTCGGTTTGTGCTGGTGATGTAAGGAATCTGGAAGGCATTTCCAATATTCTCCACGAATACTGTCTCATGGTTGAGCAAATTGGTGCTGGCAATAGGACGACCACAGCGTTTGGCTACAAACGCTGCTAATTTAGTTCAGATATTTTAATCTGGGAAGGATGAATCACTGAGCTATTGTTAAGGCGAGATGTAATCTGGTGCCCTACCTCCCATTCCGAAAAAGTTGCCAACGCTTCCACATCATTCATGAAATCTGTGTCACTTACTCCACCGAAACACGTGCCCTTGTTGGACACCTGCAGGAGATGGGTGGAGGAAGGCGTGAGGCTGGAAGCACTGAGGGCTATCCAGCAGCCACTTCGTGGAACAAAACATCTTGTTGGCTTCCCAATTCCCAAGTCTTGCTGCCCCTTTTTCCTTTAGAAATAGCTCTGAAATCCCCTACACTATTTCTTTCTCCCTCCTGGCATTTGAAAAGGAGCTCAACTCATTGAAAATTAAACAACAAGCTCTCTTCCCTGGGCAGAGCTCCCCATCCCTGAGTGTGGCTGTGTATTGCAGTGACGCCACATGCAAACTTCAGGCTTGCAGCTGGGGTAAAACTCTGTAATAAGTCTGGAAATATTGGCTGCTTCAGCTAGCAGCCCTATGGACAGCAGGAAAATAGGTAAGGGTGTAGAGGGAGCCTTTGGCTGCTCTGATGGCTGAGGGAAAAAGGGGGTGGAGGAGAGTGGACGCTGTGTTCAGGCATTAAGGGATTATTAATTCAGTTTGGGTAGGGTAGTTAGTGGCCAATCTTTCACTTGTTTAGGAGCACTACTACATTTAAAGGTATTTTTGGTTCTTCATATTCATCCTGAGTGTTCTCAGTGTTATCCACATCCCAGTTAACTGCAAGCTAGTGGTGGGGTGAGAGAATAAATGGCAGGTGACTGTAGCCCTAAAATGGCTGGTCAGCAAAGTCAGCTCAGTAATACAAGTATTTGAGGGATGTGGACCCCTGCTCTAAGAGGGAAAGAGAAACTCTGGCATTTAAACAAAACAATCCCCCTTACTCCCCACGCCCTTTCAGTTTCTCCAAAGGCTTTGGGGAAGGGAGAGAGAAGGCTCAAAATGTTGGAAGCCACCAAGCTAAGGGTAGATGAAGTCTTTTCCTACTGCAAGGTATTGGAATTTCCTATTAATTTTGGAGCAGTGCTTAATTCTTTAATTAAGTAACAGAAATCTTAACAGCCTTCAGTCATTAACAACACCTGGAAAATGAATTTTTTTCAAACGAGACATTCAGCAGTAACGTGGTAATGGCAGAATCTCCACAGTTCTCTTTTAAAAATGTCTTTATGGACCGCTCGTGGGAATTTACAAATAACGAATGTAAGCTTTTAGTCTAATTAGTGGCGTGAACAATCATAAAAACAAAATTATGAAGCAAATGGTTGTGGGGTGGGTGAAAGCCTACTTATTCTCTGGTTTATCCGTGCAAGTGCACTGGTTGATTTACCTACTGTGTATGTTGTGACGTAGATGTGCTGGTGTTAAACCTTCTGGTTGTGCTTCCTGGGGTATTTCCTGCTCACAAATATCCAGCCTCTTCCACATGTTGGGGTGAGTTACCCTGAAATGGGAGCTGAGCACAGTGTCTGGTCATTTGGCTGGTGGCTTCCGAGCGCCGAGCCGTGCAGGCAGCTCCGGTTGCTCCTTCTGGTGGCAAGCAGTAAGCGAAGGCGATGTTTTGCAGATGCTGGGAGGAAATTTGATCATCAGTGCAGAGGAATCTGTGAGGTAATCCAAGAGGCAGATTTTCGTGTTGAGTGCCTAGATAACACGCCTCCCAAAGCTGCTGCTTCAGTGGGTTGTGTGCGCAAGATGAGATGGGATGGGTGGTCGGATCCAACCATTATGTTTTGCATGAGCTTTGAGGGGAAAAAGTTCAAATACTATTTAAAAAAAAAAAAGGTTTATTTTGAGTGGTAGAACAGTGCTTTTAAATCCAGGTGTGCGGTGAAACAGTGAGGCAACACCAAGTGAAGCGTTGCTGCAGTTTGCCTGTGGCTCAGGGCTCAGCCGAGCTTTGTCTGCTTGGCTTGTGGAGTTGGGTCTGAGATGGAGCAGTAAGTTCTTCTTAACATATTCTACTGTCCTGGTCAGAAAGTTGTTTTGTTTTGTTTTTTTTGTTTTTTTTTTTTTTTTTTAATAAAAAAAAAACAAAACCAAAACAAACAAACAAAACAAACAAAAAAAAACACACAAAGAAAACAAATGAAACAAACCCACAAAAGTTTAAAAAACAAAAAAACAGCACAAAGAGGTGGTTTGTTAACAAGTATGTATCTGAAACCATCTTCCTTCCTTAGACAGGTAAGGTGTTAAGATGGACTTTCTGGTTCCCAAGCTAATGGCTAAATTTGATAAAATACAGTAGGTATCACCGGTGTGCCTTGTAGGATGCACTCGATGTTAATTACGTCTTACCAGAAGTGATATGCAAACCTCCCTTTGTCACTTCACTGAGTATTTTTAACAGAAATTCAGCATACGTTCTTCTTAAGCAAGGATTGTGACCCCTTGCTGCTGTATTTATCAGCACTATTTGTTAGGAATTAAAAAAAAAAAAAAAAAAAGATTATAGAAGTATATTTACATTATACCACGATTATGTATGTAACATCCAGTAGGTATAATATACCCACTTATACTTTTATATGTGTTTAAAATCGGGCTGGGGAGCGTTATTTAGCTGGACTTCTCAGCACGGTAGGTGCTTTCAGCGATCAGACCCGAACAACTTGAAAAGGCTGCCGAGCTTGCCAAAAGCAACGGAGCTTCGCTGGGAAGCCAGGAGCCAGGCGCAGGCTGCAGCACCTCTTACAGGACAAGCTGTTCAGTGCCTTCAGCTGCTGCTCTGCCTGCGTTTGCTATAAGGATATAACGAGCAGAACCCCCCACACCTCTCCCCCATATTGTGACTAAAACAAACTGCTTCTGTTTGTTTTCCCCAGCCACACCAATATGAGTTCGGGACTTTTTTTAATTTGTCCTGTAAACCAGCTTTTCCTTTTGCACTGGTAAGGCACTAAAAGCATTGATTCATTCTGGGATGATCAAGCATTAGCTGCCTGAAGTGACCTGAGGGGGAGAAACTAATCAAGTGTGGCTGGGAGGGTGGATTTCAGTTTGGGGTTTTTCTTGCCTGTTTGTGTTCTGCTGTGTGCGGAGTAAACACTGGGACACCTTTTCCTTTGCCCAGAAATCCAGTTTATTAGCAGCAGTTTTCTATTTGGGCATGGGAGTCCCCAACCTTGTTTCCGTGCCTGTTTGGATGGGGACTTTTTGCCCAGATTTAGCTTTGTGGTGTGGGGGACTGATGGTGCTTGGTGCTGATCGCAGCTGCAGCGTGCACCAGGATCACCCTCGGTGTAATGTGCCAGGGCTTTCCCAGGTAGCTGGTCTGGCAATGCCCACCTGGAAGGGATGAAATGCTGAAATGAAGAAGCTCTCCTTCCCTGCATGTTCCTCAGAGCAGAGAGAGGAGACCATTTACTTTCCATCCCGTAGGTATTGAGTTCAAACAATTGAATGGACTGGAGCTGTCGATGTGCACTTGATCTGTTTTCAGACACGTTTAACTCTTACTCCACGGCAGTGTGTGTCAGAAGGAATTGTGTGTTTTTTTTTTGGTTTTTTTTTTTTTTTTTTTAATTTGAAGGCATTAATGATGCAGGTAGCTCATAGTGCTGCTGAAATGAGATCAGGTATTATGTGGAGTTATTGGTGAGAAATGGGAACTGAGGAAAAGAGAGGAGCAGCTTTTGAGGGGAGGGGGAAGGATGCTGAGACGGGTCTGTGGTGAGCCTGGGCACAGTGACCATGTGGAAACACAGCTGCTTTGATACCTATGCATGTTTCTGTCAGAAAGGGAAGTTTTGGGACCCCTGAAACTTAATAAATAAATAAATGAGGGACTGAGCAAAAATATAATACTTCATTGGTTTTTGCTTTATAGATGTACCTCTTCTATTTTTTAAAGTTATCCCTGAAGGGGAGGAGGGGGTGTTTTTTACACCCTGAGTATGTAAAAGAAAGCCTAATAGGATTTTGATAGGTTGAAGGGAAAAAAAGTGTATAGGCTGAAGGGGACAGAGAGAGAGAAGGGGAGAGTGCATGTAAAAGAATGCTGAAACTGTGGGATTTCCCCCATTTTTCCCCCTAAGAGGTGCTTAGCACGCTCTCAAGTATGTGGAGAGTTTTTTAGGTCATGGGTGTTGATGGGTGACCATGGGCATGCTGTGTGTGCTTACATACAGGAGATTGTGTCCAGGGAGTGCTGAGGTGGCTTCTGGTACCTTCCCCGTTTCGTGTTGCTTCAGCTTTTCTGTCTCTGCACACGAATTCTTGTTCCATGTGTGCTCGAGGTGCTCGTGTCCCCCAGGCTGAGGGCTGTGTGCCTCGACACCCTCAGCCGGTGTCTGTCAGTGTATTTATGGTTGGCAGCTGTGGCTTGAGGTGACTGGACCCAGGTGCCTACACAGCACCTGGAAAGTAAGTTCTTGCCCAGTAGTTGATTATGGACCCCTCAGAAAGCAGGGAAGTCTGTTTGCTTTTCCAATAAAAGGCATTTGGGGCATCTTTGAAAAAGGGAAACAAGTGGGAATATCTGTTCCTATGCTGTGAACTATAGATAGCACTTGAAGGTTTCTGAAAGCTCCAGAGCATAAGCATCATTTGCCAAGACTTTTTTTCGGTTGACAGCTATTTGCAATGCCTAGTTGGGGTGGATGGGATGAAATAAGAAACCTGCTTAAAGTGGGGAAGGTGCAGACACATGTGAGCCACCTAGATGAGAGATGCTGGCAGTGTTTTGCTAAGGCTTTATTAAAACTCCAGGTGATGCATTTATTAAACAGAAATCTTGTAGTAAAATACCTTTGTGAAATTGGAAACGACTGTTTCAGGTCTTGGGTGCCTGGTGTGACTGCAAGTAGTGCTCTAAAGTAACAAAACTGAGAGAATTAAGCACAAAGCACCTTCTGTGGGCTCGTGCTGTCTGGGGTGTGATAGCCAAAGGAGCTTTGCTTGCACCGAGCTGAAGAGAGCAGGTTTAGGAGGAAGATCGGAAGCACCCGGAATCGCTGACGTTGTCGGAGATTAAGGGTATTTCCAGGAAGGTGCCTCCGTGCTTCTCTTTCCTTTCCCTGTTTATCCCATGGAGTTCTGTTCCTGTGCTTTCCGGAGTCAGAGCCCATCCTCCCGGAGCCAGTTGCCTCTCTAATAAATTCAGCGTGATTCCCTTTGTCCCTTGCTCTTCGCTCTCTATGCTCACGTTCAGTTTGGGCTTTTTCTGGAGGAAGCTGGGTGCCGATGCCCCTCGGGTTCCCATGCAGGGAGGAGCACAGCTCAGCTCCCAGGGTGCTTGTGCTGGTCCCGGGAGGGCAGCGTGGGTCGCAGACACACCTCTGCTGCTTTAATCTGCTCCTTCTTCCTGGGGAGAGGGATTACCTAGATGTACACAAAGCTCGGAGTCTTAACCACGTGGATTTGTTCATGGGAGCCGATAGTAACCAAAGCGGAGAAGTCTCAGGGGTGTCTGTGATCTTTTATTTAATGCTGCTGTAACTCCTGTGACCGCGCAGAGCTCTTTCTGTCCCCCCCCCCTCCCCGTTGCTAGCGGTGCTGTAGCAGCAGTGTGGACGCTTTAAACTCGTCACGTGCAGCCACCGCTACGGGGCTGAGATCCCGTGCGCTGGGCAAGGAGCTGAAATCGCTCGCGGTGCGGCCAGGCGTCTGCTTGCGGTGTCCGTAGCGCCAGAGGAAGGGGATCCTGGAGCCACCCTAGTGTTTTCAAAGCGGCCTTTCAGTGTCGTACAATAGGTGTCTCACTATTGCCACGAATCGAGGTGCACGGCAGCGCTGTGCCTGCTCCGCTTCCCCTTCCCTTCCACGCTCTGTGAGCGGGGTAGAGGAGCCAGCAGTTTAACGTGGTGTTTCTTCCCTGCTTCTCCCCCTACCTCCTCCTCCTCCCTCTTGGGATACCCAAGGTATTTCTGTGCCCTAAGTGCTGCTTGGCAGAGCTTTAAACCACACCAGAAGCTTTTGTCCTTCGATGCCATGCGGAAAGCGAGAAAACCCCAAAAGCTGGGTTTAAATTCTTCATAGCTCAGCAGACAGACAGCTTCCCAAGCCTCTGGTCCATCCTTTTGGGTGCTGAGCAGGCAGGTCCAGGCTCCCCTTCCCAAGGGAAATGCAGGATGTGCGGAGCTGGGTCATGTGTAGGATGTGTCCCGTTCCTGTGTCACGGTGCTGCGGCCCTCCCGAATGGCCATGGGCAGTCCGGGGGGGCTGCTGGCGTGACACCATGCGAGGCACCCTGAAGAGCACTTTGACTGCCAGTTCTGTGGTTTGGGATTTTTCGGCATTATGCTTTCCCAGCGTTTGTAAGGTTGAATGAACCGTGTCCCCTCACTCCCCCACCCTTTTTTTTTTTTTTTTTTTTTTTTTTTTGGTGTTCCACTTCGGACCAAACTTTGAAGCTTCAGGTTGCTGCCTGAGATTACTTGGATGTGCCAGAGAAGCGTATCACTGATTTAGGGTGGCTGTTTCACACCAGTTTCTCCAGCTGATATTCCAGTGTAAGGAAGTTTTTTTGCAACTCTTTTCTCCCCTCACCGTGGAGTACCTCCTGCCTCTGTTTTATGGGAAATGACAGCTTAAAAGGGGCTGTGTGATCTGGGTTTGTGCCTATTTATATGATCGTGATCAAGTACTGAAATAAGCTCTTGCCTGAGAGGGGCTGAGAGCAGCCAGCAAGCGCTGCACCAGCGAGACCTGCTTGCCTGCCCTGCAGAAAGCATGTTTCTTGTGGGATCTCGTGGGCACCAGAGCATTTGGGGTAAAATCTACCCAGAAAGGGAAATTTGGGCAAAGCAGCTTTGTGAGCAGGGAGCTGGGGCTGCTCCCTGACGAAGCCTTTGGAGGAGAGCACTTGGAGATGTGAAAACTGCTCCCTGCAGGGCTGCGAGTGTGGGTGGCGGCGCGAAGGGAAGGAAGGAAGGAGTGCATTTTAAAAGGAGCCAAGGGGGAAAATGAAAGCTTTTGGGTTCATTGCTAGACAGGAACGTCTCAAACTTGCTCCGTCACGAGACTCCATTGGCCTGTGCACGACTGACACACTTCTGGCGGAGAAGGCCCTTAAAACGTGCGGGGTTTCCTCTGGGAGGGGTCAGCACTGAGCAACTGAAGCACCAAGGAAAACGTGGCTGAACGAGAGGCCCCTCTTTCTGCTCTTCTAGTGCCCCAAAACGTGTTTGTGGTCCTGGAGTCGATGTTGCCCTGTGCTGTCCCTTCTCCAGGAGCCAGGCAGCAGTACCTGGGCCCGGCTGAAGCCCGGTTAATCCGCACATTCCTGCGAGTCCCGAGGGGTTTGCGGCATCTCCGGCATTTATTTGTTCTCTCCCTTTGGGGGAAGGGAGCAGACAAAGGACTTGGCTGTGAAGGCAGCCAGCACGCTGCCAGGCTCTGCAGTAGCACTTCAAAGTGGGGATTTTGTTTGCTAGATAAGTGAAAACCGATATAAATTTGGGGTGAAAACAATGAATTTGCTGCTTGTTCCCTCCCCCCCTTTGCCCCCCAACCAGAGACAAAGAGTATCAGATGTGTTAAAATATAGCCTGTTGTTAGGCTAATGGGGAGCTTAGCATCAGAGTAAATGTATTTATTAAGCTCCTAATCTCTTCCTTAAAGGCTGTGGAGTCCTGAAGGATCTTCTGGGTGAATTAAAATTAAATAAAAAGTAATAAAAGGACTAGTAGGTGGAGGAGAACCCAGTGTAGATGCAAGGGATTACTTGGTTCTCATGGGGAGAGTTGGGTACTGAAGGCCCTAAAGCTGACACAGAAATAGTCCTCAAAAAAGTGGAGACTCCCTGAAATATAGTGGCTGTCAAACATGGAGCAAGTGCTCCTGTAACAGCTTTTTGGGCTTGTGATAATTTTTACCTGACATTCCCCCTGGCGATCTGTTTTTTGTTGTGTATTTGGTTTTGCTTCTTCTGGTAGAAAATGCTTAAATGTGGACACGGCTGTGTGTAGCCTACCTTGTAATGTTTTCTCTTTTTTTTTTTTTTTTTTTAAACTGTGTTCTTTTGATTTATTTGCAGGAGTCGGAAACTTCAGATCAGAAACATCCCGCCTCACTTGCAGTGGGAGGTAGGAAATTACTTTAAAAATTAAGACGTTTGCGTTTAAAATGGTGCTTCTGTTTCTCTCCTCACCCCCAAGACTCGTCCCCTTCCCCCACCTTTCACTTGCTGTGCACACACCACCCATTCTTTTCTGGGGAAAAATCCTTTGGAAGAGGGAACAATAGAGCCTTCTAAGCAATTCAGATAACTGCCTTCATTTCTGTGCTCCGAGTTAACCATAAAAAATGTTGAAATGGATTCTTTGGTGAACGCTGACTTCCTGATGCAGTCACTCGCTTTGACTGAAAGCTTGTCCATTTCAGACCTTGCTGGTATACGGGCTCGGCAATCTTAAGACTTAAAGATTTAAGTCCTCAGATTTAAATACTTGGCCAAAACCTTTACAAAAGCAGATAATTAATCCAGATCTGTATTTTCTTTGATTCTCCCCCCCCCATCTTTTGCTCCTCTTTAATGAGTGGCATTATGGCAAGTTATTTGCTTGTATTATTACAGTTACGGGCTCTCCCCAGTATATTGTGTACTTGATGTTAATGCTCTGCAAAATGGCATAATTTTTACAGTAAGTGGGCTACTGTGAGAACAGATTATTGTCTTTGCTGTTTTTTATACCTTGTACATGTTTAAAATGTTGTTTCCACATCTTAGTAGTGGTAAGCCATCCTTTCACCTGAGGGAACTTGGTGGGTAGAGGGATTGAGGTTGAAGTGCTGGTAGTGTTCTCTTTTCTGCCTACTTCATCTGACTTTGCCTGCTGCTACTTCATTTACACCATCTGATTGTCTCCTAGCTTAGAAGAAAGATGGAGGCATTCCTTGGCCAGCCTAGGCTGTTAAACCAGACATTTTCAGCAGGGTATCAGCAAACACCACCTCTTGCTGCTGAAGTCTGTCCTTCTGGTGTGTGCTGTCAGTACAAGCACTTTCTCGGCACTTACTGAACCTTTTGCTCCCCTCAGATGAGCCACATCCATTTGATCCATTTTTATTTGAAAGTCATAGCCACTTTTTTTGTCGTGCCCTTGGCACCAGCTATTAACTCCTTGGGAAGAGGAGTAATAGAAATGGTTGAGGGTGACTGGTTTGAGGATTAGTTTATTTTTGATATAAACCTCAAGTAGCCTCTGAGGGCTTGGGGTAGGAGTGAGTATCAGAGCAGGGGCATACGGTTCAGAAAAAGGGGAATAAATGATGTAAGCACAGGGCAAAGAACATCAAAACGTGTTCACCTGTGGGGCCCTTCTTACATGCATGTAGCTACTAGTGCTAGTATGTTACAGGGTTCTGCCCTGTTTTCTCTCTGCTTTCTGATTGTAAATTTTCCCTTTCCTTATCTATTGCTACAGTTTTTGTGGTGACCTCTGGTTCCACCACAGGAATGGTCCCTCTGCTCCACCTATTCAAAACACTGTAACTTGCTAAAGTTACAAAGCAAGAGTTCAGATTATCCATTCTCACACCACCCTGACTGTGCCTGGGTGTCCTGAAGTTGTTTGTGCAGACCTGGGCCTGTGTCTGGGGGCAGGATTTAGAGGGATCAGGCCCCAGGATAAGCTGGACAGTGCTTTTGCATTTCTTAACTACATCAGGGCTGCTTGCCAAGTACAGGTTGTCCACAAACTTCCTGAAGTTTTGCTTTGTAAGTACTGGAGGTCTGTTGTTTCTGCACTGAGCAGGTAAGTTTACAGGTTCTCTAAGAAGTGCTACTGACAAAAAATGGCAACTGGTGATTAAGTTCATCAGAGGATTGTCTTATGTCTAGCTTTCCTTGAGTTCTGGTACCTTTTGGTGCTGAAGGACCTTGCCAAAACTTCTCTTGAGTGCTGCAAGGAAGCTTTGGATGGTTCCTCCTACAAGCAAGTCTTTCTTGCAGCCAGTTACTTGGTGGGGAGTGTAAGTTTGTACCCACAGAAAGGGGCTTACATTGGAGTAACGTTCTTGCCTAATGTTTTCTGAGAGGGTGGGGTGTGTGTGTGGCAGCTGGAGCAATTTCACTTAAATTGTTTCTTATAGTCCCTCTGTGCCAATCTGCTTGCTTCATCACTCCTTCGTTAATTGCTTGAATCAAGACTGACTTCTTCTAATGGGTGTGAACTCCTCAAAGCCAAGCTAGAAACAACTGATGAGAGAGGTCTCTGGGTTAGTTTGGTCTGTCAGCCCTCCTGTATGTTTAAGGGTGAAATACAAAACACTCTCATTACCCTGCAACACCTTTCTTTTTACGGTGACATAGGGATATATGAAGTGGACTGAAGAAAGATTAATGTTCTTGGAAGAATTTGTCCTAGTGTAATCATTGTTGTGAAGATTACCTTGTCATTTGTGCAGAAGCATTGGCTTAAGCTCTACTGAATTATGTCTTGTTTTGCTCTTTATAGAAGACAAACATGGAAACCCCACAGCTGTGGTCCCAGCAGTCATGGTGTGTGCCTTCATTTCAGTGCCTCCTGGCTCTGCTTGCTGCCTGCTTGTCATGCAGTGCTATCTGTGAGTCCTGGGCCTTGTAGGACTGGAACCAGCGAGGCTCTGTGAGCACACAACAGAGGGATACTTGACTTATACAAAAAAATAATAAAATCTTCCACAAAACTACTGATGATAAGGAGGACACCCCTACTGTTCTTAAATGCAGCTCCTTGGGTTCAGAGAAGGCAGGTTCTTACCTGCACTTTGGAGTAGTGGTTGAAGGTGCTGGTGTTGCAAGAGAGGGAGAAAATACTGAACTTTAGTGTTAAAGAAAGCTTGTCTTCCCTTTGGAAGAGAGTGGTTATCCTGAAGTCTCGTGCAACGCTTTATTTGACCCATGAAATTATTCCAAGGAGAAAACAGTGGGTGTAAATGGCCAGGGAGTACCAAGCATTTATTAGTAAGACTTTTCATAAACCAGGTGCACAAATTCCTAGATTAACGATGCATTTTTCTGGTTGCCTTTTTGGAGGAAAAACATGCTAGCTAGTTTTCTCCGATGCATAGGTTGAACAAGTCCTGAATAAAATACTTTTTCAGCCAGGCACAGCAAGTGGATTTGTGTTCACTTCTGTGTAACGTTAGGTTCACTGTGTACTTATCAGACCATTGTGGTGTAAGTAAAAGAGGTAAGATAACCCTTTTAGACCATGTTCAGGGTGAAGTGGCAGAAGAAAGGCAGATAATGACCTGCTGTAATCTGATGAGTTGCTACACTTAAACAAGACCACAACGTTTTACCCTGAAGAGCTTGTTCTTAAAGTGCAGCTATAAAAGATAATATTGTGATGCACTTCAAGGCATTTAAGGTTAAATTTGTATAAAACTTGCCTGGTAATTAATTTGAACTTCAAAAGAGGATTTTTGGCAAGGTCCTGCAAGTTTCTGTACCTGGGGATTGGATACTTTTGTACTCTTTGCCCAGCCAGGAGAGACTGGAGGTGGAGGGAAGGCAGCATATGTGTAAATTAAGTAAATATAAGTGCTTGCTCTGGACTGAGGCTGGAGTCTGGACTGCTAGGGGCTTATTTGTGAGCATGTTCTCTATTCATCCAGGAGGTCACTTACGTTTTCTCCTTCCCTCGCTGGCCTTCCTGGGTTTGAGGACTCTAGGAAAACACCTGTGTTCCATAAAACCCTGATCTTTGCTGGAATGCATCTTCCTTTTATTCTGCTTACACATAAAGTGTACAGAGAAGTTGCTTTACCAGTCGAGTAATCTGAAGGACATGTGCATTAACAGATTTTATTTTTTAAATAAAGCAAAGTTTCACTTCTTGAGATTGTTTGGAGGAGTAAAACCACAATTAGTGCACATCTTTTAGTGACAGTGGGTGGGTATAATTTTTCCCCTTCTCTCTCCTTACTTATCAAATACAAAGTCCAGATTGGATGCGAAGAATTGAGGCAAGAGGAGACATTGCCATAATGTCTCTTCCTGTTCTCCACACATAACCATCTTGTCTCTCTCATTGGAAACATGCACCCTGGCCTTATAGTCTCTGCAGAAAACTTAAAAGCTGTGTTACCCTTTCCTGAGCTGTGTTCTCTTGCACAATAACGTACTGTTTTGTCTCTTAATTCATAACCACAATTTCTATCTTAGCTTGTGAGCGTTCAGTGCTGGAGGTGTATTTATCATTAGGACAATGATAAGCCTTCCAGAAACAGGTCTAAGTGTGGAGACTTAAAACTGAAGTATCCAGACTTTGTTCCCGATGGATTCAACATGATGGGAATCGAAGTAGGGTTCTTTTCCCGAGAAGGAACCATTACGTGAACTCTTTACAGCATTTTAAAATGAGCTTTTTCAGTGTAGAAGCTGCTTCAAGAAATTTACTTTCCAAATATTTTTTTTCCCATGTTTAGTGAATCGAGAGCTAGAGAACAGATTTTCAGAACACAGATGGTGTCAGAAGCAGCACTTGCTGGCTCAGCGGGAAGGTAGCTGTTGAAGAGTTCTCACTTATCTTCTGCAGGCTTATTTCCTTATCGGTTTGTTTGGAGCAGATAAACAGATACAGTGTTGATGAACTCTGTAATAAAAAAAGGTAGACTAAAAGCCCAGCCTGTGGAGTGTGAACCTGTTGAGTGAGCGGAGAAGCAAGGAAAACATTGTGTGTATTTCTGGCTTTGCTGTGAGACTTGCAGGTTGCTTTTGGGGATAGGAATGTGTGGGAAGAGAGGTCTGAGTTAACTCCTCCAAAGGTAAAAGTTTGTTACTAACCAGGGTTTGCTTTTCCTCGCTCTTCCACGGAAATGAAAAAACAGTCTCTGAGCTCTGTTGAGACCTCTGCTTTCGATTCTCTCTGCAGAAGTAGTAACAGGGAAGGATTTCTGGATGGAAGTTGCAGCGTGAGTACACATTCTACATTGAGATTTGGCAGCGCAAGAAGAGTGGAGATGGCACAAACCTGTTTGCATATACTGTAAGACAGCATTCAGCTTCTTTACAAGAAGTGAGACTGATTGTGATTAGGAGGAAAAGTTGGTGAATCTTACAGTGCATATCACTACTCCGGGTGATCTGTAGTAGCTTGTGATATTACTTGGATCAAAACTGCTGAGCTGTGTCAAGCTTTTTGGTTTGCTTTTTTGGTGTGTGGTGTTTTTTTTTTTTTAGTTCTGTTATTTTGTCATAGAAATATAGTGTAAAAATTTTTTTTTGCTGAATGGTACCTGCTCATGATGCAGCTTATTCTAGATTACCAAGGATGTGAAAAAGGGGTAGGTGAGGAGTTTCTGTCTTTTAAGAAAAAAGAAACATGGAACAATTGTAATTAAGAATAAATACGAATTACACAAAGCAGATACTTCTCATAAAGCAAGACGGAAAGGGAAGGTGCAGGAATGAGCTGAGCTACAAGAAGAACCAACAGTAAAGTGGTTTAAAATATACTGAAATATGATCTTTTACCTCAAGCCTTCTCCAAGCATCCAAGCCATAAAAATAATACATAGCTATAAAACTGCTAGTAGAATGCTAAGCACGCACAAATAACTTTTATCTGCTGCTGCTGTCTAGGTGTAGGAATCTCTGGTAGGGATCCTTGTTTTCTGTTCCCTCCTCAGCATGCTCTGTCAAGCACTAAGCTGTGTGTCTCCTGCCTGTTGCTATCAGCCCTGCTCTGTGGGAGAATGGGGAATGCGTTGTTCTGTTCTCTGCAGCAGTCTTTTACATGCTTGGAGCTCCATAATGCGCAGAGAGGGGTGAGGAGAGTTGAAGCTCTTTCAGTCTCTTCTCAGGATTCCTGTCTCTAGGCAATCTCTTGTTCTTGTGACAGTCTTCAGGAGATGTCCTGTGGAGCTTCTCCAGAGTAGCTTCTGTACTTTAGGATCACTTTGAGTTCTTGCTTTGTCCTCTGTTATGTTTGGACTCCATTTCAGCCTTACGTTGTCTTCAGGTTTAATACATGTACACCTGATACAACACTGGATGTGGAAATGAAACAGAGCTTTCTAGTTGCACAGCAGACTGGTAATGAGTATTATCTGATTACAAGGTCAACTTCTCACCTGCTGTTGTGGTGTTGGTGTTTAACCTGGAGACACTGAACTCCATTGCCTGTCACCTCTGTGCTTTGGATGATTCAGCTACATTGCAAAAAGCTTCATCCAAGTGATGGATCTTGCGTTTCTTAGCGGTGGTGTAATCACCACCCTTTGGGACTCTGCATCGAGGAAGTCAATTTAGTCAGGGTTTGCTGTAGCCCTAACTGCAGGGTTCGAGAACATGGGCAGAAGGGGATGGGACCAGTGGTGCCTATTCTTGTATTTGGGAGGGGAGGAGGGGAAAGCTCCCTCCCCAAGATTGATGGGACTTCAAGGCAGGTTGTCCGTGTTGTTTGTAGTAATGGTTGAAGGTTCAACAGGCTCTCCTGGGGTGAGAGCCTGCAGCTGGGCAGGTCTGTGCCCTCCACCAGTAGCCCCTGGGGTGTGATGCACAGCCCCTGGCTGCCTCCTGGTCCTGCCTCTGGACCTCTGCAACGCAGGGGCATTCCTGCTCTCCTGCCAAAAGGAAAAGAGAAAAATCTTTTCCCAGATTTCTGCTATCTGACCAGTGCCCCACAGTTTGCTTTAACCGTTCTGCCTGAGCTGTGCATGTTTCCTATCCTCTAGTGGGGCTCAGCAGCAGGTGAGGCAACCTGATACAGGGAAGTGCCCACCTCTGAGGCAGACCACCCGGCTCAGCACTTAAGTCAACACACAGGCTTACGCTGGTGGCTTTTAATTGCCTGGCTTAATTACGGGGGGTGATATTTACAGGTATATGTGAGGTAATAAACACCTTTTGCAGGTGTTTAAAATGTGGGGTGTGGGAGCGAAGGTCTCTGGGTAAGCACGTAATGAGCATATTTCTCACTTGAAGTGACTTATTCATGCGAGTGTTCACTATGGTGGTGCTGATAATTTGCTTGGAGTTGTAATCAAGAGGAAAGGTATGGGGAAAGTCTTCACCTTTTAGAAGTGGACTCCAGATTTCTGCTCAAAATACCCAACTTATTTGTGTTTTTTTTTTTTTTAAAAAAAAAAAAAAAACCTGATTTTTTTTTTTGAAATAGTTGATAGTGATGCTCATGTCAAACATCTGCCCCTATTTTAGAGTTAATGTTCCAGCTGCCACTACTAGAGATGCATTGCTGTGCTTTTATTACACTTGTAGGGTTAGAAGACCAGTGTTTTTTTTCCAATTTGGTAGTTCTTGTGTAAGAAATAAAGAAGTTCCTGGTGAGGTCAGGGCTCTGCTCTGCAAAAATCTGTTTTCATGCCCAGTTTTGATCTTCTAGGGTACATGAAGGCATAACTTCTGGCAAGTTGAAGGATCAGAAATATTCTAATACTTAGAATGGTTGTTAGTGTGCAAGAATTCTGGCAATGTCACCATAGGATTGCTTGGCAGTGTTAGAACAGTGCATTGTTCCCAAGCCTAGAATAATATGGTTACTTGTGTATTGGGTTTTTTTGGACGCTTATTTCATTATGTTTAGTATATGGAACTAACAGTGATTCCAAAAACTTGAGAAGCCTAAAAATACACACAGCTTGCTTGGCTCAAAGCATTTCTTGTGAAACCAACCATCAGCTTTTACCTTTCTAGAACTGCAAATAAAAAGTATAGAAGCCTAGAATGGTTTGCGTTGGAAAGGACCCTGAAGATCCACCCCTCCTGCCGTGGGCAAGGACACCTTTCACTAGATCAGGTTGTCCCTGTGAAGCTGTTTGTTCAAAGGCTCAGTTGCCAAAGTCTTGCATCTCTCAGCTGTAATTTTCACTAAAGGAGTCACTTTAATCATTGAGCAACCTCTTGATCCAGTGTTGCGATGTGCAATGTGTACTTTCATGGAATTACAAAACCGTTCAGGTTGGAAGGGACCCCCGGAGGTTTGTAGTTCAACTTTCTGCTCAGAGCAAGGCCTGTAGTGAGTTCAAACTATGTTGTGTTTAGGGTTTTATCCAGTCTTGGAAACCTCCAGGAATGGAGTCTGCAAAACCCTTATGAGCAACCGGTTCCAAGGCTCAATGACCCTCTTGGAGTTTTCCTTACACCCAGCAAAGACCTCTCCTGTGTAAATCTGTCTGTTTTTATTCTTGTCCTCCCATCCTGCATCTCTGTGAAGAGCTTGGCTCTGTCTTCTCTGGGGCAGTCCGCTGTGATGTCCCCCTCAAAGCCCTCTCTCTTCTGGGTTGAAGAAGCTCTCTTCCTTGCTGGCCAAGTGCTCCAGCCCTGAGCCATCTTAGAGGCCTTCTACTGATCTTGCTCCAGGTTATCAACGTTCTGTACTAAAGGTCTGAAAACTGGATGCCCTACTCCTGTGTTGTCATCCCTCGTTATTCAGCATTCATTTACTTCCCTCCACCCACTGCCCATACCCTGTTGATACAGCCCAGGTTGCTGTTGATATTTGATGCAATGGGCTCATGTTCAGCTCACTGTCCATCAAAACCCCATGTGCTCTTTCCAGCAGATCTGCTCTCCAGCCAGGCAGTCCAATGCCCAGGGGTTCCTTTCCCCGTGCAGGGCTTTATATTTGTCCTTGTTAAATCCCACCAGACCCCTGCTGTCCCATTTCTCCAGCCTGTATGGGCCCCCTGGGTGGCAGCCTGGTCTTCCAGCATGTTGCCTCTTCCCCTCAACTCCATCCCCTCCCCGAGCCTGAGGAGGACGTGCTATAACACCACCTCCGGGTCAACTAATAAAAGAGTTAAGGGCAAGTTCAGTGACAAACCACTTGGTGTTGGCCTCCAGGCAGAGTACTGTCCCCTGGGCCCGACTGTCCCACCAGTTACCAGCTATAGTGCTACTGCTGGAGGTGAGGTTGGGCCTGGAAATCCGCAAGCCTGTCACCTGTGTGCATGAGAGGGAAATGTCTGTGAATAGAACCAAATCTCTGCAGATACAGCTAAAGTAACATGTCATGGTTGGCTAAATTTCCTTAAGCCTAAGGATAACTTAACCTGTTGTTCAACAAACTGCCCTGAAGTAAGTCCAGAAGTGAAATACGCAGCCCCTGCACACCACTGCTTTCTTACTTTCCCATGTAGCTCTGTGAAATTGGGACTCTAGCAGCATAAAAAGTGAACTGCCAAGGCATCGCTTGGTAAAAATTGCAGCTTTTGAAAGCCATTTCCATTTTAAGCACATCTTCAGTTTAGAAAGCTGTAAGGCAAGTCCCAAAGTATGTTTCCTGACCTTGTGAAGAATACACCTTTTCAAGATGTGTTCTCATCTCTATCAAAGCTATTGACACAGCTTTTCCGTGTCTTTGGCATGTAAGTGTAGTCTCTCCTAATTAATTATTTGTGCTGTCTGCGATGTTAAATCTTGCTCCCTTCAGTTTAAATGTGCAATGAGGAACCAGTAGCTCCTAGCAGCACTGGATTTTCTGAAGAAGTGCTGGTAGGGTGTTGGGAGTGCAGCCCCAAAATTCTCAGTGGAATTTGATGTTGGTATTTTTTTGTTTTGGATGTGCATATACAGCTGCTGAGAGAGCTACGTGCTCTTATAAACAAAGATGCCCTTTGAGTTTGTAAAATTAACATGATTACGAAACTATTGTCCTGCTTTTGGAGAAGTTTCAAGTAATTTCAGGTACCTGCTTTGATGGAAGTCGTAAGTAGCAGGGATCATCTCTTAAGAATTGCCGGTTGTATAATTTGAGAGGAATTGAAGGACTCCCACAAACGACTTGTTCTTCAGGCAATAATAGAAGTGTTATGAGCTCTTGTTGATGGTAGACAAAGAAATAGAAAAATGTTCAAGTGTCCTCAATGATTATTTTTTTTAAATCCACTTAGAGTTTGTGCATAAAGAACATAAAAAGAGTAACACTGGTTTAGATAGGAAAAAAAAAAGTATATGTGTAGTCCTGTATCCAATTTGTTTTGCCTTGGGAGGAGGACAGGAATAAAGGCAAGGATGTGGTGGTGATCCTTTACGTTCTTCCGGCTTTTGGTGTTTTGCAGCCCTGGGACTTACCAAGCCAGAAATAGTGCATTTGGGGTTGCAAAATTCATCTAGAGCTCCTGTGAATGTGTTCTTGAACTAATGCAAATATTCAGCATCCACAGTATACTGCAGTGAAGAGTTGCATGGTTTAAGGGCATGTTGCAGGGAGAACCATCTCCTCTTCTTGCTTTGAGCTTCTGCTGGAAGTGTTGCTGTATTGGAAGGAAGAGTGCATAGTAGTAGATGAATGACTTTTTCTCCCTCTGTACTTATTATTTTAAGGACCTTTATTTCTCAACCATCTCTTTTCCAGGCTGTGAAGAGTGGTAGCCTGTGTAGTTGTCTTAGCATTGAAGCTGGTCCCTATCTTTTGATTATCATCATCCCATCATTGGAAATTCTATTTTGAGTTGAGGGACTGAATCTGCAGCCAGTTTTGTCATTCATTTAAAGTTATTTCGCTCTATGAAGGTATTAGCTTTCAGAGACTACTGTGTATGCCTTGGGTTTTGCTCCTTAAAAAGGAAAAAAAAACCTTGCAGTGGAGCTGGTGGAAAGCTAATCAGTGGAATGGGGATTGCTGCTTTTGTCTCAAGAGATCAACAGGCTTAATTTTCTTTTTATGACAGTCATGGGAAAAATCTACACTATCAGTAGTGCAGATCCTCTTCTGGGCTTGCTGCTGGTTGCCAGGAAATGTTACATTCGAATCATATGTGTACCACATGTTGACCTAACTTTATGCAACTTGCTCTTGTGTAGAGGGAGGGAAACAAAACGTGCTTATTTCCAAGGGGCCGGCCCGTTTCAGCCCTCTGCATTGCGTACGTAATCGTAGCAAGCACATCGCTCCTCACGCATGCACCTAGGGGCATAGGGTTTTCTTTTCTTGATTGGAGAGGTGGAAAGTGGCTCTTGGGCTATTTCGCTGGAGATCAAGTCTGCTGGCACTCTTGCAGAAGCTGTCTGGCTGCTGCCAGCTTTGCAAGCCTACTGCTTCATTGCCTCTGTGTCCCCTTTCTGCTCCCTCCTCAGTGACTTTTAGCTGCAGTCTCTAACTGGACATCTAAGACTGAGCCCCATCCATGTCTCTTACAGCTCCTACGTGCTTTCATCTAGTAGCACTGAATGTCTTGGGTTATTCCTTGGTCATGTGCAGGGGGAAAAAACAACACAAGCTCAGCTGCAGAGCCTCCTGCAGAAAGAGGGAGATGGTCATGATTGAGGCAAGCAATGAGGCTGCTGTACTAAGCAGGGGAAAGTGCTTCGGGCTTATGGAAAGGTGAGAAATGCTGACACAATCTGCCCTGCAGCTGCATAATGCCATCTCGTACAGCAGCTGGTGATCGGGACAAGAGTCTGGATGCCCTGGTGGGCCAGGCACTTGCTGCTGGGTTGAGGATGTGAAGAACAGCTTGGAGGTCTTTAAGACCTAGCTGGATGTCAACTGAGGCAAAGCTTGCTGAGCAGGGGGAAGGGAGATCAAGTTGTGTTAATGTGTTTCCTTTTTTAAGATTTCTTGTTATTTTGAAGCCTGAAGCTCCCTCTGATCCTGTGTCTCAAACTGGTAGCCAAGTGCATGTGGGCAGGGAAGGAAGGGAATGTAACTTGAAATAGCTCCCTTATTTTCAGCTGCTTTGGAAGTCGTGGCAATCAAAGAGGGGGTTGTGACTAAAAGCCATCAAAACCACTTCCAAGCACATGCGTTTTTGTGGAGCAAATGAGCAGAATTTTTAGAATATAATGCAAACAGGAAAACACTATGAAAACTATAGCTCGCCATTAACTTGAGGGGAAGGAAGGTATATTAAAACTATCCTTGTAAACAGCCTTCTTGTTCTAAAGTTCCCTTTTCTCCTAATAAGGGACTGAGCGCATGTGTAAGAAATGGATCCAAATCAACATTTCTTGGGACACCTTTTATTGGGTGTTGGGTTTTTCTTGGTTGCTTTTAGTTAATAGAATCAGGCTGTTATGTGAATAGTAGATAGCTATTCATGCAACACTTTCGCTTATTCACTCGCACTGAACTCACAGTTACTCAGTGTGAGCAGCAACCAGGAGGCCAACCTCAACTATGTACTCTGAAGTGGAGGCTTATAATGTGCCAGTGGCCTCTAGGTTGGTGTTCCCTAGTCCTTTGTTGCATTGGGTGTGTAGTAAGTGTATATTGTGTGTGTATATATATATGTGTGTGATCTTCATCTGTCTGCATAGAGCAGTCACTGACCTTTTAGGATGTGGTCTTAGTTGTGCATCTGTTGTTGATGTTCACATGTGCTAGTGTCTGTACAGATTCAGCAGGCTGTTGGAATGGGAGACAGTCACAACCTACCTTTGCACATCGTTCTTCTCTTTGGCATGTTGTATTCCAGTCATTCCTCCCCTATCCAAATGTGTAGAAATCTACAGGAGCTGTTCATGTGAGCTTGCAAAGAAAGGATGCTTATTACATACTGACTACAAAATTTGTTGGGAAAGATTTTCGCGTTTTGTCAGCTCAGGAGCTGAGACAAAAGCCTGGTGGTGCTACTCAATGTTAGAGAAGTGTCCATGGCTTCCACTGCTGTTCTACGTGATTTAATTCTTGGTCTATGCTGATGTCAAGTGATGCCTTTGTGCTTTGAAGAAATGCATATTCTGGTGACTGTTGTGAAAATAATTTTAGTTTTTGTGAAACAGATCTTTCAAAGTGGTGCCCTTACCTGACTAATGGAATATGTTACCCTGCTTCCATGCTTCCATGTGGGGGTGTGGTTTTATTTACAAAATAGATGAGGGTACTAAAACAAAGCATTACATAGAATATGACAACTGTGGTCTTACAGCTTCCCCTAGTTGTGAGGCACTGACATGCTTGCCCTTTGTGCTTTGGTGTTCAGTGTCAGCAGGCAATTCTCTTCTCAATCACGGTGTAAAGCTGCTGTCTGTTGCAAAAGCCAAGGCAGGAACAGCCGATTTCCTTCTCACAGTAGGAATTCCTGATTTTCTGAGATCAGGTATAACCGAATTTGTGTACCTGCATGTCAGCAGTTCCCATTACCTTGACAAACCCAACCTGCCTAATGGCCACCCCTCAGTTTGATTGTTCACGTTCCCATTGTCAAACCTGCACTAATTTCCCTGCCATTCAGATGATTAGAGCATTAATGCAGCTTCCCAGAGGTGAGCCAAGCATGTGGTCATTGAGTCTGTAACGTGCAAGGGATGTTGGAGCTGCCGTCTCCAGTATCTCTGGGAGGCACTGCCCGTGGTGCATTGTTCCCCATCCTTCCACGTAGTATTTGCTTCGGAGTTTTATGGGATGTAAAAGAATTGCCCTGTTTTGTGTAGCTCCTTGTTGGATATCTGACTTCTGCTTGACAAAGAAGGTACAATGCTATTTCTTTTTTCATTTTTGTTGCAGCAAACATGAATAGACAATAATAGACATGAATGCCACTGGGTCAAACGTATAAATGAACAGGCACAGAGCTGCTGACTTAAAGCAGAATGTGCCTCCTGCTAGAGAAGTGGGTGGTGCGGGTTGTGTGAAATGGTGGGAGAAGTAAAGCTAGACAGCTTTCTGTGCAGATGTGGTCATAAAATAAATTGTTTGGGCAGCGAGTGACTTGTAGACCAGACACAGTCACTGTTGGAGTGACAAATCTTGTAGCTGCAGTGCCATCTGACGCTTTTGCTCTTTGAATTTCCCATTTTGGTGGCAGTAAATGCAACCAGAAGTGATCAACAGCTGCTGCACCATCACTAGAATTACTTTCTAGTGTGTATGTGGTAGAAAATGTTATCTCCAGCCTTCTCATAGCTAACCAACTTCAGGTGGCTGGGTGTGGGACAGAGGGAACTTCCTTTTTTGCAAGTAATATTAAAACTTGCCTGAGTTGCAGTGGGAATTTTTCAATCACTAATGATGCAGCCAGTGCATAAAACGTAGGAGTGGGCACCCTGACTCTTCTGCCAGAGAACTGTGTGTGCATGGGGAAAACCCTTCTGAAACAAACAAAAACCCAACCAACCCCAAAACCTACCAACTCTGTCACATGTTGGCGTTGTTTGCTGTTCCTGCTGGTCAAAAATGTATGTTAGCTGCACAAGGGATGTTTGTGGAAGTGCAGAAAAGGAAATATTTCTGACTTTTGGAAAATCTGTTGTAATCTAAGTGGAGCAGATAAAGGTACCAAGTTACTTCAGGATTTTCTTCTCATTCAGGCGGTAGTAACTTCATAATCAAGTGAAGGATAATTTTAATAATGGGTTTCAGGACAGTGATACCATCAAATTTAAATTGTGTCTAACAAGTTAATTATAGATACTATATTAGTTCTGCTTTTTGTTTTTGACATCTTAAGCTTGGCAAAAGAAAACCGTAGATTATAAAAAGATTGAAAATTCAAGTCTCCAGATGAGTTCCAACATCTCATGCACATTTATTTAATTTTTTTTTTCTCTAAAAAAAGCTTTTAAATAGGCATTCCCAGGCTGTTAGTTTGCCAGCTGAGCAGTTCAGGGGGATTTCTATAAATCAGCAAAAGAAACCTTTATCGTGAGACAAATTCTGAAATTTGTCTGTAAAGAATAATACTTTTTTAAAAAAAAAAAAAAAAAAAAAAGGCAAACCAAAACCCACCCGTGTTTGTCTTTAAGCCTACTAATATGTTTCCATAATGTTATCTGAAACGATTGTCTATGAATTATTCCCTCATCCCAAGCCCCTGCCCTGTTCCTTGTAAAGTATTTGCTATTTACCAGTTCACTTTCTCTTTGAGATGAACAAAGTGCCAGCCAAATAACAAACCTGCATTAGCTTACCTACCTGTTCTCTGACCTTTCCGATGTTGATGCTAGCAGAAAAGCAAGTGCAGGTGACACACGTGGTCCTGTTGAGTGCCTAAGTTTGTTTTCCAACAGGCAATTTGACCTATGGCTTCTAGGCTTTCAAATTTCCGCTGGAACTGCTGGGTGAGATGTCATACTTGAAGGCTTACTGCCCCAAAATAAAACTCTTTCCAGCCTGTGAGCCAAGGTCCTGTCCTCCTTTGCACATAAGTATGCTTTTTAATTGCTGTATTGCTTCCACTGCACCTTGTTGGTCGTGGAAACTACTTTCTTGTCCGTCTTCTAGACACTGCAGTGTTGTGGCAGCATCCTTACGCTGAATCCCCTGGATGTTAGGGAGCACCCTGAGGTTTGTAGCAGATGGTGCGCTCCTGGGGCTCTTGCTGCTATCAGTGGTTGTGGCAGGACTAGGGTCAGAGGGCATCTCTTATCCTCGCTCTCATCACCAGGGACCAGTGGTCATCTCATGGGAGAAGACCGCTTGTTAGCTTGAAGGAAAGAGCTTTGGATTTGTGTGTGGATTTCTTGGCATCAGGATATTGCAAGAACTAGGTGGTCTCCAAATCTGATGGCAGACAGCTGGAGGACACAGACACAGCTACCATACCAACAGAGCTTGGAAATAGGTGCCTGGAGTAGAGAGGGAAATCTTAAACCTACTATTTGTGGGGGAATTTGTATGGGGAATTAGTAGCCCTGACTATATAGTTGGGAGTCCTTATTCCACAAAAATAACTTTTCCATTTTCAGATGGCTTTGGTCTCTTCTCTCTTGTTCTATTAAGAATGTAACTTGAAATGGTTTTAAAAACACCATAGTTGTTGGTGCTGGTGGATTTTTTTTTTTTTTTTTTTTTACGTCTACAGTATTGCAAATATTTCCTTAAGCTTTACTACTACTTCACTATTACTATTCACGGATGCTTTCAATGAATTCAGTATAAAATTCCTGCCTCTATTTCAGGTTAAGAAAAACAATCTGAGGTATTTTAATTGGGCTATATACAAAAAATATTTTCTGTATAACCAGAACTGTGAGGAAACTTTATGTTGTGCTGATCAAAGGAGGTACACTCAATCCGAAGGCTTTCTATTCCATGCTAACCCACAATGGGAGTCTTTGCACATTGATAAATGTCAGCCTGTACACTAGCTGCATGTGAGATCCTTACAGGACAATTTATGGCTTTTTATCTACCAGAATTAATTCTTGGTATGTTGTGGCTGTTCTGTGAGGAAAGCTATGACCCATCCAACATCTAGCCTTCATCAACTGCTTGTGGTGCATTAAGAATGCAAAAAATGTACAAATTTGAAGAAATAAATAACAGAGGAGGGAAGTGATCATTAGGAAGCCTTACATCTGCTAGATCCCTGCCCAGTGCTATGGCTAGCAACTTATAGTGCCCTACGGTTTTAGAAAAATAATTTTCCCTCTAAAATGCAGTGGATACCATCACTACATGTGCTCCCTACAGACCTGCTTGTGGATCACAGCCTTCTGCAAACTGTTTCTGGAATCAAATTCTGGTGGGATTCCTTGCAGTTCTGCAGCTTTCCTCTCCGTACGGAAAAAGCAGGAGCAACACCACCCTTGTTGAGGCTGCTCAAGGTCTGGGTTACCTTGCTGTGCTCGTAAAGCTGCTTCTCTCCCAGCACTGAATAGGGTATGTCTTAACTACCCCTCAGCTGGTCGTAACAGTTAATGATCATTGTGATGCATGATGCTTGTGCTTCAAGGTATGGGGATCTCTCTTGATCTGCTTGAAGAGTGGTGACTTGTGCTAAGCATATTTGCTTTTCCCTGTTATTTTTGCAAGCACTTTAATTCATCTTGTGGCTGCCTCTCGCACGCTTTTGTGGCTTTGGCGTATCTGACAGCATATCTTGCTGGAGTGTTGCTTTTCATTTCCTTCTGAGGGTGATCCAGATGTAGCAGTGCTCTCTAAGGGAATCTTGCTTCAATCCGACTGCAGCCACTGGGAGGTCCTCAAGTGTGGTCTTCACTCTGCTCTGCTGCCCCAAGCTGTTGTCTGCTGTGTTATGTGTACCTTAGGCAGTCTGCCCCATCACAGCTCCTCAGGAAGGAGGGAAGAGAATTTTAGCATGAGAATTTTAATTTCATACATGAATTTTAAATTTGTTCTTAGTGGTTAGTTCATCAAAATGATGACTGAGTACTGCGAACACCTGCTCCATCACCAAAACACCTGACCCACAGAGCTGGCACTCTGGAGGCTGCAGATGCTGCTGTGCGCTTGCACTGAGGTGGTATGATCCACGTTAAGATCCATGTTAATTCTCTCTTAGGATTATTAAAAAATATTTGATCAGGGTCTTTGTTAATGCGCACCCTGTAAAAATGGCAATCAGATATTTTGGTGACTTTAGGGGAATTTGATTGTGTGTGGGTGCAAGGCTCTCCATAAGGCAAGGTGTTTGCCATTGTGGTTTCTACGTTTGGTTCAGGTGAGGATCTCACTCTTTAACTATTCCTGCAGCGCACTGCTCATCCAGAGATCCGTAGCAGTGTCCCCTGTTGCCCATGAGGAGCTCACTTTGTGTTTTGCAGCTCTTCACACCGGAGGATGCCCCCCTTCCTCATGGCACTGCCTGGGACGCTCTGTTACCGGCATCGCCGCCGCTGTTCTGGGGGAGCTCCAGGCAGTCAGCAGGGCTGGCTGGGGTGTAGCTGTGTGGTTTCCATCCTGCAGGAGCCCTGCGGGTGAAGACGGAGGCGTGCAACCCTCGGCGAGGCGGGGAAGGAGGCTCTGGGGCTTCGAGCGAGGCCGGGAGCCGTTCCTCGAGTGCGGACGCCGCGTTCTGTGCGATCTGGGTTGGGCTCCTGCCCACTTGGCCACGCTCCTCCCTCCCTCCGCCGCGGCCCAAAATAAACACTGCAGAAATTGTGCGTCCCTCAAACAAGCAATCAGGGAAAATTGCTGGGCTTCCACGAAGATTAAGAATAGTCCAAGCGGGCAGGAGGCTGGCTGCGCCTGGACTTGGTTCTAATGAAGTCTCTGCTGCCCCATGAAGGCGTGGAAGGAATAAGAAATGACACAACCTACAAAAACTTTACCACTAATTGCTTTTTATGATCTGCTGCTCTGCCACGTTCGCTTGGTCGCTGGCCATTTACGTTGGTAGAAAGCCCCTCTGGTAGAGAAAAAAACCTTCTGTGGGCAAAGTAGAAGGCAGTAAGCTTTTGCTGCGAGGTGGAAAACAAAACCAGCCCTCTATGATAAATGCACTTCAGTGTTTTAATTAGTGAGCAAGTTGAAAATCAAAACGAAATCGGTGGATTTCTGTGTGGCGCTAATTAGGTTAAGGGGGAAAATAGTTTGTATTGGAAATGTGTGGAGTTCCTTTTTATGAAGGCTAGTTTACTGTGTGAATAATCCCTTGTAAAAATAGCCAGTGATTTAAGAGATGACTCATTAATGGTTCAAAAGCAGTTGAGTAAAAAATGATACTTGGTGTGTATGAGCGCTATTTTAGGTCTCTTTTTGAAAGTAGTTTTGGGAGTTGCGTTCAGTGGAGTCCTTATAACCATCCTCTACAGCTTAGCTGGGACTGCCCACCTCATGTTTGCTTTGCTGCTACCTCAAAGGCAGATGGGAATGCTGATATCAGGACCGTGATGCTCTTGCAGGAAGCACAGGCAGGCATGCAGCTTAAAGGCAGTGCTAGAATGAAGCATGTCTTAAGGTTCTGGTACCTCTTTTGTTATTCCTTACAATATTACACCATGTCATTCTGACTTCAGTGCAGTAAGATGATGAGTTGGCTTCTAGCTGATGTCATCTCAGTGAGAGAAGCTGTTGGCTTGGCTGATTTAATGCCTGTAGTTTTCCTTCCCTTTGTTTCAGCATTCCTTGGCTGACCAGCCGTATGCAGGGAAAATTTTATTGAATGCTGGTAGTAACTTTAACAAAAATATAAGATTCATTCAGGTGTCATGAAGAGAAAAAGCATGGAGTTAAAGCTCTGCATCTTCTGCGGTTGCTGTAATACCAGTTATTCAGTGTCAGGCTTCTCTTGTTGATTAGCTATATGAATCACTGCTTCATTTGCCATTTTACTGAGAGTATCGGACTCGCAAGCAGCACGTATTTCTCCTAAAATACATTTTTCATCTTGCATTGATATAGGAACTGAGTTCAGCTGAGTTTTTATCAATGTCTTCAAATTTCAGAGATGTGTCACTACTTGCCCATTCCTCTCCAAAGGCTTGTCTGTGCTTGGAGTTGTAGGAAAAGCAATGGAGGTTGGCTTCTGCACTCAAGCATCGTTTCTCTTAGGAATATTGTTGTCTTTACCTCTTCCTATTAGCAAAATCTTAATTCTAGAGGTGGGTAAGCATTTAGGCTGGGCTTGAAGTAATGGGAATTCCAAATTCAGTGACTCATGGGTGGCTTTAAATCAGTGTGCTTTTCTCAGCCTTGCCTCTTCATGTGTATATAATCAGGTGTTGAGATCCATGCTGCTTTTGCATTTTTTAAAAAATGTGAAACTTGTGTCAACCTCTGCCCGAGTACTCACACATGCAAAACTTTCAGAAGACTGCCAGTGAAGTGTTAGAGCATTAACTAAAGTTTTAGAATTAAATTGATTGTGTAACATCATGTAATATTTTACTGATGGTAGTTTATAAATACAGGGCCATGAATTATAAACAAGATAGTGACTTGTTGGAAACTCCGTAACATTTGCCACACAGCTTTAGCAAATGCCACTGGAAAGCTGATGCATTTTAATTTTAAGGCAGGTGGTCCTTTGAAATAAATATTTTGCTTTCTAGCTAAATTAATCCAGAATTAACAATTTGCTTTTTAAATTCATTTTGAGGCAAAGTAGGAAGGTCATCATCGAGGTTGTTACATTGATTCTTCCAACTTTATGCAACTTCTCACTGTTGTTTTTGTATTTTGCTGCTGCTTCTCCTCCCTGAATCCCAGCTGTTCTCCTGCGACCCCTTCCCAGCAGAGTGCGGCACCGACAGACTTGCTCCTCTGTGCTCTGCCCCTGTGCAAGCCCTGCTGGGGAGGGCAGGCTTTGCTGCTGGGGGGCTGGATCTGAGGGTGAAGGTGGCCTGGGGTGGGGTGGTTTGTGCTTTGTGTGCCCTGGGGGAGGAAAAGATGAGGGTAACCAAAAGCAATGCGAGAGATAAAGGGTGTAGGTTGCCATACAGAAATGCGATGAGGAGCTGCTCGGGCTTGGATGACAGGTTACCTGTGCCCCTCTCCTCTGGGCAGGGTGGTTTTTCAGCAGTAACACATCCAAAAAGTTAACTGCAGCTCTGTGGATGCTCACAAAACAGCCACTCTGGACTTTGTTGAGGTGTAACCTATGATTTTTCCAGGTGACCTGAGTAACAGCACAGGAGAAGAGTTACGTCCAGATGTCTTGGGAGAGGAGCTGTAGTACGAGGATTAAGCCTACATCCCATTTGTTTAAACAGGCACAGAAATATCTTGTAACTTGGAACTGGTTTTTTATTTTCTGTTTTCTGTCATTCTTTTAGTAGCACGTTCTGTGTAATGCATTCTCTACAAGCGAGTGTTGAAACTGAGATGTTGTTTGGCAAACATCTGTTCCTATGGAAAATTAGTGGGATTTATATTGCTCTGCAGCTTATTTATTAATGCAGCCAAAAGGAGATACAAATATCTCCACTTTTTTCCCTCCAGTTGTGCTTGTATGCTTGCTTTGCTGGCAACGGTAATTTCACACACACGTTCCTGTGCTGTTCTTATTTCCCATCCTAAGAAGAGCCCAGTACACAGGGGAGTTGCACCGGACAAGGCCATACAAAGCTGATAAGCAGCACTGTTTGGTAGCTCTCCAGAGCCGTGTCTGTCCACATCTCCTGCTGTCCTAGCTCTGCTTTCCAAGCTGTTTGTGGTTGACAGTCTTTTTCCACGGTTTGTGTGTATGGCACTGGATGTACTCATTGCAGGTGCCTGCTGTTTGGGTCTCAGTTGCCTTGTGACCATGCTGACCACACCACACTTCAATGAATCATTACCTACTAGAGGTCAAAACCAGTAAATGTCAATAGATTCATGGAAGTCAGCGTGGTTGGGAGGACTTCGTACATGTGAGTGAACTGAACAGTGAAGCTTTTCATTCTGGCTTCAGTCCTCAGAATGGCTGAACAGCCTCTTTTATGAGGGCTCTGGGGGATGTGTCACAGCTCCTCTTGATAGCTGGTAACTTGGTCTCTGTTTTCAGAAAGAATCAAGTATACCATGGGCTGCTGCTGACACCAACCTGCTCTGGTGTTCCTGGTACTTGTAATCACACTGAGGTTGCTGTAAGCCCTGTACTGAACAGGTTTCTTGGTGGAAGAGGCACCCATGTAACAGACAACCACATCGCTGTGTTTCAGATGGCTTAGTGCTTTATAGTCTTTTGATTTATCTACATATGGCACATCGTCTTTTGCCAAATTTCTCATCTGACCAGTGAGCACTTGGCTATCACACCTTGGTTCTTGGCCAAAGCATTTCTTTAAGTGCTTGTGGATAGCCTAAGGAGGGCTCATCTGGCACCACTGTGCCCGTGGGATGGAGGAAGAATACATTTATATCCAGTTTCTCACACTTTTGTAGTAGCCTTGTGCATTTCAAGATGTGACCTGGCGGGGTGCTAGCTAATCTCTTCTGGGCAGCTTCTTCTGTGAGAGCCTGGACCAAATGTTCTCTAGAGGTCCCTTCTAACCTGAGCTGTCTTGTCATCTTCTAATTAGTCCTTGTTGGCTCCTCCATTGCCAACTTACTAGCTAAACCATATTTAAAGATAGTCTTAGTGTTGCTCATTTAAAAAAAAAAAAAAAAAAAAAAAAAAGTAGCTTAAAAGCTTTCAGATTATATTTCAAATAAGGGAGAGTTGCTAATGAAAATGGAGGGAACTTTCCTGGGACTGTGATTAGCAGTGGCAGCAGGTGTACAGATACTACTTGAAAGTAGCAGGGTAAGCATACATGTAGTGGTGAAACTTGTTTTGCTTGGTAACTGTTTTTATTAACGAATGAGACCCACCAGATAACATATTACAGTATTATGTACAGGTACATTATGGTGTTGTGCACTGTGGGCTAGGCTTGGAGACACTGAACAGTCTGAGAAAGATCCAGGATAAGCTAAGAGGATCAGGCTTCTTGCCTCCTTTAAGCGACTCTGCAGATTTCCATCCACACACGCACAGATGAAATATTTGCTTGGCTGTTCTGAACAGCTGATGCTAGAGCTACTGAGCAGTTTGGAAAATTATCATAGGTGGAACCTAAAATAGGAAACAACTGGGAACACGAAGCTTTTTATAGTGATTCCTTTTTTTTTTTTCTTGCAGACACCCTGTTGCCTACCCATAATACTCAATTTTCACGAGAAAGAATGTAATTGAGTCCATTTGCTTTCAGCCTGTGCTGCCCCAGCCCTCCTGTGCCGCTATGGGACCGAGCGCCACGCGCCTGCTCCCGTCCCGTGTCACCCGAGCAGTGCTGGGGCTGCGTCAGGCTGGCACCGCTCCCGGGAGTCACCTGGAAGGGCCGAAGCGGCCCCATGTGATTATTCCCACACGGGACTCGGGCTCATCTGTCCCTACATACGCATGTGCTCGTCTGCCTCGTTTTTCCTGTAAACTGCTGAAGCAGTGAAAGCGCTTTCTAGGCATGTGCCCTTGACACATGCTTCTAAAAATAGGGCTGCTTGACATCGCTACGGGCTCGCTGGCTTCCTATTTGTCTAAAAAGATGCTTTGCTGCTTAAGCAATCATATGAATGGTCACATTTTTTTCCTGAAAGCGAGCAGATACTCTGAAATACTCGGACGTCTTGGTTATTTTTATGCATTCAACACCGGTACGTGGAACTCCCGACTTATTTCTTTACTGCATGACCAAAGCGAGGTGCATGGCATGTCTGTTCATAATGCTCAGTAACTTTTTATAATCTCAGTGGGAGAGAACAGAGGGGGTTTTCAGCCTTTTAGAAGCATCGGAGCTCTTCCTGGATGGTGTTGCTGTTTTTGTGAGCACTTTAAACGCTGCTACTCTGCTCGTGAAGTCACTGTTGTTGCCCTTCGCACTGGTTATTGTCGCTATTACTGAGAGCACTTCAGATGTGGCCATGACGTGGTGGGCAGGCTGATCGGTTGTATTAGCCAAAACTGTCTGGTTTTGACTGTGCTTCTGTCACACCTTTTTTAAAAAAAAAAAAAAAAAAATCCAAATGAGTTAAGCCAACGAAAGCATTTCACACCGCCTCTTTATTTTACCTAGTGCGATGTGCCCCATGTGACGGTTGCTCTCAGATATATTCCCCAAAACTTACACTTCTGCCCCATGCGGTTTGCGGTGTCACCAAACAGTGTTTTGCATGATGGTACAGGAAAAGAGCCCTCAGAGAAGAACCGAAGATTGAAGTACTAAGCTTGAGTTTGAGTCTGATTCTGTTGTGCTTCCAGAGATGGAAATACAGGGAGCTGGGTGTACAGGGCAGGAAGGGGATGAGGGTCCCTGTGAAATGCGTGGTGGTGGGCTGATCCTGTGCAAGCACTCTGCGTTTACCCCTGCTGCCTCCCAGTCCTGGGAAACTTCTTTCCTCCATCTCAGTTCCTCCCTCAGGCTTCTTCTCTGTAGATGACATGATTGCAGGTCTTCTGGTTGTTTCTTGGAGGCCCTGTTTTGAAGGCGTTGGAGGGCTCTTGCTGCTGTGCTGCAGGGGATTTCACGGCAGTTTGTGTGTCTCTGAGTGGTGGCACGTGGCAGCATGCTGGGCTCCAGGGAAAGACCTGGAGGGACTGGCTGGGAAGAGGTGTTGCTCATGAGGGAAAAAGCCTTTCTAGGATCAGTGCTGGGAAAAGTCTTGTCTTTCCAAACCTACTTTGGCTTATTCCAAACCAATCGCCCTTGCAAACAAATTAACTGCACTGCATTCGGCCTTACGTCAACTTTTAACTTTCCACGGGATTCTCAGACACCTTTATCCATTGAATTCTTGGGTGAATTTCACTTTAATCCTTGCAAAGATGAATGGTTAGAGCCTGCACTTCATCATTCTCGATTGCTTTAGAAGTACAACTGCAGGGTTTGCAAGCTGCGCTTAGTTTCCTTCCCAGCTTGAGCAGATATAAAGAGCAAGTTACGCAGCATTAAAAGCCAGGCTGGGATGTAAAGCAGCCCAAATTAATCTGTGCATTTCTAAATCATGAATAACTCCGAAAATCCTATTGTGTGAGAGAGACGTGCATCCCCGGCGTGGCATTTTGAGCTTGTTGCAGAAGCTGCGCGTGGCTGGGACAAAGAAAAGAGAAAGAAGGTGACTCGTGGTGCATGGAAATCCCTGTTTCAGCCTGCCCACCACAGCCACCGCTCCCAGGACATCCCTGTGGGAAGCAGCAAGGTCCGATGCCATGCTGGGAGCGCAGCCTTCCTGGCACCTCTGGGAGCAGTGGGGCATGAGCTCGTGTTCGTGGCACCTCTCCCAGCTGTGCCCAGCTTAACTGCTGCCTCCTGACGCCGGCCCTGTGGTCTTTCTCGCTTCGCTGGGGAGGTTATTGCTGTGAGCAGGCGTTTGCTTCACATATAGGGCTTTGCGCTGGTGTTTTTAATGAGGGCAGAGTATCGCATGCTGCAACAGTGATGTTGCAGTCATCACACAGATGGCTGTACCCTCATGTGGTCTGCTTCGTTCCCGGATTTACGGTCGCATGTTGGGTATCAGACTCAGAGCTGTGTGCGAGCAGCATCCCTGTAGCTGCCCGTCTATTTAAGTTACCCAGATGCAATTCTTGTTGGGTAGTCGAAACAAATACCATGTACTTGTGAGGGCTTTTTTTTTTTTTTTCTCTCTAGCCAAAACAGTTAGATTGGACTCGCTTTTGAAGGCCTGGAATACTTGCCCCTTCTGCCAAAAAGGGCAGGGGTGCCGAGCTCTTTTGCTGACTTGTTCTGGATTAAGGAATTTAACTTGTGACATTCAAGTTGGAAAATTATGCCTTTTTTTGATCTGATAGTTTGGTGGTTTGTAACCACTGTTACAGCACAATTTATGCTTGCATGTGGTAGTCAAGAAGTATACACAATGGAGCATTTATTCAGTTTTTGTTGTTGTTGGCCAGTGTGAAGAGGTGATTGTATTTGAGATGAGAAAACATAATATTTCATCCTCTCCATGCACAATTTACTGGTTGGAATTTAGTAATTATGGTTCTAGTTGGGCTTGCAGTTGGGAACTCCAGAACTTGAACCATTTATCCTCTCCCTAATGGTTAGAAAATGAGCGTTTAATTGAATGGTTTGTAGTGACCAGTGTCTGCTCTTTCCTCGTGGTGTAACAAATGAAGTACAAACACAGCGAGCTTCCTGCCCAGTGTGCTCACAGCGCTGCCTGGGAGGTGATGGGCTCATAAATTGCAGCTGAAGCTTTTTGGAGCTTTAAAGCTGGAATTTCAGATTTTTCCTGTAAGTTTCGTTTCTTTTTTTTTTTTTTTTTCCAAAGCCAGTCAAAGTCAAACATATATTGTAGTCCCTATTAGCGCATCTTGGTGCATCTCTGCTACAAACCGAGGTTGTCTTCTGTTGCTTTTGTGGCATTTGCACGGGTGGCTTTGGTGTTCTTGTGTTGTCACTTGCTGTTCTACTGCATTCCGCATGCTAAGCTTTTTACAGTTTATTTCCTTTGCCATATTAATTGGCTTTAAAAATCAATGGCGAAACATAATGCAAAACCAAAAAACTTTACTTAAAAAAACAAAACAAACAAACAAAAAAAAAACCACAGCCAAACCTTCGTTATTCTTTACTATTTACAGCTGCAATAAGCTCTTGGTAGTATTCACCAGACCTAGAGCTTTTTTCACACTTTCCTCTCACCACTGCATGCCTCCCAGATACTTCTTTTAAGATGCTTTTCAACTCCATTTATGAGCACAGTAGAGAAACAGATTTTTGTGAAGCTAAATGGAAGGAAAATGTAAAACTTCTTGGAGTGTTGCTTTCTTTCCTTACATGTTTTGTATCTTAACTGCAAGTGTGTTTACACAGCTGTCTGCATTCATATAAGTCTGCTCCCCCAGTATGTGAACTGGGTAATAGATGGATGATAACGCTTTGTCTACATGCTCACATAGATTTATATTAACAAATCATATTTGCTTTATACCCCAGTTTGTCTCTTAATGCTGTATAACATGCACTTTATACTTGGCTCAAACTGGGAATGAAACTAAAGAGCTTACAAGCGCCTTAGTCCTGTTTCTAAAGCAATACAGAATGATGAAGTGCAGAGTCTGAACATTCACTTTCTGAAGCATCTTGGGTGATTTTAAAGTGAAATTTATTCAAGGATTTGACGGATATAGGCTTACTCTAAACCAGTTACTGATGCCTCAAATTATATTTGTAGAGACGACTTCTAGCAGATGATATTTTGCTGGTGCTGAGGGAAGTGGCTCTAGGTCATTCCCGTCTTTTTGCACTGCCACCTCCTCTGAGACAAACATTCTCTTCTCATCCGGTCCTGTCACCTTAGTCTCTTTAGCGGAGTCTTTCTCTGGAGACCTTGTTTTGATCTTTCTTCCATTGTAAGAAGCATGTGGACTGCTTTTTTGGGTATCTTAGCAAGGGTGAGTAAAAACCCAACCAAATCAAGACCTCCAAGGACTTGGGGTCATTAAGTCTTTTGACTGTCCATTGTGAAGATGGACGTCTTCGAGCAGCACATGAAACGTCATAGTATCTGCTATAGACAAGTGAAGTGGTAAAGGGCCTTAATTAGGAAATCTGCAGTGATATGGAAAGGGTATTTCTGAGTCTGTCTGAAATTCATACATATGTAGATGTTTGTATTGCTACCTCTGAAGATATTCTTAGTTACTGAGTTGTAGCTGTGATTGTAGCTTCTGCTAGGTTAAATGACTTGTGGAGGTATCTTACAGCTCTGGTGGTGGTGTCTTATATAGCTGTCTGCTTTTAGAATTTGGGACAAACACCAGAAGTCAAAACCAATTTTAGTCAAGGCTCTGGTTCATCAGACCAACCCTGCTTCTAAAATCATGGGACAAGTTCTAGACCTTGTCTTGCAACTGCAATCTGACTGTGATATGAACACTGGTGGTTAGCTTGACTGGACTTCGGAGGACACAAAGGCATAAAAAGCACCTGAATTTTAAATTGATGTTCTTTGCTGCAATGTTGAGTGTGTCCTTATTGACATTGTCCTCTTTAAAGTAAGAAGAAACCCACTGCAGGCATCTCCTTATTTTAGGTTAAGGGAACACCTGTGGATGGCTTCAAAGTACAGAGTTCATCTCCGTAGAAAGCATAAGATGAATGAAGTCTGGGTGCATGAGGATAGTTGACTTCTATTTTCAAACTAGTTGTTGGTGTTCCTATCTAGTATTTAGTCGCTGTGTAGAGAATGAGGGGACAAAGCAGTCTCTGACTTAAAACTGTTCTGAACTGTTAGGTTGTGTTGCAAAACGTTTGCTGGTTGACTTGCTATCAACTGCTGATGCAAGTTCTGGTCACGATTTTTCCACTCTGGCTGAGAAGTGTTTTCATTCTGGGTATCATTAAGAGGCCAGCTTGAGCTGTATTTATCAAGTAGTTTAAGCCTATGATAGGATGCTAAATCCGTAAAGTCTGATAGTACATATGGAATGTTGTTTGAGATGACACCTTTTAAGTGAGCCAATCGTGTAAGTGAGATGAGCATATTATTCATCTGATGCTCTCACTAATTCTTTAAGAAGTGTGTGCTCTGCATGCATCCCACAGCCTATATTTTTACTTGTGATGCAACTTCCATGCTCATGCCAGATTGCTCTTCCATGCTGGAGCCCTGCTATCCTGCATGTGGGTGGGATATGAATGAATATGTATAATATGTTGTGTGCCCATGTACACAAATATAAGTAACATAAAAGTATCTAAATATTAAAAAAAATAATAATAAAATAATGCGGCAGTCAGCTGCATGTGTTCAAGTGCAAGCAGCTGTAATCCACATCTATAGCAGCTGTAGTGAACAATGCAGGATTGCGGAGAGAAATAGGAGGCAGGACCATCTTTGTGAATATATATATATTTTTTAATAATCCTGAGGCTGGACTTTCTGGGACTTATGTCTGTCAACCGGTTCGAATGTTTCTGTGAGAAGCTTCCAGGAGAAGGTAGTAACGTGGTTAATGTGACAGCTATATTTGTACTTGTGAAGTATTCCTGTTTGCATTCTCACACAGTGCAGCTCGAGGTGAGCATACTGCTATCTACATATTGTTCTTGTTAAAGCCTGCTTCAGCATTTCTCTTGTGATGAAAATCCAGCTGAAGACATCGGTACCCGTACCTTAACAAGAAGCAGATGAGAGGAAGTCATAGTACTTGTTTGGCTTTTTTTTTTTTTTTTTTAATTAAGGACTGATAATATATGCAACATACAGTTATGGATATAGTCAAAGTACAGATAAATCAGGCTGCCTTTTTCAAGAATTTGTATAGATCTCTTGAATTGTTTTGTGGTTTCTTGTCTGGAGGTATTAAAATACCACAAGCACAAGCTTTTAATGGCAGCTTTGATGTAGCTAAAACAGTGAGGAATATAACTTTACACAAGTATCACTGTTCAGAGACCCAAGTAGTATCCTGTATTCTTGTAAATGTATTGAGGAAAAGGGTTTTGTCTTAAAGTTTTAGGCAAAACTAGCAGAAGGAAGAAGATGGTGGTAGGGGAAAGAAAAGCACTACAAATAGTATTGAGGTGTGTTCAGGGGTGTGCTGGTCATGGTGGAGCAGCCTGGCCAAAGAGTAGCCCAGAGGCTGGGCTTCTCCCCAGCTTGGAGGTAGTTTGTTGCCATTTTGGTTGTGTGTGTGTCCTGTTCTCCCCCCGATTCTTCTGCAAGGGGCAAGAAACAAACCGAAATAGAAATCTTTGTCTATGGGCACCCAGAAATTAATATAAAAGGACCACTTGCTGAGTGTTTTACCTCAGAAAATCCCAGGTTGCTGCAATTGGATATCAAAACCTGCATATCCAAATGGCTGCTCAAATAAAGGGACCAGGCTCAACTTAAAAGTTAATTTTAACTGTGACAATGCCTGGTGTGCACTTCAGGAGCTGCTCCGTGATGGCTACCACCAACTCAGGTTAAGAGGAGCTCTGTGTTGTATTTGGTGGGAGACAAAATAAGGAATGAAAGCGATAGGTTTCCCTGTCACCACTCGTGCTTTCGGGGCGTTAACCCTGGGGGGATTCCTTTATCAAATTGGAAAGCATACGAGCCTTTATTTAGTACAAAAAGGACACACCCTGCACATGTTGTAGTGTGTACAGGCAAAGTGTCTGCCTTAACTGAGCTTTTGTTCTCGAACCTCACCAAGCCCGGGCTGGAACATGACAGAACTTTTCCCCTCATTTCTAGGAAAAGCTAATATAGTCACTGGAGAAAGCAAAACAAACACACGTAGATGAAAAATATGCATCCTAACCATCATCTGCTTCCTTGTGAAAGCTTGCCGTTTCAGATAACGCTACGTGCAGCAGTCCTCCCGCGTGCCAGTGGGGAGCAAGGCGGGGACCGCAGGGCCTGCGGCGGAGATGAGCCCGGGGTGTCTGTTTACAAACCAAACAGCGGCCTGGCACGGCCTGCCCTGGCAGCGGGGCTGCCTGCATGCTGAAATTAAAGAGGAGGCTGGAAAGGGAGGCATTCCTCCTGTTCTGGGCAGGTCTCATGGGTTTGGCAGCATGCACCACCACGGAGCTGCTGGTGTGGCAGCCAGCACACAGCCGGCACGGCTACAGCACCACGTTGTGTGCTGGTGGGTAGGGGCTTGACAGTAAGGGACCGGTAAAGGCTGTGCTCTGTAGAGAGGTTTTGAGAAGGCCGAACCTTACAAAAATAATTTCTCCAAGCTATATAATCTGAAAAGCAACTGAAGCAACTGCCCTTGATCTGCTGCCAGACCTGGTCAGGGTATTGCCTTCCCCAGGCTGCTGCAGCACACGCTGCCATGTTACCCCATCCTGTACAAGGTTTCTCTGCCGTGGCCGAGCTTACTATTTATTACTATTTAAAAGTAATTTTACAGTTGCTGTGTGGAAGAGCGGCCAAATGTTTCCATGTATTTTGGGGCAGTACAGCGTGGGGTTTGAGCTCTAGCAAAGGGTGTTCAGGCTCCTGAGCTGGCTTCTGGGGCTGTCACCCCTGCTGCTGGGCAGAGGTGGCTGGCACGTGTTGTGATGTCCTGGGGGGAGCAGTATGGTAACCTTCTAGCCTGGCTTTCTCAAATCCATTTTCTGTCGAAGGCCTTTAATGTTGGTAAAAGGTCCCCAAAACACTATGGCTCTTTATAAAGTGTTTAAAAAAAAAAAAGAAGCCAAAAGCGGGGTGTCCTCAACTTACCTCCTCCTGAGCAGCAAGTCTGCTGAAAATGTGCTGCTGCTGGTGCTTCCAGGAGCTGGGCTGGCACAAACACTTATTCATGTTCAGCATCTCTATTTTCTTTAGAGCTACTGACAAATTCTGGCTGCTTATTGTGAAGTTTGTTTCTAGCTTCACAAGGGAAGAGGGTGTTTTGAGTTTTCTTGTTTGTTTTCTTGGCATTTTAAATATTTCTCATCTCCTCTGGGATGCTGTGCTGTTTGCATCTTGTGTCCATTATTCATAATTTAAGAACCTGTCTTCATGCACAACATGTGCAGCGGGCCCATCTTTATTCAGTCAGCTCTTGCCTGAAGAGCATCTTGGAGCATCTCTACAGAGCGTAGCTCTGTTACACTTTGTTAGAGGGTCTCGTCTGTCATGCTTCTGATTTTTTTCCTCCATTTGAGTACCTGGGTGATGAAAATCATGTCATCAGTGCTTTGTCTTATGTTTTTCAGCCTTAAAGCTTTTGTATGTGGCTGTTTCTCTATGCTGAGCTGTTTCTATTGCTCTGAAACTGAGGACTGTTGGGGAGGAGGGGAAAGGGTTTATAGCAATATGTGATGAGGAGAGAATGTGAATTAATTGCTGATGCTTTGGCTGCTGTGTTTGCCTCCATTTCTTCCCTCCCATTCTCCCTGTGTTACTTACCCCCAGAAGCTGCTCTTGCAGGTTCACTGGCTGGGTACTGGGCTGGGATCCCCGTCTCCATGTCCATTCTGCTTAGGTTGCAGCGCAGCTCCTCTCCAAATGCTGTTGGAGGGCTTCCTTGTATGTTGCCCCTCACACTTTGGAAGCACCTCTGGTACTTCCACAGCAGGTGTTCCCTTTGCCAATATCCTCTCCTACCCAGCATAGACCCAGTTCTCAGTGAGATCCCTTCTGTGTGCTCCTAGCCTGAGAAGTCCTGGTAGCAGCTGGGCTGCTGTGACCTTGCAGCTGGGCTTCCTTCAGTGTTCGGGCTGCTTGTTTCTCACTTCTACTGCCAGGCAGTAAAGCGATCCAGGCTTCAGTTGCAGCCCACGCTGGCTGAGGACAACCTTGAACTTGAACCAGAAGACCTTGTGAATGTTCCCATTTTTTTCTCTTAATACTTCCCCATTTGGTGGTTGCACATGTTAGCTGTGCTTTGTAAGCTCTTTGAGGCAGGGGTTGCCTCTCGATTTTATGTGTAGCTGCTATTTAATGCAAGAGGTGTGCACTGCTGAGGGCTTGAAATCAATTTCTCCACTGCTCCAGCAGCCCTCTAGTACTACTTGCTGTGTTAAACTCTGAACATCATGTATTTCATTCTTATCCGGATGCCATGAACAGGGATTTCAGAGCTGTGGCTTCCTAAATATTCAGTAGGCGAATGACCAAGATTTCTTAGTTCCTCTTACACCGCCTCCTCTTTCTTCTCATGTCAATAGCAAAGCACTGAAGTGCTCTTTTCTGCCTCAAAATCTAGTTCCCCTTCTGCTGGGCTGAGGATTTCACTATGAATCAGTAAAAAATCAGAATGAAGCGTACATTCAAACAGGCATATACTGGGGATTTACACTCCCACTTCCTTATTTTAAACAGTGCTGGCTTCTTAAATGTCAGAAATTTAAATTGTAAGCATTTTAAGGAGGACGAGTTGTTTTGACAAGAGGAGGTAATTTATTCCATAGTAAATGTAAAACTGGTAAATGGCATGCAACTTCTTGGTGCCCTTCAGTATTGTTCTCCTTTGCTCTTCATTTGTTGCTACTGTAAGACTCTTTTGATTTGTGTTTAAGGGAATATTGCTGTAGAGAGCTGGGGGACAGAGCTACTTTCCGCAGAGCAGGAGTGAAATAGGACCAGAGCCTTTTATCTGAATATTCAGAGTGCCCATGTCAGAGCATAAGGAAAGTTGCACAGAAATTGGGTGCCCAGCTTTCTGGGAATGATGCTTGTTTAAAGCAAAGCGTGTTGGTCTCACACCTTGTGCTACCAAAGTGCTTAGATGTTGGCATAAGAGTGATTTTTTGAAGTACAGCTCTAATGGCTTTTTTACCTGGTAAAACCAGAAGTGTTGGGCAGAGCAGATTGAGTTCAATTGAACGCTTGGCTACAAAATGTACGGCTGAAGCTTATGTCTAAACTTTTCCCCTGGGGCCACCGGAGCCAACAGGAGCAGAGAAGACCTTGTGCTTGATTCCTTTGGCTCTTCCTATGTAGACCTGAGTAGCTGTAGCGATTTAATTATCTTCCAAGCAAGCGATCAATTCCCTTTTAAATTAGAAAACAATAAAAAACAAACCAACAACAACAACAACAACAAAAACAGAACCATCTTGCACCCTTGTTGGATTATAGTTCCTCTTTCCTCAATGATTTCCAGTGCTTGTGAGGAATTTCAGTTTTCCAGTCTATGCAACCATTGAGTACTAATTAATGCAGAGCAGGCGGAGCGGTGTAAGCTTGCCTCCTTTACGTTTGCTATGGTCTAGTTTTCTAGAAAACATCCTAATTATATTAATAATGAAGCTGTGCAATAAATTTAGAGAGCTTTTTGGTGACTGAATATACCCAGTGAGGCCCTGAATGGAAATAGCTCTTTGTAGGAGGCTCTGAATTCAAGATGGATGCAGAGATTGCTCCTGAAGCATGGCTAATGCAAGCCATGGGCAACTCATTCAGCTGTGGCTGTTCTCCTTGAGTTGTCCCAGTCATCTCGCTTGTCAATCAATTGCTCATTTGCAATTGACACTTAAAAGTAATTTATAGTCTGTAAGCTGTTAGCTAGCACTCAGTATTCAAACCGAATTGTTTTGTTTGGAGATATATAGGTCAGATGGTATTAGTGTAGAGCATGTCTTGCAGTCTTAATCTCTAGGTTAGTTAATTGCATTCAAAAGTTGGTGGGTTTTTTGATCTTAAACCTCTCTAACTAATGCATGAATTGACCACAATGCAGGGGTACTTCAAGGTAGACTTTGAAATTTTGTGGATCTTGTGAAATTGTGTTAAACACATTTACCAATAATCTTTTAACTCTTGGTAGTCTTCTGAATAACTTTTTTTTGTTAGTAATTAACTTCTTAGTATTTTAGATGCATTCAGATAATCTTAAAAACAAAGTCATATCTATGACTACCTGAATTTGTTTATCTGCTAGACTGTGGTTTGTGTTTTTTTTAACCATAGAAACTTTCTATGCTCAAAAATCCTGTGATTCCTATTTGCTCTGAGGTTCATGTTTCCCCAGCTGGAAGGCTTTGACAATACTTATTGGTGGTTTGCAAAGCTCTCATCTCTTCTTTAGTACTGTAGAGAGGTTTACTATAAATTTTATTTTGACCTGATTCTGTGGCTCAAAGGAATTCCAATACTTAAAGGTGGCAGTCTCATTCTTCTTGCTGAAATGTGGATGGAATTTGTATTTTTGTCTGACCCTGGGCTTCAGTTTGAGACCTACGTGACCTCCTGTACCTTTTTCAGTGCCCAGACCCACAGCAGGGACAAGACCACTTCCCCCCCCCCCCCCCCCCCCCCCCCCCCCTTGCACTAAGATATAGGTGTTTTCTGTGCCAGCAAAATAATGATGTAGGTGAGGTAGGTTATAGTACCTTTCATGCACTGACAGCTTGATGGGAAAGTTTTATGCGAAAATATCCAGCAATCCGGGCCTGTAAAATGCAGATAACCATTCCTTCCCTTCAGTGGTCCCTTATGTTTTGGAGACTAGTTGTTCAGAGGCCAAACCTCCTCCTAAATGTTTGTCTGGACCACAGCAGTGCTCTCACTTGGACCGCTGGTAAGCCAGAGGCGTGGTATGCATCTTATGGATGGCTACTGGGAAAAAAAGCGGGGGGTGGATCTCGTAAATATAACTCATGTGAAATGCTTCAGTCTTTTTATAGTTTTTTTCCCAAGTTATAAAGAGATCTAAGGTATTTATAAAGTGGCTGTTAAGGGCTTATCTTTTTTTCTGAAAACTTGTCACCCTGAGTCTTGTACACAATGGAGGGAATGCCTTGGATGTGATCTCCATCTGAGTTCTAACGTACTTTATTTTTATCTGCACTAATCTGAGAACTAAATCCATTTTGTGGGATTTTTCTCTGATTCCATCTATCATTTTTTTAGATAGCTATAAGCAGATTCCAGAGCAAATACTTACTGTTAGAATATGGGGCAAACTTCCCAGGAAGGTTGTCCCTAGTATTGAACACTGACCTGGCTCTGTTACTGCAAAGCACCAGCACAGCTGTACCAGGAGAAATATTTTTCACACGTGTGACCTCTGTGAAATTATTCCTGTGTTGTTGGGAGACTTCTTGGGACTTGTAATTGTTGATTGGTTTCAAAAGATGATTCAGAAATTGATTTTTATTTTTTTCAACAGCTTTCTGTTACAGTTGCAGGTTTCCAACTTCACAGAAGGCAATTCTTTTTAAACGAATCAACTATTATGTTGAAACTAAAAATATCAGACTAGCACCAGCCCTGTAGAGTGATAATGAAATGGCATCAAGACTTTTTAATAGCTCCAGGAAAATAGCTTTTAAAAGTGCCTTTTTCACGTGTGTGCACACAAGAAAAGAGTAAAGTGTACAGGAGGTGTAGTTCTCCCTGATGCATCTTCCCGTTAAAAAGACCACGCTTTCCAGTATAATACAGAGCCAACAAAACTGGGAAGAATGAAAGGTTGAAGGGGGGAAAGGGAAGATGCCCCAATTCTTTTATGCAGAGTGGGACATGGAAACCTGCCCTGCTGTAGCAGGCACTCCGATAGCCCTGCTGGGTGCCTGTGGGGCAAGGTTTCGAGCCTATCAGGGAAGCACTGGCTGTATTAAACAAAGTGCTGTGAATAAAGCAGAAAACTCATGCTTTATTCCAGTCTGTTTTCGAAACATGCTTTTAAAATTTGCTGGCTCCCATGCTTTTGTGCAGTCTATCATTTAATCACAGTTGGGCAACAGATATTCACTGGCTAGTAATGCTTTCATAGTGGGTTGTAATTTTTTTCCCCACCCCCTTATTCTTTGTCAAGCTACAAGTGAGCCTGTAGAAGCAGTGCTGAGCATTGCCACTGAAGCCATCTGCCTCGGTGCAGGAGATCTGTGGGATCTGTGCCCCGAGGAGCCTTCCTTGAGTGGTCGGGATGGGTGGGGAATGCTGGGTGTCCGTGGTAGTGCTCACCTGGTTTATAAACTCTGATGTTATCTGCCGCTGCTCCCGCAGTTTTAAGGCGAGGGGAGATTAATATTGTGGCAGATATTGTGCAGCGCTTAATTGCATTCAGATAATATTGCTTAAATGGTTATTTCTCTGTTTTCAAACTTGTTTTCATTTAATTTAGATGAAGGGTGAATAGAAGCTGCCAATTTGGCCATCTCTACATGATTCGTTATTTCATAATACCTGTATCATATTCCCTCTCGTTCCTTTCCAAACTGAATTATCCTGCTCTCTTTAATCTCTTTATGAAGGAGGCCACCCATGCATCTAATAAGTTTTTTGCCTTTCTCTAAGCATTTCTCATGCACTTTTTTTAACCTTGGAGACCATTTAATACCATTCGTCAGCATTGATACCGTGATCCTCTTTTTTATTTTTATTTTTTTGGCATCCCATACCTCCTTACTGTAATGCACACTAATCTTCCCTCCCCATCGCACGTACTAGAAGCTCTTTCCAGCTCAGGGTGTAATGTGGGAACACAAAAGCACACAGAACCCTTAGCCTGCCAAATTCAGTACCTGGCCTAATTTCCATCTCCAGTGTGGTGTCCCTAAGATTTCTTTCACTATTTCTTCTGCTTTCAGGGCTTTCTTAGAAGAATTCTCTGACAGTATTCAATTATATGAATTCATATATTTTAAAAAAAAAGGGAAGGCGTTTCTGATGCTGATCTTCATCTGTAATGGTTTTACCCTGGTGCTTACGTTTGTTGGATTCCTCGTAAATTTTTCTTTGGAAGCTAACCTTCCATCTGTAAATCATGCTAACCATATTTTATGCGATTTTTTAACTTAACAGATTTAAGGCAGGTCCTTCAAATGTTGTTCCTGAATACTAGCTTTTTTAAAGCACGTTGTTCTGATCTTTTGATTTTTATGTATGCATGTGTATAAATTTAAATGGTTAAGCAGCATTATCTGGAATTAGTTATAAACACATGTGGTACGTGGAGTTGGTTACAATCATTGCAGACATGATTGCCTGTGATGCTCTACCTGAGATCTATTTGGAGTTGTGTGTATACATATATATATAGTTTAATTTGAAACACTGAAGTTGAAATAGCCCACATCACCTCTTAACAAAATTTTTCATGTTTTAGATGAAACACTTCAGATGTTCAGTAATGAGTGAGATAAATAGGGACCTAGTGCTTGCTCTTGGTGCTGTAGGGAGGGATGTTGGCTTGGGGTAGGAGGATGGCTCTTCTGTCATGCAGTTATAATAAAGTTAAAGTGTGTGGTAACCTGAGGATTTTCAGGAAGACAAACCCCTTTGATTAGGGGAGTTGAATGCTGCCGCAGAAAACTGAATTCCACATCTAGCCTCAGCTACCTGGCGCTGGGCAAACAGTGTAAGCAGGAGCTGCTTGTGGTGTGGGCTGTGCTCGGTTTGTCTCACGTGAAGAGCCTCTGGCCTCTCGTGCAGAAGTGTAGCGTTCCCCTTGCTGCTGAAGTGGCTTTGAAGCTGCACTTTGGATGCCCAGAAGTGCTGAGCACTGTGGAAAATCAAGCCCTCGGTGTCCAAATTGGTCACTCAATTAGTAGTTCCTTCTGACAATTTTGGTTTTGTTCTCTGTGGTTCAGTTTTACATTCTTAAAACCCTGGTAATGCCACCTAAACACAGTTGTATTATAGGGTAAACTTATTAATAGTTTTGAACATTTGGATACAACTGTAAGTTCCCAGGAGAAGAATTCACTCCAGGGTTTGTATGGGATGTGGTAAATACGCCAGAGTTATTGTTTTCAGGCGCTGCCTTTCTGGTGTGTGCAAACAATGACTTCAGCAGCTTCCAGACTTATTTTTCTGATTCTTCCAGACTATGGTCATGGTTTCATGAGACAGTAAACTGGGTATTGGAGGGCCTACGAGATGAAAAACACCATCACCACATGTTGCAATGTGCCGAGCCATTGCAAGCTGGCTTTGCCTATTCAAATGCCTTCACGACATTTTGAAGCAACTTTATCCCGGCAGACCACATGTTGGTTTGGATACTCCATGTCCACACTGCTCTGGTCTCACCTTAGATTTGGTAAAAACGGGCAAAGCTGCTGTGTTTGTGCTGTGACTTGTGGCAGTGCCCAGGCCAGCCTAGCACCAGCTCTGGGGCCTGTGGTGGCTTCCACACAGGTGGCGCCGCTTTGTTTGGTTGCACCTCGCAGAGATGACGGCTTCCTCAGGGAATCATTACGTGCTTCTTCATGTTTAATTTTCCTTGTAAGCTATGCTGGACGGGCCCCCTAGTGGGGATACAAGTTTTACCAATCAAAAGATTACTGCAGCCGAAAGGAAGCCGCTCTGAAGACCTTCTGTTGCTGTAAGTCGTGGGGCTGGGCGAGTGCTGGTTCCTCTGCTGAGACGAGGTCTTGCTTCATGCACCTGTGTCGCAAGTGCATAAGGGCCTGGTGGGGATTACGTCAGGCTGTTGTGTTGCATTAGTGGAATTTAAATATTTTTTTTTTGTGGGCTTAAATATGCCAACAGAGCACGTAAGGTGTACAGATGGCATCAGTGGTTCAAACAGGCTTGATATCTGGAGTGCTACCAGCACCGCCTCCCCCCCATACTCACCTGGCTCTTTCCTTTTCTTTCACCTTGCCTCTCCTTTCTAAAAAGAGATGCCACTTGTGCCAGCAACTTCTTTCCAATGTTGTTGCCGGTCCCTCCCCCCCTTTTTTGTTAAATCACCTGGAACACTCACAGAGTGTTTGCAGCCAAAAGCTTCCACATGGCCTTTTACTGAATGACCCTAATCCTCCTGTCTCAGTTTCTGCTTCTGCTGCTTGTGATTTCAGTTGTGTTGGCTAATTTTAACTCCTGATCAATGTTCTAGGAGTTGTGGAAGTAAGGGTGGTGGTTCAAAGCACTTGCTTTATGAATGAAGAAAACAATTTTAGGTTGCGCAGTAACACTGAAGTTCCTGCATTTTGTGTGAGAAACAATAAGGGAAACTGTTCTTGTATACCCGATGCCTTGAGACTAATTTTTTTTTTTCTGGTGTAGGGCAGGAATCATACAGTCCCAGTAAGAAGAGATGCACAAAATAGTGCAGAAAATGACTGTTCTGGCTTTTTCAAAGGTTCCACTTCTAAACTCGGGAAATCTGCATGAAAACCGGAATATTTCAACGTGGGCTTTGAGCTCTCAGCACTGCTGAAGGGTAGTGTTTGCTTGTGAGGCAGCCCTTGTAGAGCAGTTGCGATTTGTGGGGCTTGGTGTAGGGTAACGCTGTTTATAATGAAGTCAGAACTGGCTTTTAGAGCCTGATGAATGAAAGTCCACAGCATAAGACTGCGGCTTTTTGTGAGAGAGACATCTGTGCTATAACAAGAGCAGGAGACCCAATTTAGACAACTGCTAGAACAAGAGCTCAAGAAAAGGAAAGACTTTTTTTTAGCTTAGATGAAAAGTTTATACAAATAAACTTTTCAGCTGCTCATCAGAATTGCTGCTGCACCACCAACTTGGCTTTGAATTTTGTTCTGATTGCCCAACAAGGCTGTACACGAAGAGTGTTACGGAAGAGCAGCTTAAACAAAACATGTTTGTTTTTCTGCAGAATTAGAGGCTTTGGGCTAGAGAGAAAAATTTGGGGAGAGGAAAAGACAGTATGAAGAGAAATATGAAAAAATGGAAGGATATGAATAGAAACTGGCTGTTGCAGTAAATACATGTGAGGCAAGAAACACATGCAAGAGTGGAGCTCAGTGTTTTGACAGTGAGTTACAATAGAGGATCTGGTTTTGAGTACACACAACTCTTCCCAACTGGATCAGCTGCTTCTATTAAAAGTATCCATCTCCCTACAAAGCTCACTGGAAAATAGATGCACGCACACATCTGCCCCAACCACTGCTGATATATATTTTTACTAGTATATTTTTAAATACAGTCTGGTTAAATGGCTGCCCCTGTGGTGTTGCTCACACTTCCAACCTTGCTGCATGAGCAAGGTGATGAAAACATAAGCGTATAATGAGTACTGTGCTGCAAAGAGCAGGTTTCCTTGACACAACAGGGATTGTGTTCTGTTTTTGTTCAAGTTCCAGTCTTTGGAGGAAACTTCTTGCAAATCTGTTTGGTTTGATTAAAGTCCTTTAAGAAAATAGGAACTCAATCATGTGGATTAATACCTGGATGGACACAGTCTCTGAGACAGCTCAGAGGGTTAAGGAGCAGTGTAAGTGGAAAACTTGTGATGAAGAGGAGTGGGATGCTGAATCCCACTATTCAGCATAGTGGGTCCTGGGCTATTCCTCAGTTTTAGTGGCAAAAGAGCCTTTGCTTCATAGGCTTCTTGGAGGAGATGCAAGTCTAGCATGCTGAGAGGTGTATGATAGCTGACAGACATGTTCGAAGCAGTAGTTCTGAGAGCATCATGTCTTGGGAAGGTTACTTAGTTTCAGCTTTAAAGTGTTCCCTTTGTTAGTGAAGCAGGTGGCTTTACCTTTTAATGAAAAAATCACACTTCATTCTTAGCTCAGAACACAAATTTAATATGGAAATAGCTTATAAAATGCTGTTTAATTTTTATTCCACTATTGTCTTCTCTATTGTTGAAAATTACGTGATTTTTGAAGTGATACAGCTTTGGGCCAGGGTGGGCTGCAGAGTTCAAGTGTAATCAAAATTTGTCATAAATAACTAAAGACATTAGCTCATACTTGTAGTACAGTGCTGTGTAATGCAGCGCTGGTGTTGACATGCTGTGGGGACAAAAATCGCTTTTTTGCGACTAATGAGCTCTTCAGTATCCTGTTTGGAATAAACATCTCAAACTGGGTCTTTAAGCCAGGGACTTGCTTTGCTTTTCCTTGTTTTAAAACCCTCAAACCACCTGAGGTCCTGTTCATCTGCTGACTTCAGCTGAGGCAAAATTATCCTTTGGGGCGTCCGCAGCAGAAGACTTTTTGCTGGTCACACGTGTGGTGACTCTTCTGGCTTGTGCTGATGCACAACCTCCGAGCTGCAAGACCTCAGTGCTCCCGCATGTCTCTGAATGCTTAAATGGTCTTGAAAGGATTTTCCCCAGACTCTTCATTTGCTCTAATCCCCTGGAACATCTCTGTTTCGGTTAATATTTAGGGAATTTCAGAGTCAACTTTTTTCTTAAGCAGCTTCCAATTGTAGTATCTGAGGAGTGGCAGAAAGACTATTTTAGGGGATCGCAAGGAGTAGGCTAATGCCTAGTTGTAGGAGGAGAGGACAATTAGCAACTTGTCTGTGAAACCTGTTGCCAAGAAAACTTACTGAACCCTGCGCAATAAGGATGGGGAAATTCTGCACTTAGAGGTAGTAAATGCGTTGCTCAGACTTGGCAAGTAGCGCGCTGCCTTTTAAATACCTAGTGTGGAATATTACCTTTGAAATGTCTGCATGCAATTTCAGGTTTAATAGGAGGTGAAGATTAAGATTTGAAATTATACTGATGTAAGCTGTCATTAAGTTTGGGCATACACATTCATTTTATTTTAAAAGCGCCTTTTATATTGTAGTAAAAGTATACAGTAGGTTAATAAACTATCATTTTGAATAGTTAATTTCCCAGGGATGTGGGCTCCAAGCCTTTATGTTTTTAGGGGCTGTTCTTTTGTGTGCGCTTGGATGCTGGTTGCAGCAAGAGGAACCTGGCTGCAGTGGCAAGCTGCACAGATGTGTGGCGTGCCTCTCACTTCTGTCGGTGCTTCCTTCTTTCCTTCCTTTCCCAAAAGGGATTTCTCCCTTTTTGTTATGACAGTTAGCCTGAAGAGAATAACTGAGATGAGCAATGGCACTTCTACCGTGGAATAAATTGCAAGTTGACTTTTTCACTTCTTGATGTAAATCAGAAACTTTTTCAGCAACCTTTTGATGATGGACACAAAACATGAGGATGCAACAGAGCACAACAATATACCTGTGTTCTCTGCTAGCTACTGGTGTAGCCAACTGTTTTCTGCAACATGATTTCTTAGTGGGAAGAAAGTGAAGTGTGAACCACCTGGATTTTGGAGGCGTTACAACAGCGGGTATTTTGATGTTTTCATTGGAATACTCTGACACCCTGATTTTCCTCAAGATTTAAGTATTTCTTGCCCCTTCATTTTTGATTTGACCAGAACAAAATTATGCCAGATGAAACTGCTTTATTCAGACTTTACCTGTTCTTCCTTGTCTTTCTACCAATGGACAAACGAGCTGTGATTTTTGAATTGTGAGGATGCTCTTGCTAGTGATTCCTCTGGGACAGAGAATAATACTTATCTGGGGAAAACAAAAGCAGAATTGTGAACATGCTTGGGATTCTGTTCCGGAAAGATTTTATTCACAGATATTTTATTCTAGATTTGCTCCTTTTTAATTCTTCTTGCCTCTGTTTTACTCCACACTGTGAACACATGTTTTGGAGGCTTATCTTCGAAGGTTAGGACTCATGGTGCAGTGTGACTTCTTGGAGATGTGGTCTGCGTTTTCACATTCATGAAGTTTCAAGCTTGGATTTACTAACTTGGGAAAGAATACAAGCTCTGCATGCTTGCTTGTCCCATGATTAAAAAATAAGAAGTTATAACTTGTCACAGCAGTTGTCTTGAATATTAAATGTTCTGATAAAATTATTATAAATTTTGGTGTAATTACAGACTTCTTTAAATGTATTTTAAAATTGAAATGTGTCTTTCTTTTTTTCCCCTCGTGATAGGTGCTGGACAGTTTGTTAGCTCAGTATGGAACAGTGGAGAACTGTGAGCAAGGTATACTCTCCAATCTGATTGCTTCTAAATTTGTTGTAGGAAGTGAGTGCACGCTGAATTTACCCTTTTCCATTGCCTCTTTCTCTCCAGTGAACACTGACACGGAGACTGCAGTCGTAAATGTAACATACGGCAATAAGGACCAGGCTAGACAGTAAGTGTCTCGTTTATTTGTTACCGTAGGCTAACTTGCATGTTGGAGTTCACATTGTTTTAAATTTTATATGCATCTTTGCTTCCTATTAATCTACCAACAAAATGATAACATGAGCAATAATATTTTAAGAAAGCCTTTCTGCCTTGCCCCTGCCAAGTCTTGTGTGATTTATCTTAGTATGCTGTTTTGTCGTCAACTATTCCTACACTTTGATTGTATGAGAAAATTGAAAATTTAGGTAAACTTAGTTGACTGGGGAGGGCAGAAGATTAGTGATTTGCCAATGGCAGAGGATGGGAATTGTTTAATGATTTTTTAAATCTATTTTTAAAAAGCTTTGTTCTTTTATAGTGGTGGTTGTTCTGTGTTTGTCTCCTGTGTAACAGAGGTTGTATTCTCTTGTTGGTTTCTGTTCTGTTGAGGTTTTACCTCAAGAATTTTTTTTTTTTTTAAAAACTAGAAAATTTAACACTTTTTCCAAGCAGGTCATTATTGGAATAACTGAAATATTTATTTGGGCTTTTTAACTTTAGGTAGTCAACTTTGCTTGCTTATATATCTTCAGTAGTTGAGGAATTTTCATCTAGATATTGAAACTTAAAAATATAACGTTTTGATTTCGTAGTCAGCAGTTGTGTATCGTTTCCCTTTTAAACATTGTCATTATTTGTTATGCTATAGGTTCAATCTTGCTTTTCCACTGCAGGTAGAAACACAGAAGTCTTTCTTCTTAATTCGTAATCTGGGGACATAAACATATTTTCCTCCTCCTTTATAACCACAGCAGGTTTAAACAAAACCCAACCCAGGGAGTAGCCTGCAATGAATTTCTTTTTTTAACTTTGAAATTTCTGCCACCTTGTGGCTAACTAAAACCAGCAGTTAAGATGCGGGCTATGCTTATGGTTTGCATTAATATACAATTACAAATGAAATAAATTTGTACACATAATTAAGTAATTAGGACTTCTGTGCAACTTGAATGCAACACATGTTTCATCTTTCCAAGTGTTAGGTTACTTGTTAGTGTACTCTAAGCAAATGTGATGGGAAACTTGTGTCAACAGTGTGCCTATTATACATAGTGGAGCTGAAGCAAACAGTATTTTTCTTCAATTCACTATTAAACTTATCTTCTCAAAACCTGAATCATTCAACGTGTTCTTCAGGCTCTTTTTTAATTCTGTTGCACAATAATTAAGAAAGATGTTGAATTTCTCGTTCTGAAGAAGCCTATGGTGCAATGTTAGAAATCCTGCATGTGCTAATTCCCTCTTTGAAAATGTAAGAAGGAAGTACCTAAAATACCATGGAAAGAAGCATGATGCATATTTTTGATCTGTCATCTGTGGTGTGGGTTCTTGGATTTGTGCATTCCATGCTGAAACTGAAGACAACAAAGTACAATTTCTTCCCCCTCAGCCTGTACTTGTTAAATTTTGAGGTTAATACCGAGAAAATGCTGAGATAAGCCAAGCCTGTGAGGAAAAAAACTGAGATAAATTTGTTTTTGCATGAGAAATCACATGAACGTAACTGAAGGTATCTTGAGTTCAAAGCAGGTGAACTAGCATCCAGCGCAAGTGTTGGTAAGAGGACCTGAAGCGGCTGAATGATGACACAGTGTCAGCTGCCTTGGGCAGGTAGGGCAAGTAGAGGAGCCTTGATTTGCTTGGTGAATGCTTTGAGAGGGACTTGAGTTTGCCTAAGGACACAAGCCTGTTTTCCATAAAGTAAATGTTAAATGAGGATGGTTGGCTTTAGGGTGAAGGCCTGCAACCACTTAGCAACCCCCAGGAGAAGTGGGTATTTTTTTAAGGCTATTTTTTAAGGAAAAACAGTAAGGAATTGTAATGTAGAATCACAACAGGGTGCATGCGTGTGTGGCTGATCTGTAGTAGCTGTGGTGATGTTTCAGTTGGATGTTTTGCTAGATGTGACTTAGCTTTCCTTCTTGGAACTGGTTATGGTGGGCAGCAATGGCTTTGGAAGGGGGGCGGTGCACGAGTGCTAACATCTGATAAAAGTCAGTGTTGGTCAGCCTGTGCAGTAGTGGGAGCAACAAGAACTGACTTTGTGGAAGCTGTTTATAGGCTGCTTGGGATTCAGCAGCTGATAATGAGCTCTGCCTTGTGAGACTTAACTGCTGATGGCAAATAATGCCATCACCCATTTGTTGCAAGGACTGAGACCGTCCGTTCCCTGTGGTGCTGCATGCAGTGGGCTCCCAGTCCCGAGCATCTCACCAACTTTTTGCAACGCACTCCCTAACTTCACAGTTAAGTGTTGGCTGACAAACCATGCAGAGCTGGCTGCTTCCCCTCTGGACAGGCTGTACGGCATAGCCCTGCCTGCTGGAGTGTGTGCATGTGGCACTCTGCCGTGGTGGTGCTGGAACAGCCTGGAGATGCTCCTGATAAGCAGTTTTATACAAGTGTGGTATGCTTGGCTTGAAGGGTGGTACTGCGTATAAAGCTCTTGGTTCCACCCAGCTGGGAAACTGAGCGGTCCTCTGTCTTGCAAGCCTAATTGCTGTGGCAGAGGTCTTCCCCCCCCACCTCTTTTCTAGGCTGGTACTATAATTGCAGCATATACAGTATAGCACTGCATCCAAAATCAACTTTGAGACTAAAATTAGTGAAGAACATTGCAGTTCTTTTAAGCAGTAAGTCTGGGACAGAACACACAGCACCCAAAATCTGTGATGTGAGGTGCCCAGTTGCTGGTTTCTAGTTGGAATAGCGGTCTGTGGCTTTGACCTGTCGCCATGCTGTCTCTTTCCTAGCTGAGCAGGTGTGATGCTGGCTGGGCAAGGAAAGCAGGATGCTGCTCCTCATCCTCAAGTGGGCAGACCAGGTGTCTGCAGGAGGCCCAGGAGGTTTGCAAGCACCAAGTCATGCACAGGCCAGGGAGAGCCACTTGTACTCCTTGGGTAGCAAGAAGAAGACTGGGACTGCCTGGGCAGCTCTGTGACCCCAAACCTGCCCTCCTGCAAGCAGCTGCAGGGAGGAAGCCTCATCTTCACCAGAAGTTAAGGAGGGTCTTAAAAAGCACATGCACACTGCTCTTGCACATGCGGTTACTGACGATTGCAGTGGATTCTGGAATGTGTGGGGGAGAGGAGTGGCAGAGCCCGGTGTGTGCAGTTGAGGCTGAACACACAACCAGTGCCATGTAGGTCTTGGGGCCTGCTCACCAAAGGGGACTCCCTCCTTTCCCCTTGTCGATCCAGGACAGGCTGGCCATGTCCTTGTGGCTGTTAGCTTCATAGTCATGCTGTCTCCTCTTTCCCTCCCCAAAACATAGCGTGTAGGCATCTAGTACATGCTACGAGATTCAGCTCTACCCAGGGTTTTGGAAGGATTTTTGTGCAAAGTTGGCTTCATGCCTGTGGAGGTGGTGCCTATTGTTTGAGGATGGGGCTGGATGTCCATTTTTTTCATCTTTTTTTCTAGCTCAGGAGTGAGATATGCCTGTTGGTTGTGTCTCGTAAGTGATGGTGTGTTTTAGCTACTGGCTGCAACATGAGGAGCTTGGGATCTGTTTTCGCAGATGCAGGTAGATATATTACTATAAGATGCTAGTGATCACCTTTTAATTAGAATCTATACAAAAACAGACTTTTTTTTACCCTTTCAACGAGGCACAAAGCTGTGTGCACACCACACGTATCCTTGACAAATGAATGAGAGTTCACATAACTAATACTTTTATATTCCATCATGGGTCAGGACTAATGTTGCCATAGGAACGATAAGACTGAAAATTTGGTGTGGTGTATGATTATAAGCTTAGATTTGTCTTTTGCTTTGTTTTTATTTTCACAAATACTAATGAAAACTATATTTTTACTTAATGTGGAAAAAAAAATCTTTATGCTGAGGAAAAATTACCATGTAAATCTGTCTTCTCGGTATGCAAATGTATCTGTTTAGGGAGGAAAAATGAAAGATGGTGTATGTACAAGCTGCATGTGGGAGTGAAATATGTTCTCCATCTAGTGCTTAGTGTGATCACGCTATCAATGGATGAATGATTTCCTGCACAAGACTTGGTGCTTCTACTGTATTCATTTATTTAGGATATTTAACCTCTGCTAGCATCATAAGGGAGAAGAAGGCTGAGCAAATATCTCCGCATAGGAAGTTTGCAAGAGGACAGCTGTGAGGTGTAATTTTGATGGGGGAATAAACTCAGGTGACTAATTTACAAAATATTTATTTAAAGATATAAATTTTGCAGAGATCTTCCTCTGAATAGATCTTACCTGAACATAAGGCAGGCTGCTGTACAGTTTCACAGAGCACAGGCAGTGGTTGCAGCAGTCTTTGTCTTATTTTACAGAATATTTTCTGAACTACAGTGAGATTCTTGTCTACCAGCTCTTGCTGGCATATGAAATATAAACGTTTTCAGTTTTCCTATAAATATTTAAAAAAAAATTGGGTAATAGGAGGGGTTACCTCTTAATGAGGAAGCTTATGGAAATTTTCTCCATCTCTGCCATCGTGGAGTCACCTGAAGGCTTTTAGGACCCATGTAAAAGACTGGGCACTGATAATGGCAGAGGTAACCTGTGAGACCTTTATGACTGTGGTCATGGAGATGCCCAGCTCTGTTTGGGAAGGCAGAGGTCTCAGAAAAGCAGTGGCTGTGTTGGTGTGGCTTGGATTTGAGTCTCCAAGGTGGTCAGCCTGTCTGAGGATGTGCTTGATGAAAGGAGCTGAATTTAGCATGGTTTTTGGTAGACTGCAAAAATAGTGGTAGGCAGTGTGGTGGGGATCTCCTGTAGCCTTCACTCAAGCAGGTGCCATTGGGGGTGTGAAGAAACCATCCCTTGCTTTCCTCTGAGGCTCCCTCTCCCACAGGGAGTGGGGATTGCTCTCCTGATGGCAAGTTCTAATGTTTTATTTTATTTTTTTTTTTTTCCCATGATGCTGGCACCAGAGTAAGCTTAGGGACCCTGTGGCTTAAATCCATTGAAATTTTTTTTTTCAGGATTTTTTTTCTATTTTTCTTTCTCTCTCCTGAAGCAGTACTTTGCCTCAGAAACTTGGTCGTTCTGGTGCTGAAGGCCTCCTGAAGAGAGTGTAATCTTGCCTGATCATAGCCTCATTTTATGCCACAGAAAACTTCAGCATGGTTAAATAAAGGTGCTATGACAGCATATTAAGGACCTAGTGAAAACTGTCAAATGTTGGAAAACTGAAGGCCAGGCTCAAAGCACCAAGTGACCTCTCAGCAGCTGTGGGCATTGTCTTCTGCCTGCATTACTGACAATCAGTCATCGCTGCACTCGCTTCTGTGGGCATGAACCAGAGCTGAGAACGAGACACCTGCCTGGGAAGCCTCAGTTCCATGCACGGCTGGGAGAGCAGTGTTTTCTGACTCTTCTGGCTTCTTGTCACTTGATCGACTCGGATTACAAAACAAGTCAGCCTGTAAAATAGGGAGAACTGTGACTCAGAGGATGAATTCATTAGTTTAAGGTTTTCTCTATAAATATCTGGGCTAGTTAAACATGTGATATCATAGTATCTCTAGATGCTAACCTCTAATATTAAAGCTAGTGAAGTGAACTTTAAAGCCTGCTTGCTTTCAAATACTTAAAACCAACTTGTTCAATATTTGAATTATTTTTCCCTGTCATCACATGGTTTTGGTAGCCTGGAGTTGCTCGCTGCTAACACGATTGATTTCCTGAAATGGAAAATGACCTTTTTTGAGTTTGCTTTGAATTTAAGGCACTTGTAGTCATACAGAATCATTCAACAATTTAGAAATTGTTTCTAAGTAGAAAAACTGCAACCTTCTTTCCAGGAAAACTTTCCAGGAAAAGCGTGGTATGTCAGTTGTTGCTTTACGATATCTGTTGTGCAACCTACGTATGTGGCTTGGTTGCAAACAAGAAGCCTAGTCTTCTCCTCTCCTGCCACTTCTGAGGAAGAATGAGACATCTCTTGCACTGCTTTAATGTAAGAGTTTGTGTTAGTGCTGGATTCTGGTCTGAGATGTTTTAAAGCCAGGTAAGCTTGAAGCGTTTTGGGAAAGAAGCAGTGTCTGGACTTGTCAAATGAATGCGTGGAAGGGAAGGAGCTGGGATGCATGTCAATCTGGAGCCTACCACCAACGTGTTGGCAAAAAGGCTGGTGCTCATCTCTCCAGCATCTTGGGGTTTGTTTCCAAAAACAAACGGGGCTTGTGCAACTGTGCTGCCTGATGGTGCCATGCTCCTCTCCAGTAGCTCTTCAGCTTCCTGGCTGATTTCAAAAAGACTAATTCCAGTAACACTCAACTGAGAAAGAGGTTTGAAGACGTTTGCAACCAAAAACATTATTTTCAGGTTACGTGAAAGGGAAAACCTTCAGACTACTTCCCCAGAAAATGCCTTTTGGGTACTTCAACTCCGTGCAGCTCGAACCTGAGAGGCAAATCCATGGTATGACAAGATCCACGAGCTGTGCTGCTCAGTCCCTTACTGTTCTTGTAAGCACAGCATTTTGCATAGCAAAATGCTCTCCAAAGTCCATGCAGTAAACATTGAGAAATGTCAGCTTTGAAATAGCCTCAGCAAATTTCAGTGCAGCTCTACGTGTATTTTGCCACGTGCTGTAGAAGATTCTCCCATCGTGGGAACAATTACCCTTCCCTCCTGTCCCAGAAGGACCTGTCTCATTTGGTGAACACGAGTATTTAATGAGCAACGATCAGTTATTCAATACTTGGCTTTCCTTGTTGTTCAGCGGGCTTGCCTTAGGCCTTATTTATTATGAGCCCTTACTAAATGGTGCTCCAAAGACAAGAACTACTTCTATAAGCTCTTTAGTGCCCTGCTGGAGTATTTCACAGACGGGGGGCTATTCCCTGCGAGGTAAAGGGGCAGGTTATCCTCTTTTTTGCTGCTTAGTCTCAGTACCTCTATCCCACTTCTCATGACCAAGGCTACTTCTCACCTCCGGCAGCGGCAGGAGCCCACAAGGCCGGGACACCCAGGAGATGAGTGTCCTGGCTGCCCTTGAAACCATAGGTGGGTGGCGAGCATCTCCCACTACCTCTGCTGCAGGGGTGAAGCTGTTGCAGAGGGCAGCGGATGGCAAACTGGCTGTAACTACATGCAAATGTGCGAGGAGAGAGACAGGATTAGGTTTCGGCATTTCAAAGGCCTTGCTCCAGAGCATACGGTTGTTATGAGCTTTTTTTAAAAAAAAAAGAAAATGTTGGTGGGTTCTTTAATATGAAATGGAAACCTCCTGCCCTCCCCCGAGTGTTTTTAATTTAAATTAAGCCTTTAAACAAAATCCCTCTGTAAACTTTTGTCCCAGATTAAGCCTGGCATTCATAAACTGCCCCAAATCAATGCGTGTTTTGGTGATATTGGTGTATCGGATAGCTGATAATGTGAGTAATATGCCCTCTGTAGTGAAACTCCATGTCCATCAGACGAAAGCATGAATTTGTGCGGAGAGGAGGAGGCAGAGCTGTGAGCCTGGGGCCTCCTTGCTCTGTTGAAATGGCTGCTCTCAGACCATGCCCCTTCTGCCTTTCTCCTGTCAATGCTGTCATTACAACCTCAATGCTTTAATGGTGCAGGGGCTACTTTTCAGGGGGTGCTGCCCAGAAGTTGGGTACCAGAGCGTTGTGTGGAGCTGAAGCCACACTCCCCAACATCGCTCAGTGCGGTGGGATGGCGTGGGGAGGGAGCATCGTGTTTTGTGGGAGCTCAGCAGGTGTGGAGAGGCTGAGGGGAGGAGAGCACCGGGTTGCTCTTCGGCGTGATGGATCACGGTGTGGGCACGTTGTGTGCCTTTGGGTGAAATCCCTCTTTGATATTCAGTGGAGGGGGCCCTGTTTTGCCTCAAAGGGCAGCAGAACTTGAAACACCATGTAAATGTCTCTGAGCGCCTTTGCATCCATTGAGAGCTTAGCTGATGCTTTCATTTACTGGTTAACTTTTAATCCTGCCCGCAACGAGGCTGGTAAGTTGTGAGGTGTTCCAGTGGTCTGCCAAGTGATGTTTCAAGTGCCATGGATTGGCTTTGAGCGCTTTCTTTCCTGCTGAGAATGAAGCAGAAGCTGTCTTTCCTTTCTTTTGTGTCATAGCTGTGTCAGTTATCGAAGGGGGAAGAAAAAAATCCAGCCAAATAGCTGTGCTGGCAGAAACCCTAATGAAGGTGCTGTGATAGCAGCGAAAAGGTTTTCCCTCTGGTGCAGCTTTAATTCTATTTGGGAAACTGATTTAAATTAAATCAGGCAAAAGAATGCTTTTGAGTGTATAAGCTCTGTCTCCTGTGAGGTTTTGCTGATAGGGTTGTACCAGCAAAATGTTTAAAGTGCACAGAAGCCCAGAGCAAGCAAGAACTAACTTGTAGTTCTTAATATGATGACTTTTTTTTTTTTAAAAAGAAAAAAAAAAAGCTGTGTAATCTAAATCTTGACTAAAGAGTCTTGAATGTAACCATTCATCTAGGAAGTAGCTTTTTAGCTTTGTCATGTGATTTAGAAAGTGCAGAAGACTACACCTAGGTGACTTCTCGTTTTATAAGGTCCCACATGTGACTGTTTTCTTTTTTTCCCTTTCTCTCTCCTCCCCTTTGCAAACAAACAGAGCAATAGAAAAACTGAACGGGTTTCAGCTTGAAAACTACTCCTTGAAAGTCGCATATATCCCTGATGAAATGGCAGCCCAGCAACCTCCGCAGCAGCATCCCCAGGGCAGACGCGGATTTGGGCAGCGGGGCCCCCCGCGGCAGGGGTCCCCTGGTGCCACCACGCGGCAGAAGCCCCAGTCGGACGTTCCTCTGCGGATGCTGGTCCCCACGCAGTTCGTAGGAGCCATCATCGGGAAGGAAGGAGCAACCATCAGAAACATCACAAAACAGACGCAGTCCAAGTAGGTTACCCTGTTTAAAAAAAAAAGTCATTCTAAGCTTTAATGTCGTGTCCTTTTCTGCTGTGTAAAGGGAAATGTGAAATTTGTTTCTCTTCTGTGGGGTAAGAATGTGTTTTGTGTGCGTTGCGCTCTGGTTTGTGTCTGTCTTGATACTTCTGAAGAAAGCCTTACGGATAAAACAGCACTGCTTTTTCTAGTTGGAGTAAATTGTGCAAACTTAATTGTGCTAGGAGACACTGGCAGTAATGTTTTTTTTACTTTTTTTAAAAAATGTGGAATATTTGAGCCATAACCCTCTACAAATTTGTGCTAATAAAATGGTCTTGATTACAGGGAGAAATGTCTTCCACTCCTCCCATAATGCTGTTATGTCCTTTGGAAGGCTTCTGTTTCCTCCGAAGTGTCATCTTTGGGGACCAAATTTTGGTGTTCCACCTTGCTTTCCAGCTTGGATGAGCAGTATTGCGTTCTGTGATGGGATGGCAAGGAGTCACTCTAGAAATGTGTAAAATTTCACAACAAATGAAAATCACTGCAACCAGGAAATCTTTTGCAAGACTTAAGAACTGTATTCTGCCCTTGATATGTGTTCAAATACTAGCTCGCTTGCCTGGCTTTGAATGAAAATAGGCAGTGTTAGTGGGATGATACTTGATGCCAGAGTTACCTAATAAATGTACTACTAAGGCTCTGGGCACAAAAGGTGAACGTGAAAGCTGTAATATCTCGGTCTGTGGAACATGCAGTCACTGTGGTGACATGCCTAGTCTGTAAGTGCTTATTCTAGCTGCAGTTTAATTTGGGGGCATTCTTAGGATTTAAATATGTTTTCAATAAAAGAGGGGGAGGCCATAAAAAAAAGAGCCTTCATCTCTCCCTCTCATTGCACCTTACCAGAAATACACAGGAGTGAATAAATTCATTGCTGTTAAACTGCAGACCCCACCAAAATACAGATTAAGGAAATGCACGGAAGGCAAAAAGTGAGCTACTAAGTGACCTAAGAAGCTTAGAGCACTAGGGTCCAGAGACACTGAAGGAGATTGTTTTCAGCGTGCTAAATCCCTACCCACAAGGAAGAAATATGTGCAGATGCAGGGGGAGGCAGGGATTGCATTCAAGGAACTCTTCTAGGATTCCCCTAAGAGTACAGGGTGGAAAACACTGCCTTTAGGAGTAAAACAAAACAAACAGACCCCCCTGCCCACTGAACTCCGGATTATCTTGATGCTGCTTCAAACCTCGCATTAGCATGTTGTATCCCAGGAGACTCTTTGCTGTGTTTAACAACACGGATTTAAGAGATTTGTGCTGTCCTAACAAGACTTGGTTGTAGTTTGCCTACGGGCAACCAATTTTCAGGTGATATCTAAAACTTCCAGTGTTTTTTATAGCACATGAATTAGAAGGTTGGCATAAGGAAAGCTCTTTCCTTATCTCTTAAAAGGGGGGCTGGCTAGAGCAGAAACAATAGCAGATGGCTGACTTGAAGGATATGTGACTTCAAGAAAGATGTTTTTCTTGTTTGGGGGATTAAGAAAAGAAAGGTTGTCTACTTCCAGTTGCAGCAAGGATTGCCATGGGCTCCTCAAAACGCTGCATCATGAAACAAAATGAATTTTCAGTATCAGAACTGGAAAAATGTAGAAGTTTATTGAAGAGCATCATGGTTGTTTCTTAAATTTGGAAACAGCTATGATCTGGGGGGAAAGGGAGGGGAGGAAGCCAAAAAAGAAGAGGTAGAAATAGGACGTGACCTGTAGTTATTGGCAAAGTGCGAACAGCATCCAAGGCATTGTCTTGCTGCAGGTTGTGATGAATTTTTAGTCCTACAGCTATGTAAACTGCTGTGGATTGAGGCTTTTAGTTTTAGGGTGACAGAGAGTGGAGTTGGAGGAGAGGTAATCGCAGGACAAATTTTAGGCTTAGAACACATAGCAAGTAATCTTTATGATGAATGCAAGCACTACGTTGCCACTTTGCTAGCAGAGAAGTGTTAAGAAACCCTACTGTTGAGGTCATGAAAAAACAAGGTGGGACAAAGTTTTGCTGTACTCTAGTTGCACAGTCACTATTAGTGGAGCGATGGGACTGGTGATGAACCTCCAGAGCTTTGGGATATCTTGATGAAATGTTCTCTTCTGTGGTTTGTCACAGATTGTCTATCTAACATATCCTCTGATTGTCTTGCGGTCTGAGGAATGAAAATCCCAGTGTCCATGTAGATGAGGTTTAACTGGTGAAGTCAGGGTAGGGGAGCCTCTTTATAAAACACAGAGAAAATAGTATTTATGGGATGTTCAACTAATTGTATCCTTTTTGAAATGAAGCCACTTAAATATGTAGTCATTGTTAGCTCAAAATTAATTAGTTCAATGAGAGCTGGAAATATGCAAGCTTACCATACAATATGTGGTTACAGTTAGTGTTTTCCTTTCTTTCAAGAATTGATATTCATCGTAAAGAGAATGCAGGTGCTGCTGAGAAACCAATTACCATCCACTCAACTCCTGAAGGCTGCTCAACGGCTTGTAAAATTATTATGGAGATCATGCAAAAGGAAGCTCAAGATACTAAATTGTGAGTAAAAGACATTTCATTTTGAAGGCACTAAAAACTGAATTCTTGTTGACTCCATGTAGAGAAGAGTCTTTGAAATCTATGAAGTAGCAAATCCTCTGTTGCTGTTATCCATACTTAACAAGAAATCATCTACACTTAACTAGAAAAGTAATCTTTTACCTTTCAGGGTCAGTCTGCTTGTTTAATTAGCCCCAATACCTTCCACATCTCTAGCTATTCAGTGGCTGTGATTTTGAGGAGAACTAGAGCAAATACTGAAGTTTCTTGGGGAACTAGTAACTTTTAATCAGAGCAAGCATAATGAGTTATCTCCCTAAAAGTTTTAAGATGTATTGTTTCCTTCCCAAGAGCTCTTGCTGCTTCAGTATGACTTTTATTTAGCAGTTATTTTGCAATGAAACTTTAGATGATATTGCTGAAATAGCATCACACGTGGACTCTTCTGCATCTAGTGTAAATGTGCAAGTGAACGGGATTGGTATGCTTTTCTATGAAAATGCATTTTATGCATAAAAGCTTGCAGTCTTTTCTCCAAAAGTCTCACTGGGTGTAACTTCTATTACAGTACAGAAGAAATTCCCCTGAAGATATTGGCACATAACAACTTTGTTGGCCGACTTATTGGCAAAGAAGGAAGAAACCTGAAGAAAATTGAGCAGGACACAGATACTAAAATCACGATATCTCCGTAAGTTTTCAGTGGTCTAATCTTTTGATGAGGTGTCTCACTGCTGTGATACATTCATGTACAGAGTTCTTACAAAAATGCTCTGTTTTGAAAATTGAGATGACAACCTTCCGGAGCCCCTTCCATGATGTGGATTAAACAGTTGCTTAAGACGAGATACACTGAATGTAAACAGTGATTCCTCATTATAAATTCAGTCAAGAGGAAGGCTAAAAATAACATGGGCTCTTTAGACTGTATTTTAAGTGATTTTTAACATACCATGCTATATGCAAAGAAGAGTGTTTTGTAAACCATAAGCATTGAGTAGTTCTGGGCTGTTTGTGAAATTACTGATGTTTTATCTACTGGTATAGATCAGAATTTTTAGACAAAAGGGAAAGCAAATGAATACTTAAGAGTATTTGCGCTAGTAATTCTGTCCCTCTTTGTGGCTACTAGCAGCTGAATGTTGTATGTTGTGTAGGATGCATCAAAATAATAGATTATGGTCTGCGAGTTTGTGAAGGTAACAGATCTGTTTAAATTTAGCTGAGATAAAACAGGAATTTTCACCTTACCGGGAAAATGTTTGTGTCTGCAAGTCAGTGGGGGGAAATCACTGATTAGATCAACATCTCTGTAGAAGTTTGGCTGCTGATAGTAGTTTTACCCTGAAGTAATATCTTCAGAGAACCTCCTATGCTGAATAATGAATGATCTGGCATGAACTTCCAGGCATTTGAGTATCCTGGACTTGAGCTTTAGCCAGAAAAGAGAGAATAAGGTTTATAGGCTGTAACAAAAAAGATGTGTGAAGAAATGTTGGGGCAGGGGGGCAGGGAGGGAGTTTGCTGCAGGAAATAGCTCAAATGAAAGCAAAGGAGTTAGGAGTGAATGAGATGCATCAAAAAGAGGTAATTCAAAATCAGGTGACAGAACTTGAGGTCTTCCTTGAAGGTATGTTAAACTTTTACAGAATTAATCTATGAAAAAGAGAGCAATCAACTGGAGAAAAAGCACCAAAATGGCAAGTGTTTCTCAAGAACAGGCTTTGTAAGGCCAGCATGCTCACTTAAAATATTTATGCCAACACTTTTGAAAACAGTATGCAGGCTGTTAGTGCTGTTTCCTTAAAGGAAAAATATATATACAGGGTAAACGAGACAATGGTTTTCAGTCCATGAAACAAACTTCTCTTTATAATGATGATGCAAATAATATAGTCCATAATTTGTGAAATTAATAATCTTCCTTAATGCTTTACATGCATTAATATCTTGGACTTTATCTTAATCATTTTGCTAAGCCTACAATATCTCCATGAAGCTGCCTGGGTTTATCAGTACCTAAAAGAGAGCATGTATGCCCATTGGTTCTGTTTCATTTAATTAGTCTTTCTCCTGATCTCTCTTCATTTAGGCTTTGGGTAAGCTTGTCAATAAAGTTAAAGTAAGGCAGCTGGTTTGGGAAAGTTTCCTCTCTTACTTGGGGTGTTGCCCACCACTTTTCCTCCCTGAGGCAGTAACTTGGTGCTCACACTGGAAACTGAAGGATTGCTTCGTGGCTGCATCTTTTGCTTGCTGCTGCTGGATGGAGATGCATAGGTTGCCACACTGTCTGATGTGAAAGAGAGAAAGCCTGGCATGCTACTGTCTCTGCTCTATCATCAGCTTCCTTACTTCTCCTGCATTCTGCTCCAACTCTTTAAATTGCTCACTGTTTCGCAGTACACGGGCTGGGATTTCCCAGCCATCTTCTGTTTTATCAGAACGGGCCAGCTTAAGTTGCTTACCAAAGCACTGGAGCTTAATGCTGTAACCATTCAGTTTCTGTGGGCAGTTACTGGTGTTTCACAGCAAATGGCAACTTGCACACAGCTTTTTGTTCTCCCTTTGTGAGGATTTGGAGGCTCTCCTGCAGTTCTGCTGGGAGATGGGCTTTTTCCCCTTCTTCCTTCAGGAAACCACTGTTGTTCTTAAGGAACAAAAGTTTCTTAGTCTGTTTCTAGGATGTCTAAAGTACCTGAAGCCCTCTGGCAGGGCTGCTCTTCAGCTCATGTTCTACCATCGTCTGCTGTTTTCCATTTCATGTTGCACCTCAGTGCATCACATGCATGTGAAGCCCAACCTTGTTGTGGCGATTTCTGTTCGGTTTGCTGGGAGGGTAGAGTTTCTCCAGATTCTCTGAGAAGTGTCTGAGCCATGTTGTGAGCTGATATTATGCTGTCTGGAGGGCAAACTCAACATGTTTGGATGTCCTCACACGCAGCTGATAAACCTTGATGACCTTCTGCTGTTTGCTAATTAATTGTGCTTCTGTTTCCTCTGTAGGTTGCAGGACTTGACACTCTATAATCCGGAAAGGACCATTACAGTTAAAGGCAGTATCGAAACTTGTGCCAAGGCCGAGGAAGAAATTATGAAGAAAATCAGGGAGTCCTATGAAAATGACATTGCTGCTATGAACGTGAGTTGTCTTGTGTCATGGGCCCTTTTGGAGCTAGAACCACAGATGGTTTAGGTGTGATGGACCTCTGGAGGTCATCTGTCCCAACATGGTTTTTACTCAGTCCAGGGCCTGTTTCAAGGCTAAGTGAGGTGGTGTAGCGCCTTATTACCTTTCGGTAATTACCTTATTACCTCCATGGGTAGAGTCCACAGTCTCTCTAGGGAAAATTTCTAATATCCAATCAGAATTTCTCCCTTGCAGCCACTCTGTTGTGTCTTGCATTTGCTCATTGGGCTTGTGTGTGTTTTCTTTAAATTATTATTAATGAAGGCTTTCTCTGCCGGTTTGTTTTGAGCAGGGAAACTGAGAAATTCATTTAGGTTGAGGAAATGGATGATGATTTCACGTTTTCTTGTTGCAGAAGCCTTAAAAGGAATGTGTTTGCTGATGTGGTTTGTGCTATACTGTATGTTTCTTAAAGTCATGATTCCTAGTCTCTTGATTTTAAAAGGATAACATACAGGAGATGGATCTCTGCTGCTTTTAATTGTTTAACTTAAGAAGGCTATATTAAGATTTTTCTTGATTATATATATGAGAAAATCAATCATCTTTGAATAACTGTCTGTATTAAAAAACAAAAAAAAACAAGTAAACCACACCATGTTAGTTTGCCAAAGCATTACTAATGCATATTGGGAAACAACTGCAATTGTTGGTAAGCCATGAAAAGCTTCTTGTGTGCTAGTGTAACCAAATCTTATGGGCTAGGATCAGGCTGAAAATATTTTTCAACTTTACAGTAGTGTCATTTTCTAGAAATGACTCTTCCTTATGGCTTCACTACTGGGTGGAGAGAATATTCTCCCCACTCTTCTTTTTTCCCATGCTGTGCGAAGTCAGGACTCAAACTACACACGAGTACAAAAAGTTTTTATTGTGCTGCATTTTTGCTTCATTTAGTGAGTTCTGCTCTGCTACTGGGCAAAGGTGTGGTAAGCAGAAAACTACTTCAATTACTGGATGTATTTCAAGTTTAATTAGTTGTGGTTAGTAGGGTAGTTGGTGAAGTGTTGAGGTGTTTTGTTGATGTTTCATGCCTGGGTTATCTTGACATCATGAGATGGTGTCAGTCTCTAGCTGGTCTTTCTAAATCATAGCAGTATTACTGGGCAATAATTTGGCAGAGTCAAAAATGGTACTAAAAAAATTCAAAGCTGATGCTTTCCCAGCAAGCACTGGTGGGATCTTCATCTTATGCAAGCATGGAGGGAAGATTTCCTGTGTGCGGGGAGGAAAGATGAGGTTATAGTGTAGGATATATGATAAAATGGGGCTAGTGCGTAAGATTTCTGACTATAGAGGGCTGTGTGCTTTTTAGAATAAAGCCAAAGTGATTTTCTCTGGTAATTTTTGTTCACTCTGAAAGTAAATGATACTATTGCCTGAATTTCTTGCTACGAAGCTTGTTATATATTTCATTCGATTAAGTTGTAGCAAGTGACTCTCAGCTGCCTCTCCTAGTACAGTTGTGTTTTTTAACATTATTGCTCTGTGCATATGTCTGGGAAGTAAGTTTGAAGCTGAGTCCTTGGGGTAATGGAGATGGAAAACACTTTAAAGAACATACTGACATCTTCTAAAAAGGTCTATGTCAAGTAGCATTTTTATTAAACTTAAAACTTAACTAAGTCAAAAAGTCTGTCAGCTAGCATTTTGATTAAACCTAACGGGAACTGTAAATCTAAAATAAACTCTTCTGCCATTGCAGCTTCAAGCACATTTAATTCCTGGATTAAATCTGAATGCCTTGGGTCTGTTCCCACCTTCTTCTTCAGGAATACCACCTCCCGCAGTGAGCGTTGCCTCCGCTGCTGCTGCTGCTTCGTATCCACCATTTGGGGTAAGGCAAGTCTCTGATTTCGGGTGGGTAGTGATGTTGGTCTGTACAATGCTGTTGTCAAATTACCTTGAAGATCTGGGAACAGTGTATTAGTAGCTACATTCTGTCACTTTCCTAAGTATTTGACTCTCTGCTTGCTTTATACACTGAAAATATTCCGTGTAGCTGATGTTGACAACAGGCATTCATTGGTCATTTAGTGAAATGCTCAGTGAAACCAGAAAACAGTATTTCTGGGAGAAGTATTAGATTCTGTTTTCTAGAGAACTCAAATTATTACACAAAGAAATCAGGTACGAAATGGAATTTTAAGGTTGCTGGAAGTTCGCAAGTAACAAAATGCTAATCTGCAATTGTATTTCTGCTCACCTGGAAGGTAAAAAATGAGTCATGAAGCAGGGATCTGTATGTAGCAAAGATGTTTGATTGTAGTAGGTTTATAAAGGTACAAGCCCTGTTGAAATGAAGTATTCCTAACTATATAGGATTTAATTTACATGGATTAATCTCCAGAAACCTGTGATTTACTTGCCATGTTGTTCTCTAAGAAATAAGTGAAAAGGCCCAGTAGAATCGTATTCAAATCTAGTGCTTCACAGTAGTCATAAATGAGATGTTTTTGCTATGGAGCAGAAGAGAATTTGTTGTATCAAAGTGCCAGAGCCTTTCTGGAAAGAGAAGGTGCTCTGCTTGCAGGTCAAGAAAAGACAACGGACATGGAAGAGGAGGTTTCTTTTTTCAGGTGGTGGTGGTTGTTAGAAACTCGGTGTAAGATGAATTTTCAAACTGAATGCTTAACGAGTGGATGACGAAGCTTTACAAACCCTGATGTGGCTGACTCTGCCCTCCTCTTTGCTCAACAGTAACATCTAGAGAGCTAGGTCTGGGGCTTCATGAACTAGAACCAGTGAAAATGCAGCACAGCACACTGAACTTCATCAAACGACTCAAGTGGGCCTACATAAATTGCACTAAAGGGAAGTTGTTGCCTAAATATTTTTCCCAGAGGAAGAAGCCAAGAAAATGTCACTGAAAGGAACAGGGAAAATTCCACACTTGCAGCATTGTTTGTGGGAATGAACAGCTTGGGCGATATGAATGTATTATAAACTATAGTCAGTATAATAGTGGCTTTATCAGGAAAAGGTTCCAATGAGAACCACAACAGAAATGTGTTTATACCCAGTTAGCTTATTGCTAATAGCAGCGCCTCTGTGTATGACAAACATTTTTTCCCTCCCCACAGTTCCTTTCCAGTTTAATTAGTGGTAGACTAAACTAACTAAAGACCCCAGGTTTTGGCTTCATTGTATTGTGTAAAATGCCATCTGTTGTTGTAATGGCATGCCTCAATTTATTCTATTTTAGAGAAACTAGAGATGATTTGTTAACAGTATATAACTTTCTTTGCTTTGGTGGTCATGAAGACAGTAGTTTTTTCTTGTTTCTTCAAATTTGCAAATTGCTTTACTCTTCTTGAGAGTTTCACAGTGTAAGCCTATGGCTTTGTTCCTCACTTGTTTTGTTTTCATTTTTTCCCCACTTTTTCTCTTGTCATGATTCTTTCTTGCTTTTGCTTTGAATACACACCCAGTGTTGAATTTGGCAATTTCGGTCTTATACATGTCTGTCCCTCTGTTAGTAGGCCACTCTCCCCCACAGATGCACCTTTTTTGGCCTACTGGGATCTCTGGAAGTTTCTGGGTTTTTGGAAATAGGATAGTGGCGGATAGTGGTACCATCTGGAAAAAGGTCACCAAGAAACAAGTGTTACTTTGTAGAAAATGTAGAGACTTTGGAGCTGGATGGACCTTGCTGTCTGAATCTCTCTGGCTCCTGTTCCAGGTAGTCAGTATGTGTGAGAAGCTAATGAGGGACAAGCTCATAAACACGAAGAATGAGTTCTTATGGCTTTTGTGGATCTTGGGTCTGGTACCAGGAAAGACCCTGAACCTGAAGCAAAGAGCTGCTGGAACACAAATGCATGAACAGTTGAAACTCCCACAACTTTATTTACTTGTGTATTACCTTATAGTAGGTCGTTTTGTGAGCTTTGGCAAGCCAGCCCCTCTCATGTGCTTTAGGAGTACCTCTCCATCTCTGGGGTGAGGAAAACAAGGAAAACGATGAGTTTTGTCTTTTTTCTTTTTAATGGATGTTTTTGGAAAACAGAAACTTCATTTTCTATTTTGTGTTCTACAAAAGCTCTTACCTCTTCTGTATGAGGTTAGTTTCTGTTAACTTCTCATTTTTTCTCCTCTAACTTTTTTTCCTTCAGTAATACATTTTATTTTTGAAATACAACTTTTAATACTGTTCAAATACAGTATTGGGGGCATGTAGAAGAAAAAGAACAAGTGGAAAGGGCTGCCTATATTTAGAAGAGAAGTGAAAAAAACTTGAAAGGCTAAAGGTAGCCACAGAGGGGGATCTAGGAGAGCAAATAATAAATTAAAAAAAAAAAAAGTTTAAAAAAGACTTCAGGGAAAGAAGGTCTTAGAAATGTTAATGAAGACATCAGAGGGAGGCTTCATGGCTGTTTGCCTATAAGCTATTTGTTAGCAAGTTCCTTGTTTTAGCAAAGGTGTTTGGGCAACCCAAGACCCCTTGGCTTGCTTTAAGTAATGCCCTCGTATGCGTAGTGCTGGTAAGCTGGCATTGAGGATATCCCTTTCAGGCACTTGAAAATAATTTCTGAAAATACTGCTGGCACCAGGGTGTAGTAAATATATCCCACTGCTGTTTTGCTTATTTTTATCAGTGTAAATTTGCTCAGGAGGTTCCCTCATAACCTAGAGCCTCCTGAGAGCTGTGAAGCTTTTTTCTTAATACGTTCAAATGTATGTAAGGTATTTTCTTCACCTTATCATGGAGATAGAGTTGCAAGTGTCCCTCCCGTAGGTCAGAAGAGGTAGGTGGGTAGGCTTGGGGCATTTACAGAAATGTTTCCATATGCAGTTCATCCTGCAGATGTAGTATATTTCTAGGCACAAGGTGTTGCTGTGAATTTGTGTAGGACTTGACTCCCAAAGAAACTGAGGTGTTGTCTTAATTATCAAAACAAGCATCTGTCATATTCCTGTTGTTGCTTTTTTACACGGGTGGAAAGAGAAAAATCCGCACCATAAACAGGTTTGGGTTTTGTTCCTCTGCCAGAGCTTAGAGTGACAAGTCTGAACTCCTAGCTACACAGCCATAGCCAAGTATTCCTAAATTCAAGTTTTCAAGAGCTTGGAACTGAGTAGTTTGGGATGTCTCATTGTGCTGTTGAGAGCTGTGTGGTGCTTCCTCCTCTCCATCTCTCCACGTGGAACTTCAATACATATTAAATAAGAGTGCGAACACTCTTCTCCACCTGCTTCAGCATCAGCCCAGCATCACAGCCACAGGAGATGTTCATGTTACCTGTGGTGGATTTAGCTCTTTGGCCTGAGCAATGTTCATGAGAGCAATTTTCACCTGACCCAAGAGCCTCATTCTCTAGGGTCAGTTTCCACAGTGATTCATGCTGGTGGAAAGCATCGAAGTCTTATTACAGCCTTATCTAATTTAGGTTACCAGACGTAGCTTCTGTCTCAGAAGCTGCTTGTTGCTTTACCCTCTGTCCTGGCAGTAGAGTGCATGCAGGAAGGCACAGGCTGTCCTTAGGATCTGGCTGGCTGGCTGTAAGCACACGTGTGCAGGCACGTGGCTAATGGGTCTGAGCACCAGGTCTAGTGCCAGATAACCATTAGGTTTGTTTATTTGCTTATCACTAGCAACAGTTCTTTATATTGCAAAGTCCAGGCTCTGTTTGCCTGTTCAAAGCACTCATTTTGTGTAGTCATTTGAAGGGGATGCAACGACATTGCATTTCTATTATTTTGAGTTTTTTGTCTCTTCTTGCAAAAACCCAAGATGTGTGCTTTCTCTGTCCTCCTATAAGACAGGCAAGGAATTGTTGGAACATCTTAAGATTGGAGGAAAATGTAGGAGTTGAGCAATGTATTGGTTGAGAATATTGAGTTAAAAATTCTTGATGCTGGTAAATTCATGTGATTTTACTCTCATGATCCTGATATGATATCACTAATGGCTTTCTTGATGACTGTGTACTCTTGTGTGACTGAACTAAGGACTGGTGGCCTTTCCGTTCCTGTTTGTAGTTGATGTATTGTCCAGCTGCGTGTGGGTCTGAAGAGCCACCACTTGTGTTTACCCTTAAATCTCTCTCCTTAGCTCTGCACATAAATGCTTGTGTGCTACAGTTCGGACACAACTACCAACAGTTCTGTTAGTCTGCCTCCTGTCACTTGTAGACATATCATGAGCTGAGCACACAGAACTGGGTTGTGTATGAGAAGGAAAATAAGGTTCTGTAAAAGTGAGTACGCCCATGCTTACATTTTCCAGGAGTTGCGTTACCAAGAAAAATGTTTGAGAAGTATCCCAGACAAACTGCTTCAGATAGTGTTGTACTGCTCATAGCTGTTGTGATGAACTTTCTGTTTCTGTCTTCTGAACTTTGGGGAGGATATGAATGTGCTTGTCTCACAAGAATAAAGGGTTGTTCTTGTGTGAAGCTGAGGAGCTTAAAACATCAACCAAACAAGAAATCCTTGTCTTGAAGTCCAATGATGTACAGTCATTCAATCAAATATACTTGGCCAATCTACTGGGGTTAAGTGGGTTGCACCCTTTCTCTTATAATTGAATTTTTGTGCTTAATTGTACATCTGATTGCATTTTTTTTTTGGTAGCCTTTGGGTCTGAAAGTTGGCATCCCAAGGGATGGGGGAGGGAATTGGGAATTCATCCTGCCCTTGAATGTCCTGAAACACTGAGGTAGAAGTAATGCTCCTGTTAAAGGATCTCTGACACCTGGTAGATGTACTGAAACACATCAAAAGGTGAGAAGGAGACAGCTTTCCTCCTTGAGAGGAGGTCATGCCAGCTGGTCTCCTGCATCCACAAGTTCCTGTAGGAATCAGCTGAGTGTCTGCTCTGTGAGAATTAGCTGAGGTGAGGAGCTGCTCCTCTGCTCACAGCGCAGCCGCCTTCTGTACTGGCAGTTTTGCACACCGACAGTAGCTGTCAAAATGCATTTTTCTAACCTTTTCTTTAGCCTCACAGTTAATTTTTAGGTTGTGGGATATGCATAGAGACTTCTGGGGGTGGGGGAGAAGAAAAAAGCAGTTTTCTACAGTAAACAGAAATCAAACCACCTTTCTCCAATGATGAAGAATCATCCTTGTGCAGCTGGGCTTAAGAGGTTGCTTTCCTTTTTCGCCATCTTTTAAGGCTTTTTGTTGCAGGTGAGGAACATGCCAATGGGAAACTTTCTTAGAAGATGTTGTGTTCAAGACAGATTCCTTCTTTATTCTCCAGTAATGTTCAGAAATAATAAAGAAGAGTTCTTCTATATCGCATAGATGTGAGAAGAAATAACTGTATTGTGCTTTTGGCAGGAAAGAGCAGTAATTTAAAATGAAAAATTGCTTCATTGAAGGGCCTTCATTTGATGCCCTGAGCATAGATGAGAGAGACAAGGAAGAGGAAAAACTGTCCTATGTTTCCAGGTACTTTGACTCTTTCTTGGTGCAGTTGGGCTCCTTTGGATGTCTGAGTTTGATAGGATTAGCTTGTGCAACTGTTGTCTGAACTACCCAGGGGTAGTAATGTATGTACATCTATAATTTGTGTAGTCTAAGTGGCTTTGCCCTAATTTGGTTAGCTTGTTAAGCAGTAGATGATTTTGTAAGGAGCTGTCCTACAGCCAAAAGAGGATGTGGTTTTGAGGGGGGATGAAGGAGGATTTGGCAGTGTTTTCACAAAATGGTTTTATATCAGTGAAATGAAAACCATACTTGTGCAGCACACACAATCTTGAGGAGGGTACTATAGGTCAACAGCACTGTCTCAAAAATAAAAAAAAGCTACTAGCCCATCAGACTTCTTTTTGAGATTGTAACCTTGGTGCCCTGAATATGGCACCTGCTTAGTTTTCTAAATTTATGAACGAAACTTCTTTGACACCTAAAAAATGTGCTCCAGGTTGCATAATGGTGTGGGATTGTTCAATTGGTAGAGAAAATGGTTGGTCCTCCCACAGCTCCTCCTGTCCTGCCATGCTGTGTTGGCAGGGGCCCATGTCGGGAGTAATCAGAAACTATTCTGCCTCTGGAGATGGAGTGGTCCCCAGTGAGGGGGATGGTGGGGAGCAAAAATGCAGCTGGCACCGTATGATGCACAAAAATCTGTCAGGTTGATGGCAGGCATCTTTTCCAAGGTGTTGAAGTCTTCAGCTATTCTTAATAGCTCTTCATACGGTTCTGAGGCTGTCATAATGCAAAGAGTGTCTCTGTCTAAGCAGGAATGCACTGTTTTTAAAATAAAAATGGTACCTTCCTCCCTGCAGTTTTGGATACTTGTATTTTTCTTTGTAGCTCCCTGGGACTAGAGATGAGAGCTTGTGCTGGTGCCCTGCTCCCATATTCTTGTGGTGGGGAGATTTCGGTGATGCTCGTGAACATCTCAGTCTCCTGAACTCTAACTGAAACTCTAATTAACAGGCTCAGCATCTTCTGAATATTAAGCTAAATTAGAAGTTTAATTCCTTAAGGTACCAAATAATACTTTGTTAGTACAGTGTGCTGAGCTCCTTCAGGCCAAAACCAAAAATAGGTCAAGTCCTCATTCTGGTGTAGCTGGCTCCATCTCTTGTTTGTTAAACGTGATGGAAAAACAAGTGACCTCCCTGTGTTTTCACAACCTGTTTTCCCTGCAGCTTCTGAGAGCACTGCCTTCATAAAGCAGAAATGAAGGATACCTCTGAGGTCTTTCAAAGCCATTGATTTCATGCGTACCTTTGAGGAGTCTGTGGTGTCCAGTGGCTGATGCGTCACAGCCATGAGTTTTGCAGTGCAAGTGCTTTTATACGTAAGCATCACTTTTGTTTTAGTGGCTGTGTGGTGTTAGAGCACTGAATACCTAGGTTTTCTGCTTGTGGATGACCAGCAAAGTTCCCTCTTATGTAGTTGCAGAATCTGTTCCTTGTGCTGCTTTTTGGTCTTAGCTATCTGTTCAGAACAAAAGGGAGCAGATTGCTTTTTTTGGCATAGTGGCCAATCAGATTTTGCAAAAACAGGGTTCATGCCATGTTCAGAAATATGTCAGACCTGTTCCTGCTTGTGAAATGCCTTATAACCAGCCTGCCAGAAAATGTTCCCTCTCTGCCTCTGTGATTGCTATCCTCCCTGTTCCTGGCTAGGTTTCCATATTGGAACCACTTCTGATGAGTGTAGTTGTGGTAGCGACTTCTAGTAGTATGAGGAGATCCCCTTGGCTTGCCAGGTAGAAGATCATGGTGATGAAAAGCACTCAAGTTCAGAGCCAAGAAGTGGAGTGAGTACTACTAAGAGGCTACTCTTAAAATCTTGCTTATTTTAGGGTACGGCTAGTGGGCAATGATCAGCTTGGTCTGCGAAGAAGCAGTAATGGCCCTGGGGGCAAGAGGGAGTCGATTATACCCAGTACAATGTGCTGTATTGATCTGGGTGGTGGAACGAGGTGGTGTCATGAGCTCCTGGCCACACTAGGAGAAAGTTGCAAGTGTGGCAGTGAAGCTGCTGGGGGAGCTCCTTGTTGTAGCTGGAAACCTCTCACACCCCTCCTTGCACTAACTTGGAGCTCATGGGAAGATGCAGCCATGGGTGAGTGGTGGCAGTACTCTGTGTGGATGGGGGAGGTGGGTGATACTTCAGTGTGTCCAAAGCTACGCCAAAAACGTGCATCACTTCTAAATTGTGTTTTGCTAGCTCTTTGCAGACTGAATTCAGCAGTGAGAACTCTCCATTACCTTCTGGGTGGAGGCAAGATGGCAGAAAGCTTGTGCTGCAGGTCTAAAAGCTTAATCTCTTCTAAATAAATGCAGAAAGCTTGGGGAGTAGGGAAGCTTAGGCTTCGGTTTATATTAAACTGGCAGCACCACTTCAACTGATGAACGAAATGGTGACCCAAAAGGTATTTTCAAGGGTGTTATAAAGCTTTGGGTCAGATTAGGCATATCTACCAGTACTTCATGCTTTTCTTAACGAGTCTTTTGTTTCTAACGAAGGCTTAGTTTTAGTGCTAGTATCAAAATGAATACAGTAGGATTTCTTCCACCAGTGTCAAAAGCTAATTTTATGTTAATGCATTGATTCTTACTGGAATGTCTTCAGGGATACTTGGCTTAATGTTGGTTTTCCCCTTTCTGCAAACTTTTATTACTAACTAAATAAGAATGCTTAGTGCAGCTGTAGGCCAGAATAATTCTTCACAGGGCATTGCAAAAACATGGTTTAAGTTTTGGCTTTGTATCTGGTAGGGGATCTGAAGAAAATGGTACATGGCTTCCTGACAAAGCTTAGGGCATTTGAAGACCAAGTGAGTTGCTGGAATCTCGGTCCTGCCTGATCGTGGCAGTTGGGAAAGGGAGATGGGAAATGAGAGCTTCTTAAAGCAGTTATATTCTAGTGTCTCTTCTTTACCGAGTGGATTTGTTTAGCTTTTAACAACAACAACAAAGATCAGCAAAAGCAATAACCCACTCTGCTAGATGGTAGACAAACATTGGCTGAAACTGTTTCATGCGGTCTTAAAATAGTTCTTATTTCCCTCACAGCTAAAAACTGATGCTGGCTAGAAATGGATAACATGACTTTGTGACTTAAAATAAATGCCTCATCCGAAGGTAATTCATTTGCAGCACATTTAGAGTAAATGAAAACATATACTGGGAATGCAGAACAGGCTTAGAAAACAGTGATCTGATTCTGCTCCCACTGACGTCTGGCACAAAATCCTATTTACTTCAGTGGGTGCAATATTTTAAAGATTTACAGCCTTATCCCAAATGTTGCAATGGATTTACCAACCACATACGTTTGATGGAGCAAGGGGTCTGTGGAGACACTTAAAAAGATGACTGGGAAAAAAAATCATGCTGTTGGCAGGCTTGTAGAAAAAGACAGAGATTAGTGCTCAAGTTAACATGAGGGACATAAAATAAAACCCATTTCCCCTCACTAGCCCTTCAAAGGGTGGGAACACACCCATGCTGGCTGAAAGCAGGAGAAAGGTTTATCTTGGGGAAGATCAGAGGAGGCAAAACTCTATTTAAGACAAAAAGACAATGACAAAACCCAAGACCAGTCCCCAGATGTGATGCGCAGTCCCACAGTTTTGTTGTTCTGGGTCCTACTTTTCCCCACCACCATCCATCTGAAGAATCATCTGTTATTTTTGAGTGTTCATTCTTGCTTGGCCACAGGTTGGCTGTTATGCAAGCGTGAAAAGATAAATGCTGCTTCTTCTGATGCAGTAGGTAAGGGAAATGCTTTCCTGTTCATGCACAGTTTGCAGGACTGATGCGCTGGAACTGTGTTAAAATAAGCTTATCCCACAGGAAACCTTTGGGGCTCTACAGATCTTTTTAAGTGTGCAAGCAGTTCAGGTAGGTGCAGGAAGAACCTGCAGATTTGCCTGACTGGAAGTCTTCAGCTTCTAGCTGTGGTGAGTAGCGATGAGACCTTACACTAAGTGTATACCCCAGTGAAGGGAATAACTTCACCTCAGCAGAGGCTCTGGAAACAAAAATAACCATTCCGTGCTGAGCCAGGTTGCTCAGGTGGTAGGGAATGGTAGTGGAAAAATGCTTCTTCTGGAAAAATGCCCTGGAAAAATCTTCTCTAGGGTAGTGGAGTCTGAGTGGAGGGATGGGACCATCCTATGGTGCCTGCAGTGCAGGGGCTCCAGGCAAGCAGCAGGTGTTACAGGGCTTAGGATCAGATTAAGTTAAATCTTGGAAGGATGTGGGAATTTAAAATAGAAGTAATTAAAAAAAAAAAAAAAAAAAGAAAATGGTGTGGGCTGTTACACAAGGGACAGATAGCAGAGGGCTGGGGCTGGTGTTCGTGAACTTGTAGGAGGTCTGGAAGGAAATGCATCCAAGCTGCTAGGGGAAAAAGAGCTGGGCTAGTCTAAAATGTTAGTTACTGTGTGCAGGAGTTGCTTGGCTTCATCCAGCAGTGCAACTAACTTACATCTGTGTGTTAGATTACTGCTTTCAGTCATGATTTAAATGAGCAAGCAGGAAATGTGATTTAAGTCGACTTATTTCATTTTACATCAGTACTTCAGTTACCTTTCTGCAAGTCTTCATGGAGCCTGTAGCACCACAGCTACCTTTTGCTCACATAGTGAATCTTTCTGTTTAAACACATATTCAGGTTAGTTTGCTTTCATTAATGTATTTGCTCTATTTTCTGTGTGTTTTTTAAATGAATGGTGCTTTTCGTATTTGCTTGATTAATTTTTAAGTTCTAATTTTCATCAGGCTACATTTGGATGGAAATTGGAATCCAATTAATGAACAAAAATGGCATTTAAAATTGTTTTCATTAGTTAAACGTGCTGGATATGGATGAAAAATGCTTATTAAGTCTGTTTTTGTTTAAAGCATGCTGATTTTTGTAGCAACAAAGCGAGTATTAGCAGCTGTTTATGAACCAAATTAATTGTTTCTGGTCAGCGTGCTCTTGAAGAATCTGTTTCTTAGAACTAAGAAATCTCAGTTTCCGGAGTTGTTCTTTTTTTATTCTAAGAAACGAAATTCTCCATCTGAGCAAACCTTCTGGCGGAGTCTGTGCGCCCCGCCTATCTGAGACCAAAATCTCTCCCCAGATCTCTCTCAGGTGTGCGCAGGCTTCCTGCCCTGCCACCCAGAAGTATGCAGGTCAAACCCAAAGTAAGCTGTTCGATCAACAGCTGAGCTCCCATCAGGTAGCATTAATGAGCAAAACAAAGACAATCCCCCCTGCTTGTTATATATTATTTGGACCTGGATAAAATTAGGAAGCAACTAGTCCTGAGCCCATCTAACAAATATTGCTGGGGCAAAAGAGTTCAGTGCACCACAGACATCTGAGGTGCTTACTTAGAAGTTCAGGTGGACATATGGACCAGATGTGACTTGAAGAGCTTAGATTCATACTTTTCAAGTTGTTTTTCTATGTGTTTATGTGAAGTCAGTTCCCAGGGCTGGTCTTGAAAAAACTATTTTGTCGTGTGGGTGGAAAATGAAGTTAACTGGGAAGCATAGAGTACAAACAACTCTCCACATGCAGGAGACCTTACTGGTGTCAAAAACTAGTTGATGAGTACTACTACTAATTCCATGATCAATGAACTCTGCAGCTTTGATAAAGAGTGCATGCTACTTTAATCTTTACACTGAAAAACACATACATGTTATAACCATACAGTTAAGGCCTTTCAAAATAAAAAGATGATGAAGACCTATCACAAGCTAACTATCTTTAAGAAGTTTTAAAATTCTGAAAGAAAAAAAAAAAAGATTCATTGTTCTCTAAGGAGGCTATAAACCTGGTAACATGATAAATTCACTGTAAATCTTAGTGAACTTATCTTAGAGTGCTACAGCTCCTGTTAAAGCACAATAAACATGACCTGATAAAGCATCTTTCCCCCTATCCTCATAGCTTGGAAACAGTCTTTTTAGTAGCACTCTAAATTTAGAAAGACAACTATAAGATGAACTGCAGGGTGTTCTCTGGAGTCGAAAAGGATGACTATTCTCCAAAATATAGGCATTTTAGTCCTTAAATTTTAACTATACATTTAAGGAAGCTGCTTTTGGCCTTGTGATGGGAGTGAATGTGAAGCTCAGATTGCACACATTTGGAAAAGAGTTTCCTAAATTTAGTGCCTCTAACATATGTTTAAGATCTAGGAATCTATTTCTGATATAACTCATGCTAGAAGTTCCTGGAAAGCTACATGACTTATGTGGCATGGCATGGAGAAGATTAAATTATAGTTGACTTTTTTCCCCTCCTAAGCTCACCAGAAGCATCTGTGAGATTGATGGGTGGTGCAGTCATTGCATTATGTTTTGATGTGTTTCTTTTGGAAGAAAGTCTTCCAGTAAATATAAAATTATTTTTAAATTATTGTGGGTAAGGACATGAACAGATTATCATAACTCCAAGTTCAATTTATTTGCTCCTGAAGTCTTTGTTATACTTGATTTCTGCCAAAAGAAAAAAGAAAGACCTGTCTTTTTTGATGTTATTGCTTTAAAACAAATCAAACTTTATTTCTGTTGAGTGATTAAAAATTGATGTGGCTGAGGAAATGGACGTAATTTCTCTAAATCCTATATTATACTGGAGATGAATTTGGTTACACACGTGCCAATGTACTTCTGCAAACAAGAATATGAAAAAGGATGATATGCAATCAGCTCAGTATGGACAAATTCTCCTCCCTTCCCTAATAAATATATATCACTATTACACCAAAATGGGATTGTGATATTAAGGATCCTCACTCACAATGCATAAATAAATATTAGCAAGTCAAAATTATAAGGATAGATGGGGAGAGAGCTGCGGGCTGTAGGGTTGGGAAGGCACGTGTATGTCTTCTGTCTCCAGTTGCCTTTGTTTGCCCCTGTTTCATGTTTAAGGGTGAGGCAGCAGAAAGGAATTTCGGTGGTGAATTGAACCTAGCCAAGAGAGCGGCTGGAAATCAAGCTTTGGGAAGAAGAGGGGAAAACTGGGCTGCAGGCAGATGGGCAACAGAGGGGAGGCAGGAAATACCTGCAAACAAAAGTAATGAAGTTTGCTTTGTTTGTACAGGAGAGAGATGTCTGGAGGTGGATCGAGGCAGAAGCTACGCAACTTCTTGACACCCAGCTCAGGCTGCATGTTTGATCTATAGCAGCGTTGTAGGAGTTAGCTTAAAGTGGAGCTGGGACGGGGAGGGCTGGAGCTGCACGTGGGGAGGAAATATTTGGCAGTGGACTCTTGCAGGAGTTGGTGTGGGGATAACTGAAGGTAGCGGTCACTGCAAAGAGCAGCTAAGCTGTCTGTTAAGCTGTTTGTGCTTGGCTGCAAAGAGTCATTGCGTCTACACCCAGTGCAGGTAGCATGGGTCCTCGCAACACAACTGGAACATACAAATGTCTCGCCAATTTGTATCCGTTCAGAAACTTCTCCAACATGATGCCATCAGCCAGGCATCCACGGTAGCGTTTCCAAATTACTGGAAATCTTGCTGGATTCACGATGAAGATGTAAAAGGATTTACTCTGAGTACACTCACAGGATGTTGGTAGCAATAAGAGGAGAAAATGAGTAATCTGCTAGAAAGTGGTTCAACATCTCTACCGAAATGACTGCTATCTTTCATTACAGCTACGTACTTTCAGGGCGTAGTTTTTGAGATCGTTTAAACCTTGCTCTAGGCAGACTAAAAAGGCTGCTCCACCTTTTCCCATGCCCTGACCTAGTTACTCTCGCTTCCTCCCTTGCTCCAGGACTGCCATTTGTGTGGCTCTGTGGTTATTCAGGTCAGGGACCCTCCGCCGGCACCACACATCAGCCGGAGCCGCTGTCCTGCTGGCCCCAAGTCACGAGGAGGAGCCGGGAGGCTGGCTGTGGGGGGCTGGATCCTGGGTCCAGGAGAAAACATGGGCTAAGATCAGCACAAGCTGCCTGTGAACGCTGCTGTGGAAACACGGGGCAAGCTGTGTAAGGGGTGCGATCACCTAAAGCAACTGGCAGAGTGCGTTTCTATCCTAAATGCCCTATTTTGGGGTTTCTTCACCTGGTCCATGGAGCTGTTCCTGGAATTGTTTCCCCTGAGGTTACGGCTGACTTGTGTTTACCGAAAGAAAGCGGTAAAACTTGGAAAGGAGCTTTTCATTCTCATTTGTTTACGGTTAGCATGCTGGGACTTTGAAAGAAGTTCCTGAGACGCTTAAATTAAAGTAGTGATAGCTTCTTGTTGTTGGATTACAACAAAATTAGCAGCTTTTTGTTTTCTGTTGCATAGAGGGTGTCTGTTTCTTAAAGTATAGCAGCAGAGGCTGCTTTGGTGAGGCTCTGCATGTGGGCCTGTCACCTCCCCACGATGCACAGGAGAGCAAAGGGAGCCGGGCTGGTCCCCCTGCTCTGCCAGTGGGTGCTGGGGCTGGGCCCTGGGGCAGGCACTGAGGGTGGAGGTGAAGGTCTTTCCCTTGAAGACCCCTGCAGGAAGAGGGCTCACTGGCCCTCCTGCTAGGGATGAAGGCAACAAATTCAGAAGCTGCACACGAGGGCGACTCAGAGGAAGGAATTTTTTTCAATAGAGGTCTTCAATGCCTTCTAGTTCACAGAAGGGCTTGCGTGAAGTGCTTTTGAGAAGTAATCCTGACGTAAACGGATGGATTAATGGCACTGCAGTGTAGTGGGTACTCGGCGGTGCTCCACTAGCCCAAGACGAGCTCTTCAGAAGCTGCTCCTGAGGCTGGTAAAATAAGTAGGGTTTAGCGGGGCATACGTAGCCCTGCAGCCTGATCAGTGCTATGCAGCATGTAAAGAGGATCTCGAGTGTGAGATGGTGTTCTCCAGCTGGGCTGTCTGCTCAAAAGCCATAGAGAAAACCGCGGTGGTGCCTGGTCTGCAGTGGGCGCAGCGCTCGGGCCCTCTCACTGGTACGAGTGCCTCATCTTGCCTTGAATTTGCCGGCCTGCCTCAGGCCCGCCGCCAGGACCCCGGCTGTTGCATAATGTTACCCAGGAGGAACCACTGGCAGTTTTCACGCTGGCTATCATTCCAGAGTACTCCCACACAAAGGAAATTGTAGCGTATATGTAACTCTGAGGCTTTTTGTGCAGCCCTCAGCACAATCTAAAATTAAAAAAAGAAAAAAAAATAGCTAGGAAAACTAGAAAGAGTTTGGCTGCTCTGACTGCAGCCCGTTCACTTGTGGCAGCCTCGTCTGCAGAGTCTTGCATGTGGAAACGCATCAAGACAGTGACAGGTAAGAACGAATGCCTTGTGAAGAAGCAACGGCTCGATGGTTTTTAGAAGAACTTCTTAGCATGAAAATTGCAATTATTTTCTAAAAGACAGAAGAATCCTCTTTTGGCTCAAACTGTTCTTTCATGTTCTGTGATTTCAATGATTTCCAGAGAAAAGGCAGACCCTTAATATTCAGACTTCAGAGGGCATCATAAGATTGCTCCCTCATTTCCATGCATGCTTGTTCCATACCAGTTTTCCTGTCAGTCTGATTCATAATGTTCAAAAACATTCACTGCATATTTCCTTTTTCCCCACAGCAACAGCCCGAGTCTGAGACTGTTCATCTGTTCATCCCAGCCTTGGCAGTTGGAGCTATTATTGGCAAGCAGGGACAGCACATCAAACAACTTTCTCGTTTTGCAGGCGCATCTATTAAGGTATTATTACACTGACTAACTTTGTCTATTCTCCACGACACTTCCAGCAAGTTTGTACAAGCCATGTTTTTGTGAATGTCCTCCCCCACTCCGTGCTTAGAATGTGATGTGATAAATGGTACATTTGTTTATAAATCATCTTTTAATCTTCCTTGAGACAAGATAATTAGAAGCATGTTTTCAAACGTCTCCTGAGGTGTGAAATATAAGCTGGAAAGAAAGCTACTTTGGTGGTCTTGATTTCTTAGAAACAGACTTAAGTCTTAATGATGCGGTGCTTAAAGGCTTTCTTCTTGCTTTCCGTGAAGTGAAAATTGGTGAGGTAAACTCCCCTCCTAAAAACAACTGCACAGGTGACATCTCCTGCTACTGTGACCACTCTCGCTTTGCTCTGGATGGACCAGGCAGGGCTGTTAGGCTCTGGTGGCTCCGCAGTGAAGCACTTGTGTTTTAAAACCTCTGCTTTAACCTGGGTTCCTGGCTCAGCTTGCATTTCGACAGCGTGATTACCTTAGCGCCCTGCTTTAACATCTGCCCGCTTGTGTTGACCAACTCAGTGAGGGGAGAGCAAGATGGTTTGCAGAGGAAGTCATCGTGGAAGCATAAGTTTGAATTTGAACCAGTTTGGTTAAATCCTTGATTCCTCTGTCTGTAGGGGTGGGGTTAGTAACAGTGGCAGTTGTAGGAGTTGTAGGAAAGCCTTGGGTTTCTGCCAGGAATACCGTTGTAACTACAGGTAGCTTTTCTAGGTGCTGGAGCTTTTTTTTCTTGAAAAATGGCCAGTTCTGCTATTCTGTGCTGCAATGATAATGTCTTAGCCTAAACCATGCAGTTTTCTGCAGTGCTTTGTTATCTGCTGTTAGACTGAAGATTTCCTGAGCAAATGAAACAAGCGCTTTCTCCTTTTTGCTCAGGAGATGTGGCCTGTTCAGTGAGGGCTATGGAGCAGGGATCTGCTGAAGGGGCAGGAGGTGTCTCTGCTGAGTGAAGCTTGGTGGAGCCAGAGAGGCTTGGCTTATCCTGGAAGGTGTTCATCTAAGTGTGCAGGGCAAAATGTTCAGAGAACCCCAGAGGGTGAGCATTGCGTGTGGCTTGCTGAATGCCAACAAATGTATTGGCCAGTCAACGAACCGGCACGCTGCCCAATCTCATCTTTTATTAAGATGGGTACTAAATATCTGTTATACTGCCTGGGTGGTTTACGTTAGTAGAGCACTGATAGTCATACTTTTAGTGGGGAAGATTGGATGGAAGGAGGTGTAAGGTGTTGGTTCTTCATTGAATCTGTCTTGCATGGAGGTGTGATGTATCACATGGATTTCTTCCCTCCCTCTCTGGTTTGTATCTAAAGATGAAGCGGTACATGGAAGGGTACTGCCGGGTGGAGAGAAATGCAGAATAACCTGGACCTCTGAGAGCCAGTCCAAACTAGTTCGTTGGTTGGTCCTTGGAAGACAGTTTAATGGAAAGGGAGTTTCCTGCATTTCTCACACATCTGGCTAACAGTGGCCTCGGGCTGCTTTTACTAGCTGGCACCCCATCTACTCAACGTGCTTAATGTACCTGTATTAGTTGAAATTAAGCTTCTTAAAGCTCTGGTCTTTTGTTCCTTCAATAAACATTAAGGTGAGGAAGATTTCTGTGGAAGTAGGATGAAGCCTTAAAGGAACTGTATGGATATAGGATATGCTTGTTAAATCCGGAAGTTATGGGTTTTGGGTAAGATTATTAACTAGGATAAAAACACAAATTCAACTCTGACCAAACAACATGGAGCAGCAGTCCTGTCTTTGTGGGAAAACAATTGTCAAATGTGACAGCTAGAACAAACTTACTTGAAACTTCTAAACTTCCCTTGTGCTGACAGCCTGCCCTTTATTGCAACTTCTGAGCAAAATAATAAATCACGAAGCCAGGAATCTGTGCTCTTAGTGAAGAGCTTGAGGGAGTGCTGCTGGAGTAACATCTAGCTTTCCAAACTAGTAATCGTGCTTTTGGGAGGAAGTAAGGCTTTGTGCATGATGCTCTGAGCTTGTTTTGAGCAGTGCTGGAGATAGTTACATATGAAAACATTTTACATCCGCATGCATTTTCTTTGTGCTCGTGCTGAGCTTTGTAGATCTGATGAAACTAGTTAGCCACAAAATAAGACTAAATAAACTGCAGATGCACAGGGGCTCTGCATAAGGCTGTGGTCAGCCCAGTGCTTCAGAGGCGCACGCGGCTGCTGATGGCCTTGGGTTGTGTTCCTGTGCCAGAGGCTGCTGCTTGGCGGGGCAGGCTTGGCATGGGCCTTCTGTAGACAGAGTTACTTAGAGCCAGGCAGAGGTTCTCCACCTTGCAGGGGAGTGCTGGGGCCTGTTGGGAACACTAGCATCTCTTAGCTTATAAAATAATTCCCCCAGTTCCCCTTCCTGTCTTTGAAAGAGCTGGGATGGGCACTGCTGATTTTGGGTGTATGAAGGTGTCTGATGGTAACTCAGCATATGGAAGACTCCCCCCAAGTTAGCAATGTAAAGGCATTTCTGTTAGGAATGTGAAGATATTTCCCTCAGAAGTTAAAAATTCACCACTTGAATAATAATTGTACGTGTATATAACTGCTCCTTCCAAAAGCAGGCAGACAGAATTAACACTGAAGGCTCTTAGATTGCCCCTTCAGACTTCGAAATGCTCCAGTTGGTACATGCTTCTCTCATAGCCCTCGGCAAGGTGCTGCTCCAGCTGTGGAGAACAGGCCATCCCAAGATGAGAGCAAAGCAAGAAATGTCCCAGAACACTTGTATCTTTGCATCTTATGCATAGTTAATGAAGACTTGATGGAAAACATTTTTCCTAAAATGTCAATGAAGAAGCAGACTTTGACTAAGAAAAACTGAGGTAACTGAAAGGCAAACTACAACATCCATCTTACCGGAATGGAAATCAGTAGGCGAAGCTCTGTTCAGTCAGCTGATGCCAAATGTGCCTTAAAATTTTACCCCTGTAAAATTACTGCGCTCCAAAGAGTGAATGTATTTATCCTGTGCTTGCCCTTACCACCATGCCCCATCTTGGTGTTTGAGTAAATGCACTGTTGTAAAGTGAATGTGTATTTTTAGCTGTAGCCGATCGGAATGCAGAAATGGTATGAAAAATAAATATGCAAACCAGATAACTAGCATGTAATATATTCTCCATCTCAGGGTACAATATGAATAATTATATAAACTTTGGTTAGCAAAATTCTTTAGTGAAAATGATGCATGGTGACTGGTAATTTGTCTGAAATAAACTACAGCTGTTAAATATGAATAACATCCCCATGCCAACAGCTAAGATGAAATCCTGTAGTGTTTAAAATATTGCCCATTCAACAGCAGCTATGTAATAGTAGACGCAACAATGGAAATGTCAGTTGTGATAAACAAAAGATTCATCCAGAATGTCAGAGGCTAGTTTGAATTATTTAATGTCAATGGAGTCTGAGAACAACACCCACAGAAATCTTACTTTTGTGGTGACATGAACTGCTAAAGACCCTGCAGGCGTCTCTGTCTCAGCTCTGGTGGAGCTTAATTTTTATTTGGGTCACACAAATGTCTGGAGATAGAAAACCCTTGGAAACTGTGAACTCATTGTCCAGTGCGGAGGAATGTTTTGGACCTGATTAGTTACAACAGTAAAGTGATCTTCTGCTCTCAGGGGGACAGATGCGAACTTCTGCTAATGAGCAAAACTCGTTAGACTATTTAAGTTAGCAGGCAAGGATAAGAATCTCAGCCTATTAACCATGCTTTTCTTTTTGAAGGCTACATGTTTTGCATCCTTCGTAGCCACATGAAAATTGCTTGTGGGATTTTGCCATATGTGGATGAGCAGTTATGCCTTTAATTTTCAGAAGTGAGCTTGCTTATGGTTTAGCCAATTTCTCCACATTTCATTACAGCTAATTAATGCACTTTAAAGAGAACAAGCCCGTCGTGACTGAAGTGTAATGCTGCTGCAGTAATGAATAACTTTTCACTCTTGAACAGAATGTGAGACTGAAACGGGGAGGAGGTGGCTTTAAATGATTCCTTCAAAAGACAGCTACCAAAAGCTATGTTTATCCATTCCAGATTGCCCCTGCTGAAGGACCAGATGCCAAGCTGAGAATGGTTATCATCACTGGACCTCCAGAAGCTCAGTTTAAGGTATGCCACATAAAAACTTGTCAATCTGTAGTGGCCTTTGTGCTGCAAGGGGCAATACTGAAATCTAACCGCTCAGTTCAAACTGAAGTGTATTCAGAAATTTAGTAAATAATATCTCTTATTTTTGCTTTCCTTTTGGTGAAAGGTATTTCATGAATATATGAGTACCATCAGGGGCTGTGTTCTGGTCATCTGCAAACTGGCAGCAGTTCCACACAAGTTAGGATCAAGTCTAGCGTGTCAATGTGACCATATTGCATTCCTCATTCTCATTTTTGGGCTATGAGAGCAACAGTTGTCTTTGTAGCCTGCCTTAGTACCTGTAATAGGGTAGTGTGTTTAATTGTTATAACAGTAACAAGATGAGACTGAGTCTCCCCAGGTTACTGTTGCATGCTGACTGGAAAGTGCTGTTTGGGTGGCTCTGCAGATAAAGGCAAGGCTTGTAATTGTATTTACACTACAACTGCACGGAGATACTCCAACACTATTATCCCATTTGTGTTCAAATTGAGTTGTGGAGCGGCCTTCTGCCTTAAGTGCCAAGGGCTAAATCTAGTTACCGCCAAAAGGAGTTGACCACGCTAACAGGGGTGCAGATGGCTCAGTGCAGCAGCTCAATTTCCTCACAGATGAGGCCCCAAGCAGGTAGGAAGTCACCTGAGAGTTCATGTCCTGGCATTGCTCTCTTGCCTGTTCTTGTTTTTGGCTTTGTATTTTTGCTTCAGGGTGTCTTGCAGGGAGAAGGTACACAAACTTCAGGCATATCTAGAATCAGTTTCATGAATGCCTTCAGGAGTTTTGGAGAAATATCAGGGCAGGTATTTTACAGGAGTAACAGTGATCTGGATGCATTTGGGATTGTTGCTCAGTTGCTTACCATATAGATTTGAAAAGCTACTGAGTGCAAAGCATAACTTAGAAGCTCTGCCTCCTGGAGGTTTTCTGTGTACATGTAGGCTTGGTCACACGGCGTTCTCCACATAGGAGGCATTTTCATGACCTGGGATCAGCACAAGGTCGGATTTTTCAGGACCTTTTCTTTGTCAGATACTAGCGAACCCTTGAGTAGCAGGCCCAAGTGGATTTGGGTGCCCCTTGTTTTGACTTTCATGTAGACAAAGGCTTGACCGTAGGTTTCCTCCACAATGCTGGCTTGGAGTACCACAGGGCTCTTCTGCCAAGTTCTTTCCCCAGCCTGGACCCTTTGCAGAAAGTCTTCTTTCTCTGCACCCCCTGCTTTGGCTAAAACCACATCAAATTAAACATCAGCTACTTCTCTACACTTAGGCTTCTGCCTGCAAAGAGGGATCGCTGTATTGTCCAGTGTTCCTGAGAATGCAGGCCTCGAGAAGGAGAGGGACTATCCCTTAGGTCTTCCATCACTGCAGCCCCCATAGCTCTTTATTACTCCTTGAGCAATGCCCTCTTGCTGGGGATGGGCAGAGTTCAGTCCTTTCTTTTATCACCACCGCAGCTCTGTGTAAGTGTCTTCTCCATCTCTGAGCACAGGCTCTCGTTACACAACAAGAATGTAGTCTGGGTGCACAGCAATTCGAAGAGGGACTGGTTGCTGCTCAAATGAGTAACCAGCTCTCAGAGAGGCCGTGTCAGTGCAGAGCCTGTGAGTTTGGCATCCTTTCCCTACTACATTGTGTTCCGTTGTGTGATTCATGTCAGTGGTAGCTGCAGTGGCTGCACCCCTTTCTTCCTCAGCTGCAGTAGCCCGAGGACGTTGCGGTATGCGGGACCATTTATTAGCAAGGGAGCTGGAAGAAGGGTGAGAATATGCTGCTGTTTACAGCCTCTGCTGCAGTGCTCCCTAGAGTTTAGGCATGCCCAGATGCCAGCATTCAGAGGGGATCTCGTAGCTTTGGATGTGGGACATGTGCAGTGGAAGTGGAATCAAGTGTAGACAACATATTTCAGCCACTGTTTTACTGCAAAGAACTTGCCAACCTAGTTGTTTCCTTTCCTTAAAGACTCTTTCAACAAGCGAGAAGACAGTAAATACATTTCTAACACCACAAGTCTTTCTAAAATCAACATCCCACCTTGTTCTGTCATTCAACAGTAATGCATGTGTGCCTTTTTCCCCATAGTGCGTCTCCTACCTAGGCCAAAGCCATACACTACAGGTTTTGTTTTTTTTTCCCCGAACTGTTTATATGGAGTCAGACCTACAAAAATACCAAGTACTTTCAGCTCCAAGGTCACAAAACGTCTTTCATCTTACCTGTTCTGGAATAGAGTGAACTTGACTAGGCTTGAGGACGTGAGATAAGATAAGCTGCCACTATTGAACCTAATTACCCGTTCACACGGTCTTCCTGAACTTTGTATTCTGTTGCATTGGTGGCCTGCCGGGAAGGTGGCTGCACTTAGGGGTGTGCAGTGACAGGACTGGTGGGTCTCATTTAAAGGAGAAGAAAAAGGACCTGAACTGGAAAGGCTTTGACCATAGGTTTCTGCTCTTCACAGAGCATCTCTCTTCAGTACCTCAATAGAATTAATCTTTCAGTGCTTCTAGGATATGCAGAGATGAAACTCCAGTTGTCACTCTCAGGAATTCCCTGACAAATGGCAGGCAATGAGGAAATAAATGTCTTTTAAAGATCAGCGAGATTCAGTGGCTTAGTCTCAGTGGGCATCCTTCTTGCTACCTGGCACTTGCATATTCCCCAGAAAAGGCAACTGTGTGCAGGCTGAAGGGATCATGTTCCCACGGTGCCATTTAGATCTAGACAGCTTTAATTTTCCACTTCAGAAAATGGAGCTAGCTCTGATTTATTTATTTTTTAAGCAATATGTTGTAATTGCGTGTTAAACTAAGCAGCTTGCTGTAAGTGAAGTCTTTGTCCTGTGACTTTTTTTTTTAGTTTAGCATCCCTTAAAGAAAAAAAAAAAGGCTTCTGAGCCAATTAACTGTGTTCTGTGCTTCTGGGTGTAATAAAAAAAAAATGCTTCAGCCAGACGGTTCTTCTCTCTACTACTCTTTACCTCTATAGAGATGTAATAGCTTATTTTAAAAGCAACATTTCTACTGAAAAATGGAGTAATAATGATCTTTTTTAAATAATTCCTTGATTCACTGGTTTGTTGTGCAATCTTTAAAGTTGTACCGCACTGCTTCCTAGTTTGGTACAAAGACATACTTCAGAAAAATAGCTGTTGATAGCTATTGCATTTATTGGGGAAAATGGTTTGTCGGGGTTGTGCGTTGAAAACGCTCCTTTCTGTGGAATTTCTTTGAAGTTAACTAGATTTCAGTAAGCACATTCTTTAACTGGAAACACTTTTGCAGGCTCAAGGGAGAATCTATGGAAAACTTAAAGAAGAAAATTTCTTTGGACCTAAAGAAGAAGTGAAACTTGAGGCTCATATAAAAGTGCCATCCTATGCTGCTGGTAGAGTTATTGGTAAAGGAGGCAAAACAGTAAGTAGCTGGAACAAAACGTGTTATTCAGTTATGTTTCTTCATTGTATGTATACATATAAGACTTAAAGATTTAGCTAACTAATAGCTAATCCGTTGAAGTTAAGTTAAAGCTGGTGTTGTTTTCTTAATTGTATTTGTTAAACTTTCTGTTGTCTCAAGAATCTCACAGAATGATATATTTCAAAAGTTTTTTTTAAAAGATACTTGTAGTCAAAGATACTTGTAGTCAGAGGCTTTGTTAGTAAAAGTGTTGTTCTTCCATTACATTCCCACAGGTGGCATTTCTGTCCTGAATTGAAAGCATAACTAAAAAATGGTAGAAAATTAGGACATGTTCAATATGATAAAAACAAACAAACACAGTGATTTGCTCTGTCTTAACTAATGGCATCCCTTCAGATCAGTTTGTTGCATAAAGTAATAGAACTGAGATCTTCAGCCCTGCAAGCGTGCTGGTACTCTTCTATTTTCCGTACGCTTGTTAATCAGGAGCTAGTTGATATTAGCAAAAAACCAATTCAGTCTTGGGTCCCCATCCTTGAGTACAATGGGGTCTTGAAGTTGTGTGTCAGGAGGCAGCCTTATTACTTGCAGTATTAAGAGATTAAAGGATTAAAATCTTTGAAAAATTGGCCATCTAGAATATTTTTGAATTATATAATGCAATATATAATTTTGTTCTAAAACAAAGGGAGTGTAAATCAGACAATACAGAAGCTGATGGGCTACTGAAAATAGTCTGGATGCTTCTCATTGTTCTGTTTATCATTCTCCATCTTGTGGAAGCTGTTTTTTTATAAATACTTCTACATTCATTTTTCCTTACATTATACGTTGTACGAGTTTTCCGACCTTAGGCTTGTAAACTCAACTGCAAACACTGTGGCATCTATCTGCTTTTTTAGGTGGTGTATTTAACACCTTCTGTGTTGTATTTAGTCTTTAAAGCACTTCTACAAACCTAGAGAACTTGGTGCTAATTTATGTTAGAGAGACGAGGCTCATCTTGCAAAGTACACTGCTGCATGAAGATGCTTTCTGTAGTGGGTTTCTTTTTTTAGCCATAACTTAGAGGATGTTTCTATGGCCAGCAGCATATTTGAGGTTTGCATGTTGTGGGATATTGGATTGTTCAAGATTATCTGACTTTTTCTGTCTATTTATAGGTAAATGAGCTTCAAAACTTGACAAGTGCAGAAGTTGTAGTCCCTCGTGACCAGACACCTGATGAAAATGATCAGGTGGTTGTGAAAATAACTGGTCACTTCTATGCATGCCAGGTAGGACTGGAATGAATTTCTACGTTGCCTTGATGTTTCCATGGTCTGTCTTCTCTGTCTGTGTGCAGAGCCACGGGATGGAAGACACTTGTTTGGGATACAGAAAGCACTGCTTGCCAGGCTTCTCTAATTGCCTTGCTCAACAGATTTTCCCTGTGCCTATGAGAAAAATTTATAGCAATGTTGCACTCTCACGTACCTAAAACAATCTTCTTGTAAGTGTCCCATTGATGTGTTTAGGCTCTGGCACTGTTAAAACTTTCAACACAAAAGAAACCCCAGGTTGGGATTGGACTGAAGGTGCAAATGAAAGGGGTGTAAGCCTGTAGAACCTGGCAAAAAATGCACGTGTGTGTGCAATCTGTCCACATTTCCCAATCTGTTGATTGAATGCCATAAAGAAAAGGATTACAAGATCCCTTCCCTCACCCAACTTTGTAGTTCAGATTGATTCCTTTGTCACGTTGCTGCAGGTGCCTTGTAGTTTAGAAATGAGATGGGGAAGGCTGGTAAGTTCTGTAAAACTTAAAACCTTCTGGAATCTGTGTACGGAAAAATTAGTTCACTCTCCAGTGAAGCAGTGGTTCCTATAAATACAAAATAGTATCTCCAGGGAATAAAATTAAATTAGGCTGGAACTTCAGTTAGTCTTGTTGGTAGTCATCTTCCTATGCTCATGCTTTCTATATTACAGATGGAAAAAATGACTGCGCAGGTAGTTGTGGTAGGTGGAAAAAGCAGAAGTTTAAAATAAGTTGTGCTTGGGGACTACATTATGACTAACCAAAGTGTATTTTATCTAGTGAGTAATCAGTGAGTAGTAGGGACTCAGTTACTCCGTGTTTTCTGTATCCTGGTAGCACCTACAGGGTCTGTTGTAAGCAGCATGGCATCATCATGGGTTGTTTCTTCTTTCTGTCCTTCAGCTTGCTCAGAGAAAAATTCAGGAAATACTGGCTCAGGTAAGAAGGCAGCAGCAACAGCAAAAAACATTGCAAAGCGGACAGCCTCAGCCAAGACGGAAATAAAGGTTTAGGAAATGGCCCATCAGAGACAGATGCCAGACCAAAGACAGACTGTGCAACAGAGAGACGGGTGGTGAGCACCTGTTGAAGTTATATGCAGAAGATCCACCAAGCCAATCACCTGTTCGAGGACCAGGCAACCGTTGAACGCTGTCTCTGAGAATGTATTCTTTAGGCTCTCTCAAACTTTTGAAACCCAGCTTTAAAATAAGGACCCCTTCACTTCCCTTTTGTTCTATTCTCACAATTTAACATAAACTCGTTAGTCTTTTTTATTGTTCTTATTATTCCCCAACAATTTTAGAACTTGGTTTAATGAAGCTTTCTCTTCTGAGTTCACTGGTTAAAAAAAAAAAAAAAGAAAAAAGGAAAAAAAGAAAAGGCATTGCTCTCATAGGTCCAGTTGTAAAAGAAGAAACACATTTGGAGGGTGGGATTGTGGGTGGGCTAGGGTTAGAGCAAGGGTATCGACAAGAGTTTAAGTGTTAGTCCCAATGTTGAAACAAGTGGCATTTTTTAAAAAGAATTTGGTTGCATTTTTACATAACACTGCCATGAATAACCTAAGGGAAGTGTTGAATGGTGTTGGCCAGGGCATAAAAAGATAAATATGCATTTTACTAAACTACCTCAGGCATTTAGTACCTCAATGAGAAATTGTTCCTTTTTTGCTTTTTTTTTTTGGTATTTTGTATACTTTATAAAGCTAATAGTTCTTGAGCATTTTATTTTTTTAAAAAAAATTAAAATTTGATCAGCCACCAGCCAGGAGTACTACAGACTTACCGGGGAAAATATAGTAGAGCACTTCTAGCTGCTGGCTGATGGGAGTAAGGTGGGTAAAAAAAACATAGCCTCAGGTTTTCTGAGGGCTTCAACACCATCATTTGTTTAAAAAAAAATTCAGTGAATGTTCAAAAGATAGTGAATGATGCCAACATTCTGATAGCAGCAATGCCGTTTAGTTTTCTTTTAAGATGGGATGAAAAAGTTTGTGACGGTACTTTTTTGGGAACAGGACAAGGAAGTGATGGCAAGAGGCTGGGGTTGGGGGAAAAATTTAGAAGGCTGCAAGAGGCTGAATTTTTTTTTTGTGCTA